>NC_069501.1:184310312-184670312 GCF_027579735.1 Bombina bombina | reverse complement strand
CCCAATCTGGATGATTGAAAGCCCCTGCTAGCAGCCGATTGCTAGAGGTCTGGCGGATATGTTTATGGTAGCAAACCATGTCTGTCCTTTGTTAAATGGAGCCCATTGTCTTTTTATTGATATTCCGTATATAGAGTTTAAATTAATATGGTTTGTCAGACTGTTTTTATAGATAAATTAAATGAGGAGAAATCTATAAACACTGCCATATATTTCTATTGCTATCATTATCAACACAGGCCAATTTCTTGTCATTTTCCAGTCATTTTTGGATCTGCAATATGAGGTAAAGAACATTTTGATTTGTTCTGTAATGCATAAGCTCTGGGCTCTGGTGTCTGTATGTAAAGTTGATTTATCAACTATTTAACTAAACTTTTTCTTTCCTTTCTCATCTCTAAAATGCTGTATTCACTTTTATTTCAGTTATTTAACCCCATAGGTGTGTAATCTGTCATTTTTTAAAATAATATTTAAATGTTCATCTGAACAAAAACTGAAACTGCTGAATTTGCAGAGTTTAGCAGGAAAAAATCATTGGATTTCATATATAGTGAAATAACCTGAATTGTATGTGTGTACCAAAGTATGACTATGCCTAATATTTTTCCAATAAAACTTTTTTTTTCCCCAGTGATGCTAATTAACTAAAAATATTACATAGGGAGTTACTTCTAAATATTAAAGGGAAAGTCAACACCAGAATTTTTGTTGTTTAAAAAGATAGATAATCCCTTTATTACCCATTCCCCAGTTTTGCATAACCAACACAGTTATAATAATACACGTTTTACCTATGTAATTACCTTGTATCTAAGCCTCTGCAGACTGCCCCCTTATTTCCGTTGTTTTGACAGACTTGCATTTTAGCCAATCAGTGCTCACTACTAGGTAACTTCACGAGCATGAGCTTAATGTTATCAATATGAAACACATGAACTAACGCCTTCTAGTGGTGAAAAACTGTCAAAATGCTTTCAGATTAGAGGCAGCCTTCAAGGTCTAAGAAATTAGCATATGAACCTCCTAGGTTTAGCTTTCAACTAAGAATACAAAGAGAACAAAGCAACATTGGTGATAAAAGTAAATTGGAAAACTGTTTAAAATCACGTGTCCTATTTAAATCATGAATTTTTTTTGGACTTGACTGTCCCTTTAAACAGATATTTAAATGCTTGTTATGAGTAATAAAACAACATTAGTGTTCAACGAGCTTCAATGGGGCCAGAGGTATACATTTAGGTTATATATAAACCCCACTTTCTAAGGCAGGGGGGCGACTGTCTCCTCTTGACCTTTTTTATCCAATAACTAGCATGACACACAAAATGTAATTACCGTTAAGAAACCCTAATAATTATATTTACTTATATGTTGTAAAAAATATGTTAAACTCATGGGTTCGACAGCAACAAAGAAAAAAGATCACAATTAACTACAAATAGTGTAGTATTTAAAAACAATTATAAAAGAAGCTTAAAGCACTTTTGCATTTCCAAGGGAAATATATTCACTGAAACTGCCCTCAAACAATATGTGACATGTTAAGTGTATCAATAATATCCATGGAGATCTGCGACCATCAGCAATGCTCCCAACCTGCATGTAAATACTCTCTGGTTGCTTGCTCTCCTCTTTGGTTTCACTGTTCTCCTTGTGGATTTTCAAAAATAAACTTTTTTTTTAGGTGTCCACCTTTAAAAAAGCTAACGTGAGATATTTATTAGGTGGTTTTGCCTTCCAGGCTATACACTCAGTTACATAACCGCTTTGTTTTTCTACTGTTTAGACTGTTTTTGTATTAATATAAGGTTGGTTCATAAGATATTTTGTACTGGGTTGTCATTAAGACCAGATAGTGGTCGATCTCAAATTAATTAACAGTCACTAATAGTGAGGTCATAGGGAGTATATATTTGGCAATTGTGATAGGCGGGTTTATATATTCAGGATGTTTGTAATTTGCTAACATGTATTGTAATAGTATACTATGAGACACAATTGGCAAGATTACAAGTGGAGAAGTATTTAACACTTCCGCTGGAGCATTAACTCAGCTAGAAGTATTCTTTTTGCATGTGTCAGGTAGCATAGGTATTACAAGTTGAAAGTGTAAATATTTTCGCTCCTGACAAAGCCGAACTTAGAATATTATGCTAGTGATAATGTTTTCCCCCATAGACGTCAAAGGAGCAAATTAAAGTGAAAAAACACCCTACTCAAGCGCAAACCATTTGCATATTCTCAAGTTGCGCTAACCCAACATGAAAATATGAATATTTCACATTCCAATGATCTTCACATAGCAGAATATGTTCTATTTATTCATAAATACATATTTCTACATATATCTTATAGTATTTTGCACAAATATATATTTTTACATGATTATATATAGGTGTAACTATATATAAATAAATATCTACTTAGAATGCATTCTGCTATGTGCAGAACATTGCAATGTGAAATATTTACAGTAAATATTCAGTATAACACTTTGTTAAATATGAATACACACTCACAAAGCGCTGTATTAGCGAATCGCTGTAAAGTGAAGCGCTGTAAAAGTGAGGTATACCTGTATTGCATAAATATGCTTTTTCATGTTCTCATCTATACACATACACATATATACACACACAGTATATATATATATATATATATATATATATATATATATATATATATATATATATATATATATATATATATATATATAGGAACAACAAAGGATTGAAGACTGCTGGATCAATTTCAACCAAGTGGTTTATTCAGGCATAGGTGATTGAACACTCAGTGGTATACAAGGTAAGGTGTCATAGAACTGACGCGTTTCGCGCATGTGCAATGCGCTTCATCAGAGATCATACAGGTGTGTTCAACTGGTGAAGTGATATACATTGTGTTGACCAAACAGGAGCGTTAAAATACATTTGACCAGGTGTTGGTCTTGTTAAGCATATTTTCTGTGACACATAAATAACAAGTGGTGTGGTTTATACAGTGAATACAAATGAAGAAAACATTCTGTTGTGTTTGCAAAGTGCATGCTTGTCAATACCTTTTTGCATAACATTGCTTA
Source organism: Bombina bombina (assembly GCF_027579735.1). NCBI lineage: Eukaryota > Metazoa > Chordata > Amphibia > Anura > Bombinatoridae > Bombina > Bombina bombina. The sequence continues at coordinate 184,667,230 of NC_069501.1, read as the reverse complement.
TAAATTTATAATGATGAGGAAAGGGAATTATATGTATACATAGGTTATGCAAAGAATGTATAAAAGGAACTACCTAATTGTGATGTGAATAAGATAATAGTATAAGGAACACTAAGGAGCCATATAGCATGAGGAACTCATGTATATGTTTAACACTAAGGGAGCACGTTAAATGTGTAAGAAAATTATAAAAAATAATTAAAAAAAGTTTTTTTCATTTATATATAGCGAGATAAACAAAACTAAAAATTGTGTTGCTGAACAAATGATAATCATGATAAAATTTGGTTTCTTTTTTTCTTTTCTTAACTATTCTATACACGCTACAATTTGTACCTATATTAATAATGTTATTACCTAATCAGCTAGTAATCTATACATGATTTGGGCAAACCAGTACAATGTAGCTGGATAGAGAAGGGAATAAAATTCTTTTACGAATTATCTTCTTACGATCTACTATATTGCCCTTCCAAGGAAGATAGATATATATTCAAATTTACTTAGTGAGTCTGTAGATAAATATCTGCTTCCTGTGTTCATTATTACAAAAACCTGGATGGGCTGTATTCATATTCAAACCTAAGTACTGTGACATAGGTAATATATGAGGTAACCAACTAGTTCTGGATTGATTGGAAAAAGGCCAGAGAACTAAGTGTGGGCGTGTGTAAGGCAATGGGGGAAATACACTGTCAGCATCATCACTAGTCCAAGAATAAGTCTAAGTCCTGTCTCTTGTTGATGCCTTTTGGATATTTAGTTTGAAGAGTAAAAATCCAGAATGCCTCTTGCCTAAGTAATCTACCCATTCTATCACCCCCCCTGATGTCCCTTCTGATATGGTCTATGCCTATGAAGTGAAACAAATGTTTTGTGTGTAGTCCATGATTTCTAAAATGTTTAGCGACTGGTGTTTTTGGTTTATCCTCATCTAGGGAGAGGAGGTGTTCCCTAATGCGGTCTTTTAAAAGACGGGAAGTGAGTCCTATGTATTGAGCCGAACACTGTAGGCATGTTATAAGGTAGATGACATAGATACTTGTACAGTCTATTCGATGTTTAATGCGATAAGTGAGGCCTGTTTGTGAAGATGTAAAATGCTCTGTTTTGTTAGTGTAATTGCAGCTTTTACAGGTGTGACCACATCTGTAAAAACCATTAGAGATAGATAGCCAGTTGGTAGGTGAACTTGGTTTATTAAAAAAATGTTTTTTGATTTTTTCACCTATAGTAGGGGCCTTTTTGGCTACACATCTAATGTGTTTCTTAGTAATGTCTTGTAATTGGTTATCGCTTTGAAGTATCGGTAGATATTTCAGGACTATGTCACAAATTTTATAGTATTGTTTGCTATAGGCTGTTGAGAACACTATATTTTGAGTCTGTGGGGTGATTTGGGTGGCCGTGTCTTTTTGTTTGTAAAAACCTGAAAGTAGTTTTTTTCTATCCATTTTACTGACCTTTCGGGCTGTTGATAATAAGAGGTCTTTTTTATAGCCTCTTTCTTGTAGCCTTGTGGTGATAAGGTTTGCTTGGATATTATATTCTTGAAGTGTGGAGCAGTTCCTGCGGGCTCTAATATACTGGCCTTTAGGTATGCCTCTGGTGATATGGCCCACGTGACAGGAATCCGCTCTAAGAATAGTATTCCTAGATAAGGATTTTCTGAATATAGTGGTAGTTATATTTTTCTGATTGCCTGCTGTTAATTGGAGATCTAGGTATGGGATGGTATTATCATATATGGCATGGGTAAATTTTAGGTTAAGGTCATTAGTATTTAACCAGTCCAGAAAAGAGACAGCACTATTATGGCTGTCCTTGTTCCAGATGACCAATAGGTCATCTATAAAGCGACCATACACAACTACTCCGTCTTCAAAGGGGAAGCCTTCACAAAATATATGGTTAAGCTCAAACCAGCCCATATATAAATTTGCATAGGCGGGGGCAAACTTTGCCCCCATGGCTGTGCCACATTTCTGTAAGTAAACCCCCCCCCCCCGAAGACGAAGTAGTTGTGGGTGAGTAGGAAACTTTTGATTGAGACTAAAAAGTCAATGTATTCTATGGAGAAATTTGTGTACCTTATGATCATATTTTTCATGGCCTCTAGTCCCTTATCGTGGGGTATACTAGAGTATAGGGCTGACACGTCAATGGTTAGCCATTGATAGTCAGGATGCCATTCAACTTTCTCCAATTGTTGGAGTAAGTGGGTGCTGTCTCTTATGTAACCCGGAAGTGATGTTACTATGGGTTGTAGGATAGAGTCCAACCAGGCTCCTAGTTTTTCACATAGAGAGCCCATGCAAGCCACAATAGGACGTCCTGGTGGGCTGGAAAGTGTTTTGTGAATTTTGGGAACAACCCTGAAAGTGGGTATAAGTGGGTCCTCAGTGAGAAGACGTTCAAAAATTTCACGTGTGATGAAACCCTCTTCCAGTGCTGTGTCCAAAAAATCAAAAAGTTCCCTAGTGTACCCAAGTGTGGGGTCTGAGTTTAACTTAATGTATGTGTTGACATCATTCAAATGGGTAGTAACTTCCCTGAGATAATCAATGGTATTAAGTACCACTACAGCTCCCCCTTTATCAGCTTGGGTGATCACTATGTTAGGGTTGTCTTGCAGTTGTTTCAGAGCCAGTCTCTCTATACAAGAAATGTTGTTAAATGTATTATGTGATGTCTTTATCTCGTCATGTAATTTAAGAATGTCTCTTTGTACTGCTTCTTGGTACATTTCTATGCAGGGACTCCTAGATTGGATAGGATAAAAATAGGAGTTATCTTTATTAGCCTTACCAGTATGTGCTGGAGTATGTCTCTGATCATTATTCTGTAAAGATATGAGTGAATTAAAAGTACTTTGATCTTTGTAAGTTAGTCCTATGTTGGAGATGTTGGGAAGGGGGTCTGTGATGATGGGGGGGGGTGGGAATGTGATCTGCAACAAAAAAGTGTTTCTTTAATGTGAATTTGCGTGCTAATCTATTCACATCTACCATTGTAGAAAATACATCAAAATCAGTGCTAGGAGCAAAAGTGAGTCCTTTATTCAAAATAGATATTTGTGCTGGTGATAGAGAATGATCAGATAAATTTATGACATTATCTATTTCTTCTTTGTTTTGGAGGCTGCCCTGCTGGGGTATCTATGTGTCTTGGCAGTACTCTTAGGTGTACTAGTCTGATTTGGTGTTTTGACTAAGGTGGCTAAAGCTGGTCTAGCTGTGTTAGTTAATTGTAACTCTGGGGGGGGCAGTTTGTTCTAATATTAAAGATTCTTGGCTGGTGTTAGTAGTTGCCTGGCTACATTCTAAAGTGCCTGCATCTGTGTCTATGCTTGAAAAAGTAACTTTCTTTTTCGTCTGATTGCGATGTTTATTGCCCTTTGTCTTTTTTGATTTACTGCCCCCTGTAGGTTTGTGTTGTTGCCATGAGTATACTACATTGAGATCGTAATCTTTTGTGTCTCTGTTGTATTTTGATACTTTCCTATTGGATAAGTCTAGATCTAATTTAGATATAGTTTCCTCCAATTGTGCAGTGTAATCTTTATAGCGAGTTGTGGTTTCAAATGGTTTGATGATGGATGTGGTCTCATTAATTTTTAACAACAGTTGTTCTCTTTCAGACTTTTTATGTCTCAGTAATTGATTCATTAGAGTCATTGAGCATCTTGTTAAAGTGTGATTCCACTCCTCCATAAATTCAGGTTTCTGTTGTGCAAAGGAAGGAAATTTTTTCATGCGGAGGCCCCTAGGGACTTTAGCCTCTTTTACATACAATTCCAAAAACTCAATGTCCCACCACAGATTGGTTTCTTTGTATCTCAATTTTTCCAATTCTGAAAACAAGTGTGGTAGATTATCTTCTCTGGGCTCTAGAGTAGGTGAGCTCCCTCCTTGTAAAGCTGATGCTAGAATGAGGCGACGTTTTTCATCATTTATTAACCCTGTGGGAAGTGTGTGTGTAGCCTCATATAGATCAGCCATATTGGTAATGCCTGTATCTGTCAGGTAGTTCAACCGTAGGGCTGTAAGCTGAGCAATTGGTTAAGAAAAAACAACAGGAAATGTGCACAGCCCTAGGTTGTTTAATGGTACTTGGCTAAGTAGGTTTTATGGAAGTCCTTATATATAGCTGAATAGCTGTGTATTACTTAGTGATTTTAGCCTCCCCCTCTCTGTTAGGTCTGCTAGTAATTCAGTATGAGCAATCTCTGAACAAGGTCTGTGTTAACGAATGCGGTATCAACTCACCAGCAATCGCTCCTTGTCCTCGCGGCGACCCGCGCTGCTCTCTGTTTTTTCTGTCCCTTTGAAAGTGCAGACGTCCGGTTGGCTGTGCTGTATAACGTCCTTGGGAAGCGCGGGTGATGCCGCGTCTGACTCCTCCTCTGTGGGTGACGTAGGTGCGGGAAGGTTGCCCGATTGGCAGTAGTAAGTAGGACCGCCTCTGTCTTTCTCCGTTGGGACGAGTGTGGTAACTTGTACTTTAGTGGAAGTAGAAGGTGTGGCAAGAAAAAACAGACCAGGGGTAAATGGAGGCGTTAGAGAAACCTCTTTGAATTAGCCAAGGATATAATACCGTGGGTGTAAGATCCAGTCCTCAGGGCTCGCTAGCCATATATACAGGAACAACAAAGGATTGAAGACTGCTGGATCAATTTCAACCAAGTGGTTTATTCAGGCATAGGTGATTGAACACTCAGTGGTATACAAGGTAAGGTGTCATAGATCTGACGCGTTTCGCGCATGTGCAATGCGCTTCATCAGAGATCATACAGGTGTGTTCAACTGGTGAAGTGATATACATTGTGTTGACCAATCAGGAGCGTTAAAATTATATATATATATATATTTACACCTATATATAATCATGTAAAAATATATATTTGTGCAAAATACTATAAGATATATGTAGAAATATGTATTTATGAATAAATAGAACATATTCTGCTATGTGCATACATATATATTAAAACATGCATATGAATGTAAAAGCCCTTTGCAGCCTGAGACCTCATATCTTTGAGCCCTTATAACTTTTTATGCAATATTTTTTAAAATACTTTTTATCAGATACTTTTATTATGAGTGTAACTGTGCTTTGTAATGCATTTTTTATATGTTTTGTGACCCTTTTATACGTGAAACAGTTAAGCAGAGCACTGAGGACATGCTATCCCGGTGTGTATTAACTGCTCAATCGATTGTTTACTTCCAACTTATAATACGAGTGATAAACCCTACATGCGCAAACACCTGCAATAAACCCCTTTCCTCTTGCGTGTAACTATTAGAACTCCACTCATAACAGGTAAAACAGATTAAGTTTCAGGGTGAGAATAAAATATAGATTTTACAATTTCTTTAAAATACTATGTGCTGTTCCAAAATATTGCCTACACTACAGACCAGCATAGAGCTTCTGACTGGAGCGACAGAAGCAAAACCAACAAATCCTGTATAAAAGTTTATCAAATGATTAATGTATAAAACTCTCAATAGACTTTAATAGGGAGTTTCTGTGATCCATTAGTCAGGTTGTGGATTGTGTGCTTTTAATGCAAATATACATTTTTAAGAATGCAAGGGACTTGAAACCCAACATTTTTCTTTCACGATTCAGGGGTGCCCACACTTTTTTGTGTTGGGATCTACTTTTTCAAATGACCAGCTCAACAAGATACACGCACTAAAAATGGTCTGGCTCCTAAGCTTACATTCCTGCTTTTTAAAATAAAGATACCAAAAGAATGAAGAAGGATTGATAAGAGGAGTAAATTAGAAAGTTGTTTAAAATTGCATGCTCTATCTGAATCATAAAAAAATAAAATGTGTGTTTCATATCTCTTGAAGGTTGCATGATTTAGCAACACATGGATTTGCAAAAGCATAAAGATACAACAGATTAATCCTGACAACAAAAGTAGCACTGACTTTAATTTGGGTTAACAGGAGCAAACCTGTGTGCCATGTTACAAAACACTGCATTCAAATTACTGCCACTGACCTTCGTTACTTTGCGCCGCAGGCTTAGCCTGATATGACCCAGTGAGGCTTACACAAATAAATTTCAAAAGCACGTAATGCAGACTATTTCTTACCAGGGCAACACGTTCATTTGACATACGTCAATCAGACTTGTTCCTTTAGCATAGCACAGCAGCCTCTGCCTTTACTTTTTCTATCTATTAACGCTTACCCTCCTAACTATACTATACCGCCATATTCATTGGGAGAGTACTCACTCAACCATGCTTTTGATAGGCCAATTGTGTTGTCATTAAAAAAAATCATCTACATTGATTGGTTGAAATCGATGTCCCTCAAGATCCATTCCTGTAGCACTTTCAGACTGTTTAATGGCCTGCCCCTTCACACACTGCAGTAGATAAAGCAGTATCCCTAGCAACCATACTCTACTTACGCCCCAGTGTTGAGATCGCGTAACTTGACCACATCATTTTGATCACATTGGCTGTGATCTACCAGCAGTGCCTTTGGGATCTACTTTGGGATCTACTGGTAAATCTACCTATTGGGCACCCCTGAGCTAGAGCATGTTATTTTAACCCCTTAACGACCGAGGACGTGCAGGGTACGTCCTCAGAAAAAAGGCAGTTAATGCCTGAGAACGTACCCTGCACGTCCTCGGTGTGGAAAGCAGCTGGAAGCGATCCTGCTCGCTTCCAGCTGCTTTCCGGTTATTGCAGTGATGCCTCGATATGGAGGCATCCTGCAATAACCTTAAATGGCCATCCGGTGCAGAGAGAGCCACTCTGTGGCCCTCTCTGCACCGGACATCGGTGGCCGGTAACGTTGGTGGGTGGGAGCTGACTTGGGAGGCGGGTGGGCGGCCATCGATGGGCCGGGTAATGTAGAGGGGGGCGGGATCGGGGGCGGGGGCAATGGGGGCGCACGTCGGGCGGCGGGCGGGCGCGTGCACGGGGCGGGAGCGGGTGGGAACCGCTACACTACAGAAAAGACTGTGCTAAAAGTTTGTGTAAAGCTTTTTATTTAAAAAAAAAAAAACAGTCAAAGGTATCTAGGAGGGGGTAGGGGTTTGTTCTTTGGTGGGTAGGGGAGCTACACTACAGAAAATGGGGAAAAAATAAAAAAGCAACTGTTTTTTTTATAAACTGGGTACTGGCAGACAGCTGCCAGTACCCAAGATGGCGGCCATTAAGGCAGAGGGGGAGGGTTAGACAGCTGTTTGGTGGGGGATCAGCCAGGTTGGGGGCTAAGGGGGGCTCCTACACAGCAGCATATGTAAATATGCTTAAAAAAAAAAAAAAAAAAAGCCTAAATATATATTTTATTTTAGTACTGGCAGAGTTGCTGCCAGTACTTAAGATGGCGGGGACAATTGTGGGGTGGGGGAGGGAAGGGAGCTGTTTGGGAGGGATCAGGGGGTCTGATGTGTCAGGTGGGAGGCTGATCTCTACACTAAAGCTAAAATTAACCCTGCAAGCTCCCTACAAACTTCCTAATTAACCCCTTCACTGCTAGCTATAATACACGTGTGATGCGCAGCGGCATTTAGCGGCCTTCTAAGTACAAAAAAGCAACGCCAAAGCCATATATGTCTGCTATTTCTGAACAAAGGGGATCCCAGAGAAGCATTTACAACAATTTGTGCCATAATTGCACAAGCTGTTTGTAAATGATTTCAGTGAGAAACCTAAAATTGTGAAAAATTTAACTTTTTTTTTAATTTGATCGCAATTGGCGGTGAAATGGTGGCATGAAATATACCAAAATGGGCCTAGATCATTACTTGGGGTTGTCTACTACACTAAAGCTAAAATTACCCCAAAAAGCTCCCTACATGCTCCCTAATTAACCCCTTTACTGCTGGGCATAATACACGTGTGGTGCACAGTGGCATTTAGCATCCTTCTAATTACCAAAAAGCAACACCAAAGCCATATATGTCTGCTATTTCTGAACAAAGGGGATCCCAAAGAAAAATTTACAATCATTTATGCCATAATTGCACAAGCTGTTTGTAAATAATTTCAGTGAGAAACCAAAAGTTTGTGAAAAAAATTGTGAAAAAGTGAACGATTTTTTGTATTTGATCGCATTTGGCGGTGAAATGGTGGCATGAAATATACCAAAATTGGCCTAGATCAATACTTTGGGATGTTTACTAAAAAAAAATATATACATGTCAATAGATATTCAGGGATTCCTGAAAGATATTAGTGTTCTAATGTAACTAGCGCTAATCTTGAAAAAAAATGGTTTGGAAATAGCAAAGTGCTACTTGTATTTATGGCCCTATAACTTACAAAAAAAGCAAAGAACATGTAAACATTGGGTATTTCTAAACTCAGGACAAAATTTAGTGGTTGCAGATGTATAACAGATTTTGGGGGTCAAAGTTAGAAAAAGTGTGTTTTTTTCCATTTTTTCTCATATTTTATAATTTTTTTTAAAGTAAATTATAAGATATGATGAAAATAATGGTATCTTTGGAAAGTCCATTTAATGGCGAGAAAAACGGTATATAATATATGTGGGTACAGTAAATGAGTAAGAGGAAAATTACAGCTAAACACAAACACCGCAAAAATGTAAAAATAGCCTTGGTCCCAAATGGACAGAAAATGGAAAAGTGCTGTGGTCATTAAAGGGTTAAACAACTTTCCAGTTTACTTCCTTAATCTAATTTGCTTTGATCTCTTAGTATTTTTCGTTGAAATACATACCTAGGTAAGCTCAGGAGCTGGGAGCAGACTGCTGATTAGTGGTTGCAGACATATGTCTCTTGTGATTAGCTTACAGATGTCTTCAGCTAGCTCCCACTAGTGCATTGCTGCTCCTCAAATAGAGAATACCAAGAGAATAAAGCAACATTGGTAATTGAAGTAAAGTTAAAAGTTGTTTACAAATGAATGGTTGATCTGCTCACTTTTCTAAGTATTTAAGCTAGTATATTTGAAAACAAATTTAAAATGCAAGAGTCAAGTGGGCGGAGTCAACCGCCAAATCGACCAGATGTGTTCTGCAGTAGCTCCTGGCTCATATCTAATATCGGGGGCCATTCTGCAAATATGTGCCTTAGACATTACCTCCAGACACAATTCTCTAAGATATCCCTTCTTATGATGGACACTGCCCCGGAGTTCTTGAGGGTACAAAATACATGGCATAACCGAGAATAATTGATATAAAATGTGGTTGCGCCTCACTGCCCATAATTATAACTTTTATGCACTGCAATCAATACATACATATAATGTTCATGTGCCTACCAGGTCCCTATTTTTTACACAACAGCTATAACTATACACTATACCTATTGGTTGTATTAATATCTTACACAGAGGAAGGTGTGCTGTCTAGTTTATTTTTATACTACAACCACAAACTTTCTTGGAATTCCTCTCATTAAATAGTTACATATAGTCTCCTATTTCAGACCTATATGACAATACATTCTTATCAATCTTGGTAGGGAAAGCTAAATAATTATCAGGATCCTATAAAGTCAGACTAAAGCCTGATTAGTCTATAGTAGATTCCCCAAAGTGGTTAATAGGGCTGAAATATAAAATATATAATGTATTCTTGTACCTATCGCTAGTTATGTTTTGCAGGCTATGTCTCTCTTATATTAGTTGCAAACAGGGCTTTTTTTGGGGGGTTTACTCACCGGTACTGAGTACCCCCACCTCTGCCAACTCATAACAGGTAATATTTGTTATCATACATCAAACATTGTAAATAATGTTATCCCTTTGCTTTTTTTAAAGTTACTGAGCAGAATTTAACAATAAATAATCAATGAGTACCGGCAACTTTTTTTTTTTAGTACTGGCACAAAAAAGCACTGGTTGCAAACAATATGTTAATTGTATTTCTCTCGTGACATTTTATCGGTTTAGTAGTATGCCATATGTTGAAAACACCTAGTGGGTATGCTACTAAGATTTGAGAATGGATAGTGAAGACTACTAATTTACTCTCCCTAAGCTACTTACCTTCAGTATATTTCACTGATATTTAGACATTATTCTGCCATAACTCAACTTGGTTTTAATTATATAGGTTATATTTAATGTGGTCATACTGTTTTACATTGCCTTTTATAGGCCAAGGTACAAGTTCTAACACAGTTAATGGAGGTTGCACTGAGCTGTATCTAGATATCCTACATTCTATGGGGAGGCAGACATTCACAAATCAGTGTTTTAACCTACTCAACCACCCAAAACCTCCCTAGAATCCAAATTTTCTTTTTATCATTAGATCTGCCCGCTCTCCGATATTGGTTTACTCTGTAAACTAAGGAAAATGTATCTTAGGAACCTACCCCTCAACCAATACTATAGACATTTTATACAAATTTTTCATTGACAGTCCCTTTATAAGCTATACTACCATAATAATTTTTTGTCTATCACGAGTACTACGTTCAGCTTCATTATATATATTAACAAAACTAAGAATTGAAAGTCCATTTATAATTTCACAGCTATTAGGCGAGCCCCCCCCCCTATGTACAGTTATTATAAGGTTTACTGAGACCCAAGAGTTTCCTCACTAGATGGAATGGGGCAATATACTTATGAATAGTAAATATCAATAAAGATAAACATTACTTGCTGATATGCTTAGGCACTTGTTTTGTTTTTTGAACGGTTTCATTGAGTCATTCTAGAAATGTGTAAAAAATAACTGATGCGCTACGTATTTCCCCTTTTACGTTTTACTCATATATGTAATGTCTGTTTTTACACCATGCAAGATTCAAACGTGGATTGTTACTTTAACTTCAGAAATTAAAGGTATATGAAACCCAAAAATGTTCTTTTGTGATTTAGACAGAGCAGAGCATTTAAACAAAACAAAGGCCTAGATTTAGAGTTTGGCGTTAGCCGTCAAAACCAGCGTTAGAGGCTCCTAACGCTGGTTTTTACCGCCCGCTGGTATTTAGAGTCAGTCAGGAAAGGGTCTAACGCTCACTTTCCAGCCGCGACTTTTCCATACCGCAGATCCCCTTACGTCATTTGCGTATCCTATCTTTTCAATGGGATCTTTCTAACGCCGGTATTTAGAGTCGTGGCTGAAGTGAGCGTTAGAAATCTAATGACAAAACTCCAGCCGCAGAATAAAAACAGGAGTTAAGAGCTTTCTGGGCTAACGCCGGTTCATACAGCTCTTAACTACTGTGCTCTAAAGTACACTAACACCTATAAACTACCTATGTACCCCTAAACCGAGGCCCCCCCACATCGCCGCCACTCTATTAAAAATTTTTAACCCCTAATCTGCCGACCGCACACCGCCGCCACCTACGTTATCCCTATGTACCCCTAATCTGCTGCCCCTAATACCGCCCACACCTACATAATATTTATTAACCCCTAATCTGCCGCCCCCAACGTCGCCTCCACCTACCTACACTTATTAACCCCTAATCTGCCGACCAGACCTCACCGCTACTATAATAAATGTATTAACCCCTAATCCGCCTCACTCCCGCCTCAATAACCCGATAATAAATAGTATTAACCCCTAATCTTCCCTCCCTAACATCGCCGCCACCTAACTTCAAGCATTAACCCCTAATCTGCCGACCAGACCTCACCGCTATTCTAATAAATTTTTTAACCCCAAAGCTAATTCTAACCCTAACCCTAACACCCCCCTAAATTAAATATAATTTTAATCTAACGAAATAAATTAACTCTTATTAAATAAATTATTCCTATTTAAAGCTAAATACTTACCTGTAAAATAAACCCTAATATATCTACAATATAAATTATAATTATATTGTAGCTATTTTAGGATTAATATTTATTTTACAGGCAACTTTGTATGTATTTTAACCAGGTACAATAGCTATTAAATAGTTAATAACTATTTAATAGTTACCTAGTTAAAATAATTACAAAATTACCTGTAAAATAAATCCTAACCTAAGTTACAATTAAACCTAACACTACACTATCAATAAATAAATTAAATAAAATACCTACAATTATCTACAATTAAACCTAACACTACACTATCAATAAATTAAATACAATACCTAAAAATAAATACAATTAAATAAACTAACTAAAGTACAAAAAATAAAAAAAAACTAAGTTACAAAAAATAAAAAAATATTTACAAACATTAGAAAAATATTACAACAATTTTAAACTAATTACACCTACTCTAAGCCCCCTAATAAAATAACAAAGACCCCCAAAATAAAAAAATGCCCTACCCTATTTTAAAATTAAAATAGAAAAGCTCTTTTACCTTACCAGCCCTGAAAAGGGCCCTTTGCGGGGCATGCCCCAAAGATTTCAGATCTTTTGCCTGTAAAAAGAAAACATACAATACCCCCCCAACATTACAATCCACCACCCACATACCCCTAATCTAACCCAAACCCCCCTTAAATAAACCTAACACTAAGCCCCTGAAGATCTCCCTACCTTATCTTCACCACGCCGGGTTCACCGATCGATCCAGAAGAGCCTCCGATGTCTTGATCCAAGCCCAAGCAGGGGGCTGAAGATGTTCATGATCCGACTGAAGTCTTCATCCAAGCGGGAGCTGAAGAGGTCCATGATCGGGCTGAAGTCTTCATCCAAGCGGGAGCTGAAGAGGTCCATGATCGGGCTGAAGTCTTCATCCAAGCGGGAGCTGAAGAGGTCCATGATCTGACTGAAGTCTTCATCCAAGCAGGAGCTGAAGAGGTCCATGATCGGGCTGAAGTCTTCATCCAAGCGGGAGCTGAAGAGGTCCATGATCGGGCTGAAGTCTTCTATCAAGCGGCATCTTCAATCTTCTTTCTTCCGGATCCATGGTCATCCCGCCGACGCGGAACATCCATCTTCACCGACGACTTCCTGACGAATGACGGTTCCTTTAAGGGACGTCATCCAACATGGTGTCCCTCGAATTCCGATTGGCTGATAGGATTCTATCAGCCAATCAGAATTAAGGTAGGAAAATTCTGATTGGCTGATGGAATCAGCCAATCAGATTCAAGTTCAATCCGATTGGCTGATCCGATCAGCCAATCAGATTGAGCTCGCATTCTATTAGCTGATCGGAACAGCCAATCGGATTGAACAGAATTTTCCTACCTTAATTCCGATTGGCTGATAGAATCCTATCAGCCAATCGGAATTGAAGGGACACCATCTTGGATGACGTCCCTTAAAGGAACCGTCATTCGTCGGGAAGTCGTCGGTGAAAATGGATGTTCCGCGTCGGCGGGATGACCATGGATCCGGAAGAAAGAAGATTGAAGATGCCGCTTGATAGAAGACTTCAGCCCGATCATGGACCTCTTCAGCTCCCACTTGGATGAAGACTTCAGCCCGATCATGGACCTCTTCAGCTCCCGCTTGGATGAAGACTTCAGTCGGATCATGGACATCTTCAGCCCCCCACTTGGGCTTGGATCAAGACATCGGAGGCTCTTCCGGATCGATCGGTGAACCCGGCGTGGTGAAGATAAGGTAGGGAGATCTTCAGGGGCTTAGTGTTAGGTTTATTTAAGGGGGGTTTGGGTTAGATTAGGGGTATGTGGGTGGTGGGTTGTAATGTTGGGGGGGGTATTGTATGTTTTCTTTTTACAGGCAAAAGAGCTGAATTCTTTGGGGCATGCCCCGCAAAGGGCCCTTTTATGGGCTGGTAAAGTAAAAGAGCTTTTCTATTTTAATTTTAGAATAGGGTAGGGCATTTTTTTTGGGGGGGGTCTTTGTTATTTTATTAGGGGGCTTAGAGTAGGTGTAATTAGTTTAAAATTGTAATATTTTTCTAATGTTTGTAAATATTTTTTTATTTTTTGTACTTTAGTTAGTTTATTTAATTGTATTTATTTGTAGGCATTGTATTTAATTAATTTATTGATAGTGTAGTGTTAGGTTTAATTGTAGGTAATTGTAGGTATTTTATTTAATTAATTTATTGATAGTGTAGTGTTAGGTTTAATTGTAACTTAGGTTAGGATTTATTTTACAGGTAATTTTGTAATTATTTTAACTAGGTAACTATTAAATAGCTACAATATAATTATAATTTATATTGTAGCTATATTAGGGTTTATTTTACAGGTAAGTATTTAGCTTTAAATAGGAATAATTTATTTAATAAGAGTTAATTTATTTCGTTAGATTTAAATTATATTTAAGTTAGGGGGGTAATAGTGTTAGGGTTAGACTTAGCTTTAGGGGTTAATACATTTATTATAGTAGCGGTGAGGTCCGGTCGGCAGATTAGGGGTTAATAATTGTAGGTAGGTGGAGGCGACGTTGGGGGCGGCAGATTAGGGGTTAATAAATATAATATAGGGGTCGGCGGTGTTAGGGGCAGCAGATTAGGGGTACATAGGTATAATGTAGGTTGCGGCAGTGTACGGAGCGGCAGATTAGCGGTTAAAAAAATATGCAGGTGTCAGTGATAGCGGGGGCGGCAGATTAGGGGTTAATAAGTGTAAGGTTAGGGGTGTTTAGACTCGGGGTACATGTTAGAGTGTTAGGTGCAGACTTAGGAAGTGTTTCACCATAGGAAACAATGGGGCTGCGTTAGGAGGTTAACGCTGCTCAAACTGCCCCATTGTTTCCTATGGGGATATCGTGCACAAGCACGTTTTTGAAGCTGGCCGCGTCCGTAAGCACCGCTGGTATCGAGAGTTTCAGTGGCTGTAAATTATGCTCTACGCTCCCTTTTTGGAGCCTAACGCACTGAAAACCCAGCCATTCTGTGAACTCTAAATACCAGCGGTATTTAAAAGGTGCGGCCAAAAAAAAGCCAGCGTTAGCTACCCGGGTCGTTACCGACAAAACTCTAAATCTAGCCGAAAGTTTCCAATTTACCTCTATTTTTACATTTGCTTCGTTCCCATGATATTCTGTGTTGAAGAGATACCTAGGTAGCTATCTGAAGCACTACATGGCAGGAAATAGTGCTGCCACCTAGTGTTCTTGAAAATGGATAATATTTTTGCAAAACTGCTGCCATATAGTGCTAAGCATACGTTCAAAGATACAAAGGGAATGAAGAAAAATTGATAATAGAAGTAAATTAGAAAGTTTTGTAAAATCACATGCTCTATCTGAATCATGATATTTATATTTATTTTTATCATATCCCTTTAAGAAGCTGTTGATGAATGAGATACGTCTTTCAACCAATCTGCAAACGGGTTATTGATTTTGAAGAACTAAAATGATTATTTGCATTGTTATGTAGATGAGCAAAGTTTGCACAAGGTCATTAGAAAAAAACAACAACTTTAAACCTAGTCACATTTCTGCTGCAGCATAAATGCTTTTATGAGCAGCAGGTGTATTCCCTTAGAAGACAGTAAAGCTATTAACAGCACAGTGAGGAGTACACAATAATAGGTTGTTAACTCAGCCTTTCTGACAAGAGCACTGAGAAAGGACACTTTGAAACCATTAATAATAAATTATGCATATTTTGTGGAGAAAAAAAGAAAATGCTTTCCTTATGAGACTGGAGGTTGTGTCAATTTCTGTTTCATTTCTACTTGTTTATTTACTTATTATGCCAGATTGGAAGGACCCTGTTGGTCATCTGCAAACATTACTGTCCAAGGCTTGCCCTGATAGTGTACGTATGAGTTATAGAGGCATAGGTAAGTGGTGCTTCATATTATGCAGAAGTCATTTTATAGCTTCAGGAAATACACAAATGCAGGAAACCAGGGATGGTCAACTTGTGGTGTGTGGGTCATATATTTCTCTCTGCACTTCTAAGAATGCAGAATTAAAGAGATAGTGTAGTCAAAATTAAACTTTAATGATTCCAATAGGGCATATAATTTTATACAACTTTCCTTACTTTTATCATTGAATTTGCTTTGCTTTTTTGGTATTCTTTGTGGAAAGCTTAACTTAGGTAGGCTCATATGTTAATTACTAAACCGATGAACTGTCTCTTATCTCAGTGCATTTTGACAGTTTTTGACAGTTAGACACTGCTAGTTCATGTGTGTCATATAGATAATGTTGTGCTCACTTCCAAGGAGTTATTTATGAGTCAGCACTGATTGGCTAAAATGCATGTCTTTCAAAAGAACTGAGATAAGGGGGCAGTCTGCAGAGGCTTAGAAACCAGGTAATCAAAGAGGTAAAAAGTGTATTAATATAGCAGTGTTGGTTATGCAAAACTGGGGAATAGGTAACAAAGGGATTATCTATCTTTTTAAACAGTACAAATTCTGGAGTAGACTGTCCCTTTAAGAATGTTTGTCATAATTTTTGTAGCCAGACAAGGTTGTCAAAAGTGCCCTCTTAAAGTGATATAACATTAAAAAACAATAATCTCTCATGGTTTATATAGAACATACAATTTTAAACAGTTTTCTAATTTAGTTCTATTATAAAATGTGCTTTATTCTCTGGGTATCCTTTGTTGTAAGAGAAGCAATGCACTACTGGGAGCTGGCTGCACACATTAAGTGACATTATGATAAGAGGCATACAGGTGCAACCAGCAATCAGCTGCTAGCTCCCAGTAGTGCATTGCTGCTCCTGAGCCTACCTAGGTATGCTTTTCAACAAAGGATATCAAGTGAGCAAAGCAAATTAGACAATAGAAAAACATGGTTGCACCCATAACTATTATCATCATCATCAGGTATTTGTAGAGCGCTAACAGGTTCCGCAGCGCTATGAACATGGGTGGTATATAAAAACGATTACAGGGATCAAATGGGGAGAGGGTCCTGCCGAGAGTTGCACTGTTGTAGTCGGCTCTTATGAAGGTGAACTACAAAGAGTTGGGCTCATAGGCTTACATGCTTTGGGGGTTTAGGGGACAGCAGTGGAGATAGGAAGGTTAGTGTAGGTTGTAAGCGTGCCTGAATAGTAGAGTCTTCAGGGAGCACTTGAAGCTTTTAAAACTAGGGGAGATTCTTGTGGAGCGAGGCAGAGAGTTCCATAAGATGGGAGCCAATCTGGAGAAATCTTGTAGATGGGAATGTGAGGAAGTAACAAGAGAGGAGGAGAGTAAGAGATCGTGAGCAGAGCGAAGGGGACGGGAGGGAGAGTATCTGGAGACAAGATCTGAGATGTAAGGGAGAGCAGTGCAATTGAGGACTTTGTATCTCAGAGTGAGAATTTTGTGTTTAATCCTGGAGGCAAGAGCAAGCCAGTGAAGGGATTTGCAGAGAGGTGCGGCAGATGAAGAGCGACGTGCAAGGAAGATGAGCCTGGCAGAGGAATTCATTATGGATTGTAAAGGAGCTAGGTGGCAGCTAGGGAGACCAGAGAGGATATAGTTGCAGTAGTCGAGGTGGGAAAGGATGAGACAGTGGATTAAAATCTTTGTTGTGTCTTGTGTAAGGAAATGTCTAATTTTAGCGATGTTTTTAAGGTGGAAGTGGCAGGCTTTAGCCAAGGACTGAATGTGAGGAGTGAAAGAAAGATATAAGTCCAGTGTGACCCCAAAACATCGGGCATGTGAGGTTGGGGTAATGATTGAGTTAACTAGAGAGAGGGGAATAAGTACAATGCTTATAAAATGTATTTAGGGCCAGATTACGTGTGGAGCACAAAATTGCGCATTTGCGAGTGCGATATTTTCGTTACACTCGTAATACCAGAGCATGCAATTGTGTGCTGGTATTTGAAGTGGCCCTAGGAAGCTATGCGCTCAATAGAGCACACATCTATAGGGCTCCAATTAGAGCCTCTTTCTCATGCCGTTAGACACCGCATGAGAACTAGCGCAGTAAAGGGGGCTAGATTACAAGCGGATCGCTAATTTATTCCATACCTGCAAATTTGACTGTTTGTGGATGAACAATAAATAACAAGCTATTGGTAGTTTAGTTTAGGCTAGGGTTTTTTTTATTTTGGGGGGGCTTTTTTATTTTGAAAGGGCTATTAGCTTAGGTGTAATTAGTTTAAATATCTGTAATTTGTTTATTATTTTCTGTAATTTAGTGTTTTTTTTTTTTTGTACTTTAGCTAATTTAATTTAGGTAATTGTATTTAATTTAGTTAATTTATTTAATTATAGTGTAGTGTTAGGTGTTAGTGTAACTTAGGTTAGGTTTTATTTTACAGGTACTTTTGTATTTATTTTAGCTAGGTAGTTATTAAATAGTTAATAACTATTTAATAACTATTCTACCTAGTTAAAATAAATACAAACTTGCCTGTAAAATAAAAATAAACCCTAAGATAGCTACAATGTAACTATTAGTTATATTGTAGCTAACTTAGGGTTTATTTTATAGGTAAGTATTTAGTTTTAAATAGGAATAATGTAGTTAATTATATTAATTTTCTTTACATTTATTTAAATTATATTTAAGTTAGGGGGTGTTAGGGTTAGACTTAGATTTAGGGGTTAATAACTTTAATATAGTGGCGGCGACGTTGGAGGCGGCAGATTAAGGATTAATAATATTTAACTAATGTTTGCGAGGCGGGAGTACGGCGGTTTAGGGGTTAATATGTTTATTATAGTGACGGCGACGTTGGGGTGGCAGATTAGGGGTTAATAAATGTAGGTAGATTGCGGCGACATTGGGGGTGGCAGATTAGGGGTTAATAAATAGTATGTAGGTGTCGGCGATGTTGGGGGCAGCAGATTAGGGGTTAATACATATAATGTAGATGGCGGCGGTGTCCGGAGCGGCAGATTAGGCGTTAATAAATATAATGTAGGTGTCAGCGATGTTGGGGGCGGCAGATTAGGGGTTAATAAGTGTAAGATTATGGGTGTTTAGACTCGGGGTTCGTGTTAGGTGTAGACATAAATTTTATTCCCCCATAGGAATCAATGGGGCTGCGTTAGTGAGTTTTATGCTGCTTTTTTGCAGGTGTTAGACTTTTTCTCAGCCGGCTCTCCCTGTTGATTCCTATGGGGAAATCGTGCACGAGCACGTAGGACCAGCTCACCGCTGACTTAAGCAGCGCTGGTATTGGAGTGCGGTAATGAGCAAAATTTTGCTCAACGCTCACTTCTTGTCTTTTAACGCCGGGTTTCTGAAAAGTCGTAATACCAGCGCTGTAGGAAAGTGAGCGGTGAGGGAAAACTGCTCGTTAGCACCGCACAGCCTCTAATGCAAAACTCATAATCTAGGCCAATGTCTAGATTTGTACACAATTAGCAGCATTCATCAAGAGATAAATCAGGATTTTTTTTTTCTTTATAATTCATTTGCATTAGGTAGAACATAATGAATTAACACATATTTTACCAGCCAAACTAGAACTTTTTTTTTCACTAATGTTTTAAAAAAAGTTTAAAAGGACATGAAACCCAATTAGTTTACAGGATGCAGATAGATCATACAATTTTAAACAACTTTCCAATTTACTTTTATTATCTGGGAGCTAGTTAAAGGGACAGTCTAGGCCAAAATAAACTTTCATGATTCAGATAGAGCATGTAATTTTAAACAATTTTCCAATTTACTTTTATCACCAATTTTGCTTTGTTCTCATGGTATTCTTAGTTGAAAGCTTAACCTAGGAGGTTCATATGCTAATTTCTTAGACCTTGAAGCCCACCACTTTCAGATTGCATTTTAACAGTTTTTCACCACTAGAGGGTGTTAGTTCACGTATTTCATATAGATAACACTGTGCTCGTGCACGAGAAGGTATCTGGGAGCAGGCACTGATTGGCTAGACTGCAAGTCTGTCAAAAGAACTGAAAAAGGGGGCAGTTTGCAGAGGCTTAGATACAAGATAATCACAGAGGTTAAAAGTATATTATTATAACTGTGTTGGTTGTGCAGAACTGGGAAATGGGTAATAAAGGGATTATCTATCTTTTAAAACAATAAAAATTCTGGTGTAGACTGTCCCTTTAAAAACCTATCACAAGAGGCATATATGTGCAGCCATCAATCAGCAATGTCTGCACCTACATAGTTATACTTTTCTACAAATGATTCAAAGAGAAAAAAAAACAAATTACTGTAGATCATATAAATAAATTGGAAAGTTATTTGGATGTTCTATCTGAATCATGAAAGAAAAAAAAAATAGGTTTCATGTCACTTTAAGTAAAGCAACCAACAGAAAGAGAATTAATCAAGTAAGTGAGGCATCCGACAGTATGGGCCAGATTACAAGTGGAGCGCTAAATATCACTTGCAAGCAAGCGATATTATCCCTCCACTTTGTAATACCAGTGCCCAGTTCCCAGAGACTGCGATGTAAAGGCACTTTTCAGTGCAATTTTTTTTCTAACACCCCACTCCCACCAACTTTAGACCCCAAAACTGCCTAGTGCAGTTGTTTTTAATTTAAAAAAAATGCTACTTTTTTTTATTATTAAAAACTATAATCCTCTATTCTGAGAGCAATTGGGGCACTTTTATAAAATTGACCAGAGATCTAATCTCTGGTTAATTTTTGGAGCACTCATTGCTACCATGAGCTGGCAGTAGCAATAAACAGCCACTTGTAATGTAATTTGCCCATTTGCGTGAGCGCAATAATTTAGCGCTCCACTTGTAATCTAGCCCAATCAGTGGCTAATTTAGGTTTTGGGCTGCCCTAGGCACTGAAAATTCGGCTGCGCCCCCCCCCCCCACCAGGTTTTAGGCGCGGGTGTAACATTACTTTTTTTTCCATGAAATTTCCAAAGTAAATGTTCATGTTCAAGTGCCCATGTGTGTATGTTTGTTTGTATACATTGTTAGTGTGTGTGCGCGTTATGGTGTGTGTGTATATATATGGTGAGTGTACATTTGTATGTATGTGTAGTGAGACTCAAAAAGTGCTCCCCCCAAATCTGCTGCCCTAGGCAAGTGCCTTGTTTGCCTAGGCCAAAATACGCCCCTGAGCCCTATGTGTTTTAAAAACAATGGCTAAAGCTGTGCCTAACAAGCAGCATTCATTAAGAGATAATTCTGATTTTTTTTTCATTTTTAATTCATTTGTATTTACTAGAACATTTTACCAACTAAATTACTAGAACCATTCAATGTTTAAACCATAAAAAATGGAAAAGAAGAAATTCAAAAGTTGTCTTGTTTTAGATTCATTATTGAGAATGCAAAAAAAAAAAAAATGCCATTATACCATATATGTCATATATACTCAAATCACATAACTTGATAGTATAAAAAGAAAAAAAATGATTCCAGAGCAATGTTAGGCTGTGAAAGTTACAAAGAAGCCTCTTTTCCAAAGAGTCGATTGTGTGGAAGCTGCAAGGAGAATCCGGGAATCTTGTAATGAGACAGGGATCCTTGTCACCAAGTATAAAGGTCACAAATAAAAAGGTCTTATTATGTCCTCATAGGTGTCCCGTGGGATGTTTGGCTTGCTATAAATCTCAAAAGTCTGTCAGCGTGTGAACAGTTTTTCAGAGAATTGTGCTACTATGTAGCGTGTCAGACTACTTTGTATCAATCTCAGGTGTAGTCTTTGCAGGATTGTTGTGGCTACGGAAGCCGATGCAGGACAAAAAAGAGGAGCTCTGCATAGAGTGCCGTAGCTTTAAATTTAGTGTATCAAAACACACTCAATTTTAATTGTTTTAGAGTCATTATTGCAACATTATTTAAAGTGATAACACTTTAATATTAGTTTTAATAATTTGTTAGAGCATTTTATAGTTACACAAATGCTTGTTGGACAGGACAAGATAATATTAAAATTCTTAAAGGGACAGTAAAGTCAAAATTGAACGTTTATGTTTCAGATAGAGCATACACTTTTAAAGAACTTTCCAATTTACTTCTGTTATCAATTTTGCTTAGTTCTCTTGATATCTTTCATTGAAGGTTAAAACTAGGTAGGCTCATAAGAACTCAGGAGTGTGCACGTGTCTTTAGTAATCTAGGGCAGCAGTGTTTTGCAACATTATTTGTAGCTTTGTTATACAATGTAGCAAAACACTGCTGCCATAGAGAACTAAAGACACATGGACACTCCTGAGCCTACCTAGTTTAACTCTTCAATAAAAGATACCAAGAGAGCAAAGCACATTTGATAAACACAGTAGATTGGAAAGTTGTTTAAAATTGCATGCTCTATCTGAATCATCTGAATAGTTTAATTTTTACTTTTTTGTCCCTTTAAATCAATATCGCCTATTTCCACTTTAAACTTGAATAACACTTGGCTCATCGTTTCTCAGGTTTTTTTTTAACTTTGTAAGATTTACTGATATCAGATGAGAATGTTTTGCCATTAAAGTGAAATGTACATATGACTTATTACACTGAGTTAATGTTAAGTTTAATGCACTCTCACATGATACTGCAATCACACTGCTGGCATCTAACACATACATCTTTGGTCTGGAGGTAAATTTACCTTGAAACATCACTCATTTTTGTTTATATATTTTAAAGTCCAGATACTGCACATGTATGGAGGGAAAATGTTAAGGCCCCTATTTATCTCACAAAAGAACCTTGACCCCATAGTTAGGCACTCTATTCCCTTAAAACTCAAGCCCCATTAAATAAAGGCTATGACACAATAGATTGGGGTTGAAAAGGCCGCAGCCAATTTATTATAACATGTAAACAAATAAATAACGTTTAACACTTGAAAGCTATAGGATACCAAATAACAAACATTAGTGCCTGCCCGTAAGGGCTCAATAGCTCTTCTAACTTTAACCAGTAAGCATATTGCTAACCTCTCCTGAAACCACAGGAGGTACCCACATAACTTTTGAAAGTTCTAAACATCCAGAACACCGCCAAAAATTTCACCTCTGCCGTATACAAAACAGGGGAGGGCGGGAGCTGATGTTGTCCCTAACAGGTCCGGAAATGAAGAGAACCCTAACTTCCTGCCTCACCTTCCTTACCCTACTCTGGCTCCACCCCCAACCTACCAACCACCTATCCCTGCTCTGGCCTGTCCTGGGGTCAAAAGCCCCTCCTTCATAATTATTGCATCCGGGGCTGCCTTTCCACATGCATTCAGGTCCTCCTTTTCAGCAAGAGCAATATTTTTTTTTAAAGTAATTAAAAGTACATGTTTTTAATTATTTGGACCCAGTGGCGTAGCGTGGGGGGGGCCACAGGGGCGGTTGCCCCGGGCGCAAAATTCTGAGGGGCGCAAAATGCTTGGCTCCCAGCCTCCCCAGTCCCCACCATCTCAAGACAGTAGACAGTCACAGTCCCATTCCCAGCGGCGCTACAGGGAGGCTAAAAAATCTGACAGGCGCCTGCGCCCAGCCGTTCTGTCTCTCAAGTGAACTGTCTACTACTCTAAAGTCAAGACGTGCTGTGTAATGATTTAATTATCATAATTTTATGAGTGTAATCCTATCCGACCGTTACCTGCTGCTAGACTAGTGTTTACGCCACTAGTTAGCACGGTCCACTCCCAGCGCACATGTCAGGAGGGAGGAAGAAGTCAGAGCAGCAGAGCCAGAGTGGAGTCAGACTGACTAGCACGCTGCGTCCGCAATGATAAGGTAAGTAGTGTCTACAGAAATTACCAAACTCATCACCGGGTCCGTATCAGAACCAGACCACCAGTGCCACTGCCAGCCAGAATTATAATTAAATTATTATAGCCCCTGTTTTTGCCTGGGCCCTGGGGAATAGGGCTTTGGAAATGGCAACGCACGCAAAATGCAGCTTAGCCTCTACCGTTACCCAGGTGACGTTGCAGGGCTAGCCAGCCAGCCAAGTTCCAAAGGACCCAGAGTCACTCTGAGCCAGACAGCCAAATTCCAACTTCCAAAGGAACCAGAGTCTGAGCCAGCCAGCATGCCAGAGTGTGAGAGTGATCTATGCTGCTTTAAAGTGAAAGCTGGTTATTTTATTTCAAATTCATTTTTAACCTGGGTAAAATAAAACATACAAGATGTAGATGATCTACATCTTGTATGTTTTTTCCCAGGTTAAAAATGAATTTTAAAAAAATAATAACTGGCTTTCACTTTAAAGCAGCATAGATCACTCTCACACTCTGGCATGCTGGCTCAGATGTATTTTAAAAATGAAATCCCATGTTTAAATATTAAACCATAAAAAATGTAATTGTTAAGTTATATAATGTACTTACTTAATGTATATAATAAAGTAATGGCTGCCTGCAACCATATTGAGTCCTAATTTTTAAGGATGAATGTAGAGTTTAGAATTCTATATATATATATATATATATATATATATATATATATATATATATATAGTATATATTTTTGTTGTTAAAATAAAGCTTTGTTTGTTTTAAAACAAAAACCTGTCTCCTAAGTTATTGAGCTGTCTCTTAGATTCAAAGCAAATTTGCCAATTCCTACTGTACTGGTGGAAGAGACTCAGTCAGTGCTGATGGATTAGGGGGGCGCAATTCTTGCCTTGCCCTGGGTGCTGAGAAGCCACGCTACGCCACTGTTTGGACCTATTCAGTGACTGATTTATAATAAGGATGATTATGCATAGAGGGGCACCTGTCTCTGCCTATTATTATAAATACCACTCAGCTTAAAATTACCTTCTGAAACCACAGTAGTAAGAGCTGGAAAAAATAGCAACAGCTAGCTTCCATTCAGCTAAAGAACCTCTGATGTCAGAGCTAGTTGCTTACTGCGCTTTATATAATTTGTTCGCAGCAGTCATGTTCCTACTCTGACATCACAGGTGACTTAGGTAAATGGGAACTAGCTGCTACCTGCAATAGGGTGGCTTCATCTAGGTGACAATAAGAACATTATTATTTATAATAAATAATATAATATAAAAATAATTTGTTATAATAAGGTCTGCACCATATTATTGATGTTATTATATGTTAAAGAATATGATATGATTTATTTTATAGCCCCACAAATAAAAGTCTGTAACTTATACAGACATCCCAACTCTCCCTGAAGATCAGGGAGTCTCCCTGATTGTAATAGCAGCTCCCTGATGCCAGCAAATGGAATGCAATCTCCCTGAAACTCCAAGCACCATGATCCAATGCAGCCCAAATCCGGAAAAGTGTTTCTTTAAGGAATGCCTTTAGTTGCTGGGACGTTATAGAACCCTCAAAGCCTGCATCAGTAACCAAAATGCCCCCACTGATTCTAATAAAATAAAACACACAAACTACCTTATTTACTGCACGTAATTAAACTTTGCATTCTAAAAGCGTACAATCAATGGAAAATAGGTTTGTTGTATGTGGTTGTGCAATAAAGCTACTTTTTTTTAATGCACCTTTAGTGGGAAGCTACTTTAATGTTAAGTCTCTATCTTGTTTAGGGTTTCTAGGTGTCCAATATATAACTGGGAGGGGGGGAGGGTGGCGGCGCAGTAGCAGGTGAAGCCGCCTCCCTGAAATTAGTTTTTGCAGGTTGGGATGTCTGTAACTATAAGTACAGCTGTGTTTCTAGTTGGTAATGTGTCTGTATAATTTAATATATTTGTATTCTTCATAAACTAAATACAGGATTTACATTGCACCTTCTTATACCCTTACCTCTGATGAAAGTATGGGAGGTGCTGCTGTTATTTCACTGCCTTCGGCCATCTTAGTTAAGGTTGGCGGCACAGCGGTGAATGGGAAGCGCAGGGGGACTTTATGTATCTCAAGTGCTGAGAATAGTCATATCAGCAGCAGTGAGTATTAACCCTTAAGTGCTCAAATATGTAAATACTGTTGTGCATGAAAAAAATTCTGACAGATATTGAATGACTTGGAACTAAAGCTTACCAAATAACAATAGGAAGGAGATATCTTTGTATATACCTGTGTATTAACCTATGCAACTTTTTGGTAAGTTGCTTTTGAAGCAACAGTATATTACTGGACCGCTACAATTGGCAAACATAATTACTTATTGCTTGCCATAGTTAAGTATGTTTTTGATTAGATGTTGTTGACAATGTTAATATTATTCTATTTGTAGGCATGTTTGGCTTGTTATAAGAGATACTTTTAAGGCTTAAAGGGACATTAAACCCATTTTTTTTTTATTTCATGATTCAGATAGAGAATACCATTTTAAACAACTTTCTAATTTACTTCTATTATCTAATTTGCGTCATTCTCTTGATATTCTTTCCTGAAAAGCATATCTAGATAGGCTCAGTAGCTTCTGATTGGTGGCTGCACATAGATGCCTCATGTGATTGGCTCACCAATGTGCATTGCTATTTCTTTAACAAAGGATATCTAAAGATTGAAGCAATTTAGATAATAGAAGTAAATTGGAATGTTGTTTAAAATTGTATTCTCTATCTGAATCATGAAAGAAAAATGTGGGGTTTAGTGGCCCTTTAAAGAATAAATGGGACTTTCATTCATGAAGTATAAAATACTTCATGCTGAAAGCTCCTTTATTTGTGACGTTTCCACCTCTTAGTAAATAGCTGTTTGATCCAAATGGCACCAAGCCAGATAGCCCGCACGGCTATTGGCTATGAGGTGGAAACGTCCCCTCTCAGCAAAATAGCGTTCTGCCATGGGCTGCTTGAGGCACTCAGCAGCTTTCAGCATGAAGTATTTTATGTTTTATGAATGAAAGCCCCCTTTATTTGTTCCAATTGTAAATCCTAGCGTTCCACATATTGTACACATTTGAAGTTATTTTTGTTTTTCCATGAAAGGGATAACATTCTATTGGCTTTAGTCAAAAACACACAATGCATGTGTTTTCTCTTTAATTTGCATCATATTTTTAAACATTTTCAAAAAGAAATGCAGGGAAAATATGTAGCCTGATATACACGCTAACAGCAGAGAGTTTTCCCCATCACAAACAAGTGGAGAAATTGTGGTGTTTTTCACTTTTTTATTTTAATCATTTTTTTTTTTTTTTAATTTCCAGTATTCTTTAACTTAAGGGGTTCTTATGTGTATCTAGAGATTAAAAAATAAAATAAAATCTTTAATTGGACAAAAAACTAAATTTATGGAAAAGATTTGCAGCAAGTATTCAAGTCTGCTTGTATTCTCACTTGCTTTTTGAATTGCATTCCAAAATATGTATATTTTCCTGCCACATTTCACTTTTTAGCTGAAGAGTTACCTACATCAGATTGGACCACTTGCTTATAAATAGTGGCTTAAATTTGTTGCAAATTGGCACCTTGAAACACACTTTTGTGAACGAGTTTGGACTGATCGTGCATGGAGGCTCATCCCCTTTAGAAAACGTTTCACAAAGACACAATCTTGTTTAACCCCTTAACGACCAAGGACGTACGCAACACGTCCTCAAAAAAAAATACAGTTAATGACCGAGGACGTGTGGCGTACGTCCTTGGTCTGGAAAGCAGCTGGAAGTGATCCTGCTCGCTTCCAGCTGCTTTCCGGTTATTGCAGTGATGCCTCAACATCGAGGCATCCTGCAATAACCCCCCTTGGCCATCCGATGCAGAGAGAGCCACTCTGTGGCCCTCTCTGTACCGGACATCGATGGCCGGTTTCGTTGGTGGGTGGGAGCCAGTCTGGGAGGCGGGTGGGCGGCCATCGATGGGCCGTATGATGTGGAGGGGGGCGGAATCGTGGGCGGGAACGCCGGGTGCGCGCGCGGGGGTAGGAAGCGGGGGGGAATCGCTACACTACAGAAAAATGATGGGAGAAAAGTGGCAGTGATTGCCAAATATATTTACATATATGTCGATCTAAGAGATCTGGGAGGGGTGGTGGGTTGGTCTTTTGGGGGGGCAAGCTACACTACAGAAAATTATTTAAAAAAAATAATAAAAACATGTTTTACTATAAACTGGGTACTGGCAGACAGCTGCCAGTACCAAAGATGGCTACTAATAAGTTAGAGGGGGATGGGTAAAGAGCTGTTTGGGGGGTATCAGGGAGGTTGGGGGCTAAGGGGGGATCCTCCAGAGCAGCATATGTAAATATGCCTTTTTTTATTTATTTTTTATCAAGGATAGCTTTTTTTTTTAGTACTGGCAGACTTTCTGCCAGTACTTAACATGGCGGGGACAATTGTGGGGTGGGGGAGGGAAGAGAGCTGTTTGGGAGGGATCAGGGGGTGTAATGTGTCAGGTGGGAGGCTGATCTCTACACTAAAGCTAAAATTAACCCTACAAGCTCCCTACATGCTACCTAATTAACCCCTTCACTGCTAGCCATAATACACGTGTGATGCGCAGCGGCATTTAGCGGCCTTCTAATTACCAAAAAGCAACGTCAAAGCCATGTATGTCTGCTATTTCTCAACAAAGGGGATCCCAGAGAAGCATTTACAACCATTTGTGCCATAATTGCACAAGCTGTTTGTAAATGATTTCAGTGAGAAACCTAAAATTGTGAAAAATTGTACTTTTTTTTTTTTTTTATTTAATCGCATTTGGCATTGAAATGGTGGCATGAAATATACCAAAATGGGCCTAGATCAATACTTAGGGTTGTCTACTACACTACAATAAAGCTAAAATTAACCCTACAAGCTCCCTACATGCTCCCTAATTAACCCCTTCATTGCTGGGCATAATACACGTGTGGTGCGCAGTGGCATTTAGCGGCCTTCTAATTACCAAAAAGCAACACCAAATCCATATATGTCTGCTATTTATGAAAAAAAGGGGATTCCAGAGAAGCATTTACAACCATTTGTGCCATAATTGCACGAGCTGTTTGTAAATAAATTCAGTGAGAAACCTAAAGTTTGTAACAAAATGTGTGAAAAAGTGAACAATTTTTTTTATTTGATCGCATTTGGCGGTGAAATGGTGGCATGAAATATACCAAAATGGGCCTAGATCAATACTTTGGGATGTCTTCTAAAAAAAAATATATACATGTCAAGGGATATTCAGGGATTCCTGGAAGATATCAGTGTTCCAATGTAACTAGCGCTAAGTTTGAAAAAAAATGGTTTGGAAATAGCAAAGTGCTTCTTGTATTTATTGCCCTATAACTTGCAAAAAAAAGCAAAGAACATGTAAACATTGGGTATTTCTAAACTCAGGACAAAATTTAGAAACTATTTAGCATGGGTGTTTTTTGGTGGTTGTAGATGTGTAACAGATTTTGGGGGTCAAAGTTAGAAAAAGTGTGTTTTTTTTTCCATTTTTTACTCATATTTTATAATTTTTTTTATAGTAAATTATAAGATATGATGAAAATAATGGTATCTTTAGAATGTCCATTTAATGGCGAGAAAAACGGTATATAATATGTGTGGGTACAGTAAATGAGTAAGAGTAAAATTACAGCTAAACACAAACACTGCAGAAATGTAAAAATAGCCTTGGTCCCAAACGGTCAGAAAATGGAAAAGTGCTGGGGTCATTAAGGGGTTAAGGGTCCCCTAGGCTGATACAATGTAGCAGGGCAGCGGTTTCTCAGTTTACAGTTTAAAGAATGTAAAAAAGACGTCTTTTGCATAGAAACTCATTGTCATCATTCTGTTTTTAGTTCACACCAAAATGGAAATGGTGCTTTAACAAACAATAGTGGTAAATATTTTTTAAAAATATTTGTCAACGTTTTAAAACATCCATATAGCAATAGAAAAATAATGCACAGCCTGCTCATCCTGACATTAAAAGATGCATTCATATGGTTTAGCAGGATGGAAACAGATTTGAATAGGTTCCTTTAGAAGTAGTGATTAAGGGGCATATACATCAAGCTCCGTATGGAGCTTGATGCCCTGTGTTTCTGGCCGTGAATGGATTGGCCGCGAATCTGCAGGGGGCGGTATTGAACCAGCAGTTCACAAGAACTGCTGGTGCAATGATAAATGCAGAGAGCATATGCTGTCAGCATTTATCAATGTCAAGCGGACATGATCCACAATATCGGATCATGTCCGCTCGCACAATGATAATTCGGCCCCTAAGTGATTCCCTTTTAAAACACAGCTTTAATAATGCTAGTACTGTTAGTGATATTCACAAAATTGCAAGTGTTACGTTTAATCAAATATTAAAAATAAACTATAAAAACGCATCATTTGCAGATGTTGGTTTAGTGAAGTGACCAAAGAAGAATGGCCATTATGCCAAGATACCTATGGCATTCATATGGTTAATGAGTGTGGAGGATGTTTTGCGATGACCATAGGTTAATGTCACACATGCAAATTAGTATTTTCCTTGCAGAGTGAACAAAGGCATAAATAGAGCTTTCCTGTAACCTTAAAGGGACAGTCTAGTGCAAAATAAACTTTTATGATTTAGATAGGGCAAGTCATTTTAAACAACATTACCATTTACTTTTATCACAAATTTTGCTTTGTTCTCTTGGTATTCTTAGTTGAAAGCTAAACCTAGGTAGGCTGATACACTAATTTCTTAGACTTGATGGCTGTCTCTTATCTGAATGCATTCTGACAGTTTTTCCACCCCTATAGGGCATTAGTTCATGTGTGTCATATAGATAACATTGTGCTCACGCACATGGAGTTACCTAGGAGCCAGCACTGATTGGCTAAAATGCAAGTATGTCAACATAACTGAAATAAGGGGGCAGTTTGCAGAGGCTTAGATACAAGATAATCACAGAGGTAAAAAGTGCATTAGTAAACAGTGGGGCAAAAAAAGTATTTAGTCAGCCACCAATTGTGCAAGTTCTCCCACTTAAGAAGATGAGAGAGGCCTGTAATTTTCATCATAGGTATACCTCAACTATGAGAGACAAAATGTGGAAACAAATCGAGACAATCATATTGTCTGATTTGGAAAGAATTTATTTGCAAAGTATGGTGAAAAATAAGTATTTGGTCAGTATCAAAGGTTCATCTCAATACTTTGTTATATATCCTTAGTTGGCAAAGACAGAGGTCAAACGTTTTCTGTAAGTCTTCACAAGGTTGCCACACACTGTTGCTGGTATGTTGGCCCATTCTTGCATGCAGATCTCCTCTAGAGCAGTGATGTTTTGGGGCTGTCACTGGGCAACACAGACTTTCAACTCCCTCCAAAGGTTTTCTATGGGGTTGAGATCTGGAGACTGGCTAGGCCACTCCAGGACCCTGAAATGCTTCTTACAAAGCCACTCCTTCGTTGTCCGGGTGGTGTGTTTGGGATCATTGTCATGCTGAAAGACCCAGCCATGTTTCACCTTCAATGCCCTTGCTAATGGAAGGAGGTTTGCACTCAAAATCTCACAATACATGGCCCCATTCATTCTTTCATGTACACAGATCAGTCGTCCTGTTCCCTTTGCAGAGAAACAGCCCCAAAGCATGATGTTGCCACCCCCATGCTTCACAATAGGTATGGTGTTCTTTGGTTGCAACTCAGCATTCTGTCTCCTCCAAACACGAGTTTTGTTTCTACCAAAAAGTTCTACTTTGGTTTCATCTGACCATATGACATTCTGCCAATCCGCTTCTGGATCATCCAAATGCTCTCTAGCATACATTACATTACATACATTCAGACGGGCCTGGACATGTATTGGCTTAAGCAGGGGGACACGTCTGGCACCGCAGGATCTGAGCCCCTGGCGGCGTAGTGTGGTACTGATGGTAGCCTTTGTTACGTTGGTCCCAGCTCTCTGCAGGTCATTCACTAGGTCCCCCTGTGTGGTTCTGGGATGTTTGCTCACCGTTCTTGTGATCATTTTGACCCCACGGGGTGAGATCTTGCGTGGAGCCCCAGATCGAGGGAGATTATCAGTGGTCTTGTATGTCTTCCATTTTCTAATTATTGCTCCCACAGTTGATTTCTTCACACCAAGCTGCTTGCCTATTGCAGATTCAGTCTTCCCAGCCTGGTGCAGGTCTACAATTTTGTTTCTGGTGTCCTTCGACAGCTCTTTGGTTTTCACTATAGTGGAGTTTGGAGTGTGACTGTTTGAGGCTGTGTACAGGTGTCTTTTATACTGATAACAAGTTCAAACAGGTGCCATTAATACAGGTAATGAGTGGAGGACAGAGGAGCCTCTTAAAGAAGAAGATACAGGTCTGTGAGAGCCAGAAATCTTGCTTGTTTGTAGGTGACCAAATACTTATTTTCCACCATAATTTGCAAATAAATTCTTTCCAAATCAGACAACATTGTCTGGATTTGTTTCCACATTTTGTCTCTCATAGTTGAGGTATACCTATGATGAAAATTACAGGCCTCTCTCATCTTCTTAAGTGGGAGAACTTGCACAATTGGTGGCTGACTAAATACTTTTTTGCCCCACTGTAACTGTGTTGGTTATGCAAAACTAGGGAATGGGTAATAAAGGGATTATCTATCTTTTAAAACAATAAAATTCTGGTGTAGACTGTCCCTTTAAGAGGTGTGAATGGGCTATTGTATCAGTCAGTTTCAGAAGACATCCCAGTTTCTGTTTTTTAAAGGAAGTACATAACACACCCGTTTGTGATGGCTTGCTTTTAACAAACCAAATGATATAGCATGATAACTAAAGAAACTCGTCTACCAATTCAGTTCAGAAACCAAAAAGCTTTTTTGAGAGCGAATCTCTGATTGTAATCGAGTCATAAATCTTTACTGTGTTATTCCAAGATACCCACATCATCATTCTAAGTTATATATTTATAGCCATTTTTTTTTATTTTATTTTTATTTTATTATTTGTTTTGAAAGTTTGTCTATAATTGATTATTATATTTATATAGAAATATGATAGATAGATGGATAGACATTTAAACAGATACATACATATTACTTTTAATCACATTTCATGTAAGCAGCTGATAACCTCCAATTGGTTGTCAGTTCCCTGTTAGAGGCAAGATACTAGTCTGCAGTTGCTATTGTGAAAACTCTTTTTAGAATCGTAGCATTAGATTGAAACATTATCCCACCATACAGAATTATTTTGGATCATTACTCATTTTTTCCTTCTTGTGCGAAGGTCGTCTTGAAACATGAAGCTTGAAGTAAAGGTAGTTTGTTTCTATCACATAGAAAGAGAACTAGAAATATGTTTTGTCTCTGAATGAATGAATGAAATGCCTCATCACTCAAGGGTCATACACAAGTTTATTTTTTTTTGCCTAAAATGAATGACACTGAAATTTATTTTAAATAGAAAATTGTGAAACTACCCTAGAGCTGCAAACAAAAGCTTTACTGTAAATTCTCTTTTCTCCTCAGTTAAAATAGAATTCAGAACAAAAGCTATGTTTCAGGGCAAAATATTAAGTCCGCTGCAGAGAAATGTAATGTCAAATACTTATGAGTCCATTTGTAATATATCCAGGTTTTAGTTGGAAAAAAAAATGCAGTTGGTATTATTCAGTTTTGCAATATTTTGAAATATTTCTGGAAGATTTGCCTGTAAGCTAGAATATATTATTTTTTCCCCTCAAAATTGAAACATATAAATGCTAATTTTTGGGAATCACCTCTTTCACTTTCCAATGAATATACTGGAAAGCATCAAGTGTGCAGTCTACAATCCAAAGGGGGAAAAAAGGAAATGTTCTATCTCAGTTTCATGCTGACTGGTCCCTAATGATAAATGCAAGAAGAGAAGGGGAAATATATAGCAATTTGTTTATCTGCTTTACAAATGTTTTATTTAAATTGTACATATACCACATATTCACATTTAAATTGTATATAGTCCACAATTGTTATATTTAAATTGAACACTAGCACCTAGTATACGAGTCTTGCGTTAGCCTTAAAAAGCAGCGTTGAGGGGTCCCAGCGCTGCTTTTTAACGCCCGCTGGTATTACGAGTCAGGCAGGAAAGGGTCTACCGCTCACTTTTTTTTCCGCGATTTTAGCTTACCGCAAATCCCCTTACGTCAATTGCGTATCCTATCTTTTTAATGGGATTTGCCTAAAGCCGGTATTACGATCGCCTGAATAAGTGAAAGGAAGACCCTCTCCTGTCCAGACTCCTACCGCATATAAAAGTCAGTAGTTAAGAGTTTTATGGGCTAACGCCGTAACATAAAGCTGTTAACTAAAGTGCTACAAAGTACATTAACACCCATAAATTACCTATTAACCCCTAAACCGAGACCCCCCACATTGCAAACACTATAATAAAATTATTTAACTCCTAATCTGCCGACCGGACATCGCCGCCACTTTAATAAATGTATTAACCCCTAAACTGCTGCACTCCCACCTTGCAAACACTAGTTAAATTTTATTAACCCCTAATCTGCCGTCCCTAATATCGCCAACAGCTAGCTACATTTATTAACCCCTAATCTGCCACCCCCAACGTCACTGCTACTATATTAAATTTATTAACCCCTAAATCTAAATCTAACCCTAACCCCCCCTAACTTTAATATAATTTAAATAAAACGAAATTAAATTACTACTATTAAATAAATTAATCCTATTTAAAACTAAATACTTACCTATAAAATAAACCCTAAGATAGCTACAATATAAATAATAATTACATTGTAGCCATCTTAGGGTTTATTTTTATTTTACAGGCAACTTTGTATGTATTTTAACTAGGTACAATAGTTATTAAATAGTTATTAACTATTTAATAACTACCTAGCTAAAATAAGTACAAAAGTACCTGTAAAATAAACCCTAACTTAAGTTACAATTACACTTAACACTACACTATAATTAAACTAATTACCTAAACTACCTACAATTAATTACAATTAAATTAAATAAACTAAATTACGGAAAAACCCCCACTAAATTACAGAAAATAAAAAAAGAATTACAAGAATTTTAAACTAATTACACCTAATCCCCCTAATAAAATAAAAAAGCCCCCCAAAACAATAAAATTCCCTACCCTATACTAAATTACAAATAGCCCTTAAAAGGGCCTTTTGCGGGGCATTGCCCCAAAGTAATCAGCTCTTTCACCTGTAAAAAAAATACATTACCCGCCCCCAACATTAAAACCCACCACCCGCACACCCAACCCTACTCTAAAACCCATCCAATCCCCCCTTAAAAAAACCTAACACTACCCCCTTGAAGATCACCCTACCTTGAGCCGTCTTCACCCAGCCAGGCACAAGTGGTTCTCCAGAGGGTCCGAAGTCTTCATCCTATCCTGCCAGAAGAGGACCTCCAGACTGGCAGAAGGCGGCATCTTCTATCTTCATCCTTCCTGAGTGGAGCGGGTCCATCTTCAAGACATCCGGCGCGGAGCATCCTCTTCATCCGACGGCTGATGACTGAATGACTGGTCCTTTAAGTGACGTCATCCAAGATGGCGTCCCTTGAATTCCGATTGGCTGATAGAATCCTATCAGTCAATCGGAAATAAGGTAGGAAAAATCCTATTGGCTGATGCAATCAGCCAATAGGATTGAAGTTCAATCCGATTGGCTGTTCCAATCAGCCAATAGAATGCAAGGTCAATTCTATTGGCTGATTGGAACAGCATCAGCCAATAGGATTTTTCCTACCTTAATTCCGATTGGCTGATAGGATTCTATCAGCCAATCGGAATTCAAGGGATGCCATCTTGGATGACGTCACTTAAAGGACCAGTCATTCAGTCATCAGCCGTCGGATGAAGAGGATGCTCCGCACCGGATGTCTTGAAGATGGACCCGCTCCGCTCCGGAAGGATGAAGATAGAAGATGCCGCCTGGATGCTGCTGGTCTGTATGTCCTCTTCTGGCTGGATAGGATGAAGACTTCGGACCCTCTGGAGGACCACTTGTGCCCGGCTGGGTGAAGACGGCTCAAGGTAGGGTGATCTTCAAGGGGGTAGTGTTAGGTTTTTATAAGGGGGGATTGGGTGGGTTTTAGAGTAGGGTTCGGTGTGTGGGTGGTGGGTGGTGGGTTTTAATGTTGGTGGGGTATCGTATTTTTTTTTACAGGTGAAAGAGCTGATTACTTTGGGGCAATGCCCCACAAAAGGCCCTTTTAAGGGCTATTTGTAATTTAGTATAAGGTAGGGAATTTTATTATTTTGGGGGGCTTTTTTATTTTATTAGGGGGATTAGATTAGGTGTAATTAGTTTAATATTCTTGTAATTCTTTTTTATTTTCTGTAATTTAGTGTTTTTTTTTTTTCGTAATTTAGTTTATTTAATCTAATTGTAATTAATTGTAGGTAGTTTAGGTAATTAGTTTAATTATAGTGTAGTGTTAGGTGTAATTGTAACTTAGGTTAGGGTTTATTTTACAGGTACTTTTGTACTTATTTTAACTAGGAAGTTATTAAATAGTTAATAACTATTTAATAACTATTGTACCTAGTTAAAATAAATACAAAGTTGCCTGTAAAATAAAAATAAAACCTAAGCTAGATACAATGGGGCATATGTATCAAGCTCCGAATGTCACAAAGACCGCTGCTCCATAACCTGTCCGCCTGCTCTGAGCAGGCGGACAGACATCGCCGGAAATCAACCCAATCGAGTATGATCGGGTTGATTGACACCCCCTGCTGGAGGCCCATTGGCCGTGAGTCTGCAAGGGGCGGCGTTGCACCAGCAGCTCTTGTGAGCTGCTGGTGCAATGCTGAATACGGCGAGCGTATTGCTCGCCGTATTCAGCGAGGTCTGGCGGACCTGATCCACAGTATCGGATCAGGTCCGCCAGACCTTCATACATATGCCCCAATGTAACTATTAGTTATTTTGTAGCTAGCTTAGGGTTTATTTTATAGGTAAGTATTTAGTTTTAAATAGG
This sequence comes from Bombina bombina, assembly GCF_027579735.1. Lineage (NCBI taxonomy): Eukaryota > Metazoa > Chordata > Amphibia > Anura > Bombinatoridae > Bombina > Bombina bombina. The sequence goes on along the minus strand of NC_069501.1, from coordinate 184,630,768 downwards.
AATAATTTATTTAATTGTAGTAAATTTATTCAGATGTAATTAAATTATATTTAAGTTAGGGGGTGTTAAGGTTAGACTTAGGTTTAGGGGTTAATAAATTTATTATAGTGGCAGCGACGTTGGCGGCAGATTAGGGGTTAATAAATTTAATATAGTTGCGGCGACGTTGGGGGGAGGGCAGATTAGGGGTTAATAACTATAATGTAGGTGTTGGCGATGTTGGGGGCAGTAGATTAGGGGTTCATAAGTATAATGTAGGTGGCGGTGGTGTCCGGAGCGGCAGATTAGGGGTTAATAATTATAATTTAGGTGTCAGTGATAGAGGGGCGGCAGATTAGGGGTTAATAAGTGTAAGATTAGGGGTGTTTAGACGCGGGGTTCATGTTAGGGTGTTAGGTGCAGGCATAAAATTCATTTTCCCATAGGAAACAATGGGGCTGCGTTAGGAGCTGAACGCTGCTTTTTTGCAGGTGTTAGGTTTTTTTTCAGCCAACTCAGCCCCATTGTTTCCTATAGGGAAATCGTGCACGAGCACGTTTTGCCAGCTTACCACTACCGTAAGCAATGCTGGTATTACAGTGAGATGTGGAGCTAAATTTTGCTCAACGCTCACTTTTCTGAGGGTAACGCTGGCTTGAAGAATACTTGTAATACCAGCGTTGGCTTAAGTGAGCGGTAAGAAAAAAAGGCTCGTTAGTCCCGCATAGCCTTACTGACAAAAACTTGTAATCTAGGTGAAAGTTTGCAATTTTATATTATTATTATCAGGTATTTGCAGAACGCCAACAGATTCCGCAGCACTATAAACATAAAGGCTCCACACAGACGTCCACAGCGCTGGTATACAAATGCTTTACTTTATTATGTTACACAGACATCATATAAGATAGTGACGTTTCGGGTATCACCCTTCATGCTATATACATATATATTGAACTTCACACTTTTAAAAAGAATTCGCCCCAACCGCAAAAATGCGGATCTGCTGCCACCCTCCGGTCCAAAATCATCATTATCTATGAAGCGCCACCAAGTGGCTCCATATTTAATAAACAACTTGTTCTCATAGATGACTTTTTCTTCAATCTCAATCATGAATAGGTTGGCATATGATGGGGCAACGTTAGTCCCCATAGCAGTACCTTTGGTCTGAATGTACCAATTATCCTGAAAGAGGAAGTGGTTCCAATATAGTATTAATCTCAAGAAATTTTCTAAAAAAATCAACCTGTTTTTCAGTATAATTTTTATTCAACATCCATATTTTCCTTATTATTCCTATGCCTGTTTCATGCTTAATGACAGTGTACAGGCTCTTTACGTCCATTGTGAACAGGAGAAATGTATCTGTTCCAAGGACCACCTCATTAGCTTTTCTAAGGAAATCACTTGTGTCTTTGAGATATGATATTTTTATTACTTCACTCTGTAGGATTTTGTCTATAAATATGAAAATATTAGTGAATGTTGACTACACTAGAAACTATGGGTCAACCTGGAGGCTTAGATGCATTTTTATGCACCTTGGGTACCGTGTAGAATATGGGGTTTCTTGGTTCTTTATTAAATACATATTCTTTTAGTTTCTTATCAATTAATTTTTCCCCATATGCTTTATCCAATAAGCTTTGTATTTATTTTTGATTCTTAATTATATTATTATACCCGATCTGTCTATATGTCTCTTTGTCACTCAACTGTTCCTCTATTTCCTTTACATAATATTCCTTATCAAGGACTATTGTAACACCTCCCTTATCCACTTTTTTGATCAAGATTTCATTAGATTTATTCTTTACGGTTTTAATAGAATTTAATTCACCTTTACTTACGTTATGTTTACCATTATATTTTTTCTTACATTTATACTTTAGTTTAGTCACGTCATTATCCCCTAGCTCCATAACGGTGCTTAAGTTATGATTTACTAAGGTAGGATTGAACGTGCTTTTATTTCTTAAATTCATTGTTTTTAAAGCCCAAGTAGTGTTATCACTCAAATTAACATTCTGTGAAACAGTATTAACATTATCTGACTTCTCTTTCTGATGAAACCATAATTTCAGCTTAACATTTCTAAAAAACCTTTGAAGGTCTTTATTCAACTGAAAGAAATTAATGTCTGGAAACGGGCAGTAAGATAACCCTTTTTCTAACAGATTATACTCATCTGTAGTTAAGTCCTTTCCGGAGATGTTCAAAACTGTGGGGGGGGTTGTACTTTTGCCCCTACCGTAATTGTACCACCTTTTAAAGATTCTGTTGAACCCTTTAATGGCTTTGTCTGCTATGGAATTGACGGCCTCTCCCCCTTCGATTCGACCGCCTCACTGCTCCTCTTGCAGTGTTTCCACCCTGCTGTCCTCCTCCGCAGTTGATCTCTACGCTGCTCGTGTCTAAAGTGGAGGGCTCTCCTGAGTTTGGCATACGGCGGGGTAATGTAGAGTCCCTTAAACAATTAGTAAATTAAATAAACTCAGCAGTTAGAGGATTGGAATTTTCAGTCAAATTCAGTGAAGAGTCAGTAACGTTTCTAGATACAAAGGTATTTAAGAAAGGGAGCAAACTGGAGTTTGACCTTTATAAGAAAAAAACAGATAGGAACACACTACTAAGCTATGATAGTTTCCATCCTAGAAGTTTAGTGAACTCACTACCTAAAAGCCAATTACTGAGAGTAGACAGAATAGTTACTGAAGAAGAAACTAAAAAATTGAGATTGGAAAAAATGAAGCAAAAGTTCCTTGAGAGGGGATGCCATGAGGATTTAATTAACAATCAGTTAGTTAATTTAAAAAGAAGTCCTAAAGATAAAAGTAAAAATAATAACAGATTGGTACTAGTAACAAAGTATAGCCCCCATAGTGAAAGAATTACACAAATTATTAGAAAACACTGGCATGTCCTACAAGACTGCAACAAATAAATAGCAGAATTTAAAATACCACCACTTATGGCCTTTAAGAGGGTAAGACATTTAAAGGATCAACTAACTAGCACTGATATAGGTTCTAAGAAAAAAAGTAGACAAACATTCCTAAATAAAAAGAATCTAGGGTGTTTCCCATGTTTGGGCTGTATGAGCTGTAGCTCTATGATTAAAGGAAATCACTTCTACCACCCAAGACGAGGGAAAAAATACCAAATTAGGGATTTTTATACATGCGAGTCCACTTACGTAGTGTATCTAATAAAATGTTCTTGTTCCCTGATCTATGTGGGTGAGACCACCCGCATGGTCAGAGACAGGATGTCACAGCACCGATCCAACATCCGATGCAACAATTTTTAGAAGCCCCAGTGTCAAATCATTTGTTAAAATTTGGACACCAGGTGAGCCAACTCAGGGGGCAAATAATAAATGGGGTGGGCCCACAAAGGAATGGTAGCAATAGAGAAAAGCAGTTGAAGCAAAAAGAAATGTTCTTTATACAGGAATTGGATAGCATGACCCCTAAAGGCTTAAATAGAGATTTTGACTGGAAAGTGTTTCTTTAGTAATAGTAATTTTGTTAGGTAACAACCTAATATAGAAAAGATAATCTAGAGTTAATCTGATAATGCACCTGAGTTAATTATTAAAAATGTGTACATTTATATATTTGTAGAATAAGATTTTGAGACTCTGTAGGTAAACAAATATTGTTTTTAATGAGTAATGATGATTTTTGACCGGAGGGTGGCAGCAGATCCGCATTTTTGTGGTTGGGGCGAATTCTTGGCTTTTAAAAAGTGTGAATTTCAATATATATGTATATAGCATGAAGGGTGATACCCGAAACGTCGCTATGTTATATGATGTCTGTGTAACATAATAAAGTAAAGCATTTGTATACCAGCGCTGTGGACGTCTGTGTGGAGCCTTTGTGATTGGGGGATTTGGCGGAGTCCCTGTCTTCCCTAGCGCAGGTTAAGGGGCCTTGTGTTGCTGTTTCCTATACTGGTGTCGGTCACTATAAACATAGGCGGTATACAGGATGACATTTATAGGGATCAGTAGAGGGTCCTGCCGAGAGTTGCACTGTTGTAGTTGGCTTTTATGAAAGCGATCTACCAACAGCTGGGCTCATAGGCTTACATTCTAAGGGGTTCAAGGGGAAATAAATGGAGTTAGGAAAGGTTAGTGTAGGTTGTATGCATCCCTGAATAGTAGAGTCTTTAGGGATCGCTTGAAGCTTTTAAAACTAGGGTAGAGTCTTGTGGAGTGAGGCAGAGAGTTCCACAAAATGGGAGCCAGTCTGGGGAAGTCCTGTAAATGGAAATGTGAGGAGGTAACAAGAGAGGAGGAGATTGTGAGCAGAGCGAAGGGGACAGAAGGGAGAGTATCTGGAGACAAGGGGGCCAATTTATCAAATGTCGGTCTGACATAATCTGCTCAGCGGATCATGTCTGACAGACATCGCTGAATGCTGATAGCATACACTGTCAGTATTTAACATTGCACAAGCAGTTCTGGTAAACTGCTTGTGCAATGCCGCTCCCTGCAGATTTGTGGCCAATTAGCCGCTAGCAGGGGGATGTCAATCAACCCGATCGTATGAGATTGGGCGGATTGATGTCCGCAGCCTTAGAGGTGGCGGACCAGTTAAGGAGCAACGGTCTTAAGACCACCGCTTCTTAACTGCTGTTTCGGGCAAGCCTGAAGGCTTGCATGGAAACAGGGGCATCAGGGTCTGAGATGTAGGGGAGAGCAGTGCAGTTGAAGGCTTTGTATATCAAAGTGAGAATTTTGTGTTTAATCCTGGAGGCAAGAGTAAGCCAGTGAGGAGTTTGGCAATAAGGTGCAGCAGATGAAGAGTGACGTGTAAGGAAGATGAGCCTGGCATGGCATTTACTATGGCTTGTAAAGGAGCTAGGCGGCAGCTAGGGAGACCAGAGAGGATGGAGTTGCAGTTGTCAAGGTGGGAAAAGATCAGAGAGTGGATGAAATCTTAGTTGTGTCTTGTGTAAGGAAATGTCTAATTTTAGAGATCTTTTGAAGGTGGAAGCGGCAGGCTTTATCCAAGGACTGAATGTGAGGAGTGAAAGAAAGATCTAAGTCAAGTATGACCCCAAGACATCGGGCATGCGGGGTAGGGGTGATGATGGAGTTATCAACAGTTATAGAGAAGTGGGGGGTGGATATTTTGGAAGAAGGGGGAAAAATAAAGTGTTCAGTTATGGAGAGATTTAGCTTAAGGTACTGAGAGGACATCCAAGATGAGATACGAGAAAGACAGTGACACAGGTTAGCAAGGAAGGCGGTCTGGTGCAGAGAGGTAGATTTGGGTGTCATCGGCATAAAATTTATTTTGAAACCCATGGGACTTTATTAAGGAACCTAATGATGGTGTGTAGATTGAAAAGAGAAGGGGACCAAGGACAGAGCCTTCTGGTACCCCTACAGAAAGTGGTAATGGGGCAGAGGATGCCCCAGAGAGCTACACTAAAGGTACGGTTAGATAGATAGGAAGAGAACCACAAGAGAGCTGTGTTGCAAATGCCAAAGGATTGGATGGTTTGGAGCAAAAGAGGGTGGTCGACAGTATCAAAGGCTGTAAACAGATCAAGGAGGATAAGCAGAGAAAAGTGGCCTTTGGATTTTGCTCTAAGAAGGTCATTGATAACCTTAACAATTGCTGTCTCTGTGGAGTGATGAGGACGAAATCCAGATTGCAGTGAGTCAAGGAGGGAGCTTAATGTAAGGAAATGGGATAGATGTGTATATACTAGCTTTTCAATAAGCTTTGAGGCAAGAGGGAGTAGGGAAATAGGGCGGTAGTTGGAAGGGGAGGTTGGATCGAGAGAAGGTTTTTTGAGGATAGATGTGACCAGTGCATGTTTTAGAGATGAGGTAAATATACCAGTGCTGAGGGAGAGGTTGAAGATGTGTGTAAGTATAGGGGTAAGGGTAGAAGAGAGGGTAAGGAGTAGCTGTGAGGGGATGGGGTAGAGGGGACAGGTAGTGAGGTGAGAGGACAGTATAAGGGCAGATTCTTCTTCCTTGGTAATAGGCGCAAAAAAGCCAAAGTTATGACTATTTGGGTTTTGGATGATTGTGAGCTTTTGTGGGGGTGGAAGATTGGTAGTATGTTGAGAGCTGGTTTAATTTCTGATGAAGTCGATTTTGCTATTGAAGTGGCAGGCAAAATATTGTGCTGAGAGAGAAGTTGTATTAGGAGGTGAGGGTGGGAGGAGAAGAGTATTGAGCATGGAGAACAGACGTTTTGGGTTTGAGGAGACAGTAGAGAAGTAAAGTTGCTTATAAAGATTAAGGGCAGAATAGTAGGAGTTCAAGATGAACTTGTAGTGAAGAAAGTCAGCTGAACTCAAAGATTTTCTCCAATGTCATTCAGCAGTATGGGAACATCTGCGTAGGTACCGTGTCAGAGGAGTATGCCAGGGCTGAGGATCAGAGTGTGAGGCCAGATTGTCAAGGACCGATGTAAGGGTGGAGTTATAGTGGCAGATAGATTGGTCAGGGCAGGAAAAGGAGGGGATGGAAGAGAGAGCTAGCAAGCTGTTGCTGATGTAATGACTTAATGCTTCTGTGAAGTTTGGTGTGAGGGGTAGAAAGAGGGAGAGTTGTAGGGAGTGATGTGATGTTGCAAGTGAGAAGATGATGGTCAGAAAGAGAAAAAGGGGAGTTTGTGATAGTGCATCAATAGCTGAAAATCAGCTAAAGGAAGTGACCATTTTGTGAGTAGAAGAATCAGTCCATTGTGAAAGGCCGAAAGAGGAAGTGAGTTGCAGAAGTTGTTTTGTAGAGGAGGCAGTGGGATTCTCAAGAGGGATGTTGAAGTCGCCAAGAATGATGGAGGGGTGTCTGATGAAAGGAAATAAGGTAGCCAGGCAGCAAAGTTATCTAGAAATTGAGTTGAAGAGCCAGGGGGTGGTATATGAAAGCAATACGTATAGAGAGGGGAGAAAATAAGCTAATCGTGTGTGCTTCAAATTAAGAAAATGTGAGAAAAGAGAAGGGCTGTATTTGTTGAAAAGTAAAATACCAACACCACACCACCTCCTTGTTTATTACCAGACCTAGGAGTATGGCTGAAGTGGAGACCCCCATTTGACAGTGCAGCAGTGGATGATGTCTGAAGCAGGTTTCTGTAAGAGCTAGAAGGTTGAGAGAGTTGGAGATAAAGAGGTCATGGATAGAAGTGAGCTTGTTGCAAACAGAGCAAGAGTTCCAGAGTGCACAAGTGAAGGGGGTGGTGGCTTTAGATGCAAGTGGAATGAGATTAAGGTTACCAGATTTTTGTTATTGAAGTCTATTGAAAGGCACGCATGGGTGTGCAGGGCTAGGAAGTTGTGGGGGACCAGGATTAGGGGAGATGTCACCAGCAGCTAGTATGAGCAAAAGGGAGAGTGACATGAGATGAGATGCAGATTTGCAGTAATGAGACTGTTTTTTTGGATGAGGTGCAAGGGTGTGAGAGAGTTTAGGAATGCTTGAAGTTCATGAATACAAAAGTAAGTTGAGGTTAAGAAAGATGGGCTAATGAACAGTGCAGGTGGTGAGGGGGAAGGAGTAATTGAATAAAGTAGTTTGTTATAGAGGCAAAAGGTAGTAAAAAGGAATATGAAGATATTGAGCATTGTTATAAGAGGGAAACAGTAGCTAAAACACAGTATGACAACAGAACTTGTCATTCCCTTGTCAAATCCTTGTTCTAATTCTTGTATAATTATTTAGCCTTACTTATAAATGTTCGCTTAAGAGATGTAAACAGATGATGTTACAATACTGCTATCTTAACCTGCAATGCTATCCCCCAGCAATGCTACCCCATAGAAGCGTTAGGTTTAAAGGACACAGCATTCAGCTGATTCCAATAAATTAGTTAAAGACATGATCAAAGACATACAGTTCACAATTCTTATATTTAAATTGAACATAAAGTTTGCAATTTTATATTTAATAACACAAACTAAATTTATTCCCAAACAGTGAAAAACAAAGTGACAGTGCTTTTAAAAAAAATCCATATTAATAAATACATTTTGCTCAAAACATATGTTACTACTAAAATGTAATAGTCATACAAATATAGATAGTACAACAAAATTCTAAAACAACAAAGATACTTGCACTTAAAAAAGATGACAAAGTGTCCGTGATAAAAGCAAGTGGCTGCAGGACAAACGCAGACGGTCAGCCAACTTGAACACAAACTCCACTATGCGTTTCAAGATACATGCCTCTTCATCAGGTTTCCCTAGTTCCTAATTTTTATATTTAAACTGAAAAAATATTGTTTTGACAATTTAAAGGTAAATTGCTGGTTCTACCTATTATAAGTAAATGTAGAAAAAAAGGTAGACATTTAAAATTTGGAATAGGGTATATTGTATCTTGTGAAATATTATTTAGAGATTATTCTATTAAAATAATCTGTTTTGATAAAGGTCTCTTTGTGACCGAAACGCGTCGACTGGTAAGCACAATTTAATTTTCTATTGATCTAAAAACAATCTACACCATCATATCTTTCTTTTACAAAAGCATCATCCAGGGATTATAACAAAATATTAGCCAAGAAGATAGAATTTTGGGTTGGAAAACGGCTAGCAAGTACTGACACTGCTATTCAGTATAAAACACTTGGAAAATCACCATAACTATTGCTGTTAGGATTCACAACACTTTAAGGATTATTGTTTTTTCTTAAAGAGACACACTACTTATTATAATTTATTGTTGGATTATTTTTTCTATTAAGTTTTCACTGTTGGACTATTTTTTGGACTATTATTTACATTTATATAAGTTACTATTTGAACACACCACAATGTTTTTGTAAATTTTTGGTTTTTCATTTTTCACAATCTTTGTTCTTAATTCACGTTTTTTGAAGATCAACCTATTTTTTGACCATTAATAATTTTTGTACACTAATTTTTGCATACAACTTTTTTGATACACATTTTTTACATTCGCATATTGCTGTCACAATATTTTTTACTTGTCAATGCGTATGTGTTAAACACACAGTTAAAGGTCCTACTCAAAGCCTTACACATTAGTCACTATTGGCAATATTTAGGAGCATTGCATAGAATCAAGAACATTATTGGTTAGATAATATTATATAACTGACTAATATATTTCACCTATTATGTGTATGTGGTAAACACAAAGTTGAATTTTTGTTGTGAGCCTTATACTTAATTTGGAAATTTTTAGGAATATTTTTTAAGAGCAATGTTTGCACAAGTTTAAATGCCATATCTGCTATATAACTATTTGTTTTAACTATTCATTTAGCTATTATTGCTGTATAAATTTGTGTATGTGTATGTGGTAAACACATAGTTGAATTTCTGTTGTGAGCCTTATACTAAATTTGGAATTTTTTAGGAATATTTTTAAGAGCAATGTTTGCACAATTTTAAATGCTATATCTGTAACATAACTATTTGTTTTAATTATTCATTTAGCTATTATTGTTGTATAAATTTGATTGTTTATACATGGATCCATGTTTATCCATGTTTTTAACTTATTTGTGTACTCAATAAATTTATTGTAATCGTTTGATAATATTGCATTAGGTCCAAACCCAGCCTTCGTATAGTTGGCGCTTTGGTATACCTTATTAGTTTCAAGGTGAGGTCTTACCAGGGCTTTATATAGTGGCAGAATGATGCTTTCCTCCCTTGAGTTAATGACTCTTTTAATACATGCTAGTATCTTATTAACCTTTGAAGCTGATGCCCTGCATTGTGCACCCATCTTTAGGTTGTTATCTATTACTACCCCCAAATCCCTTTCCTCCTGTGTTTGGCTAAGTCTTGTCCAATTTAAATAATATGTTGCCTGCTTATTTTTACTTCAAAGATGTAGAACCTTGCATTTTCCCATATTAAATCTAATTTTCCATTTACCTGCCCATACTTTTTGCAGGTTCCTTTGTAACGAAAGTTCATCCTGCTCTGACCTAATAACCTTACTTAACTTAGTATCATCTGCAAAAATAGAGATGTCGCTATTTAATCCTAGCTCCAAGTCATTTATAAAAATATTAAAAAGAAAAGGGCCTATCACTGATCCCTGGGGTACTCCACTGATTACCTTTGTCCAATCTGAGTATGATCCATTTACTACTACTCATTTCTCCCTATCTTTTATCCAGTTATTTATCCACAAACTAACATTTTCAGCTATTCCCAGTCTCCTAATTTTGTGCATTAATCTCTCATGTGGCACTGTATCAAACTCCTTTGCAAAATCTAAGTATATCACATCAACTGATTCCCCTTTATCTATATTTTTACTCACTTCCTCATAGAATCTAATTAGATTAGTTTGACATGATCTATTTCTCCTAAAACCATGTTGATTAGAACTCATAATCTTGTTTTACACGAATATGATCATCAATATAATCCCTTATAATCCCTTCAAATATCTTCCCCACTATTGATGTCAGACTAACTGGTCTATAGCTTCCTGGATCATCCCTACTTCCATTTTTGAAGAGTGGCACCACATCAGCTTTACGCCACTCCTTAGATACCATGCCTGAGGATAATGAGTCTTGAAATATTAAGAGTAGAGGTTTGTCTATAACAGTGCTAAATTCCCTTAACACCCTTGGGTGTATTTCATCTGGGCCTGGAGTTTTATTTACCTTAATATTATCCAATTTGTTCCTGATATCCTCTATACTTAAACCAATTAATGGTATGGGCTGGCATGTTCTATTTTGTTCCAAAGTATCATCCAATGGTTCCTCTCTTGTGTATACTGAAGAAAAAAAATAGTTTAGTATCTCAGCCTTCTTCCTGTCACTGTTAATCATGCTACCCTCCCCGCATTTTAATGTACCTATATTGTCTTTCTTAGATTTTTTGCTATTTATGTACTTAAAGGACCTTTTAGGGTTAGATTTAGAATCCTTTGCAATTAATTTTTCATTTTCAATTTTGGCTAATTTGATTGCTTTTTTGCATGCTTTGTTACATTCCTTAGAAATATGGAATTTTGAGTCTGTACTATTTTCTTTGAATAATTTAAATAACTGTAATGTATTTTTTTTTTAATCTGTTTTGTGACACTTTTTTGTTTTGCAAAACAGTTAACCAGAGTTCTAAGGTCATAACCCGATGTGCGGTACTTTCAATTGTGCTCAAGCGATTGTGTTTGCTTTCAAATTGTAATACAAGCAAAAAACACCTGTGATAAACCCCTCCTCGTTCGTTCATCACTGTTAGCTCTCCACTCGTAATCTAGCCGTAAATATCTTATTACAGAGCCCAACCAGAAAATTTATTGCAAATTCACCCAACAGCAACGTGAAAGACTGGTGGAGAGCATGCCAAGATGCATGATTGAAAATCAGTGTTATTCCACCATATATTGATTTCTGAACTCTTACATTACAAATATTGATTTATGAACAATGCATTAGTATTGTGTTTAAAAATAAATATGAACTTGTTTTCTTTGCATTATTCTAGGTCTGAAAACTGCATCTATTTTGACTAGTTGTCATTTTCTGCAAATAAATGCTCTAAATGGCAATATTTTTATTTGTAACTCAGAATTTTAATATGTGTGATCTTTAGGGTGGCCACACTATCCATTGAAAGAATAGGGTGTGCTAAAGAGATGTCGGCCATGCTAAATATTCTCTGGTAATTCTGTTTTACCATGGACTTCTAATAGCAGATTGTGTGCTATTCTGAGCATGAGCCCACAATATTGATAGCACACTCTGCACTATGAATAGTACTCCACTTGTATTCTGGGCCTCTGTGTGTTATTGCCAGCCCAAGAGGTTATGTTACAACACTGACTTTTATGCAACATGTAGCCACTGAGCTAAAATGTATGCTTTGTGTTTTCTACTGGTAACAATGAGGTTGTAAAAACACTGCTCTGTTTGTGGTACAAGAAATCTTGTGGTGTTAAATCACTGCAGTGTGTGTTTGTGTGTGTTACTGATACATACAAAAACAATTCAGGCACAAATTATACTTAAAAATAAAATGCAATAACCTCAGCAGTATTAAAACCAGCAGTCATAAACCCAGTTTTCTAACAATTGCTGCAAAGTAATTTAGTGTTGCAGAACTTGTGCACATAATCCCTCAGGTAAACACTAAGTAGCAAATATTATTTCCTATATTTGTATTTTTAAAGTGGGATTAAAAATGTAATTATAAACCATCAAAAAAAGATGATAAATGGAAAAAGACAGCATAAATAATACAGAATAAAAACCTGTTATTCAAAGGGAGTTTTCATAAACACTGCAATATATACAATTTTTTTTTGGTCTGAATTTGATTTGTGTAAACACTTTGTAACCTCTAAATATATTATATAACACAAGCAGGATAATTCCTGCAGGGACAGCGTCATTGCTTTCACCCAAGTTACGGTGGTTATTTCATTAGTTGTATATATAAATTTGCTTTGCATTGAGTGGATATTTGTTCTGGACTGAAAAGGCTGGTTATTATAATGTTGTGTTTGTAGGTTTCTTGTAACTCCTTTTGTGCAAAAAGAGACCACATCAATTGACTCAGTTATGAAAAAGCATGCCATCAATATGTATTGTTTCTGCAGAGCATGTTTATACAATCACAGCTTTTTATATTACAGCAACAATCTATCACCTGGCTCAGAATTGTAAAACTTGCTGAAATGAAAGAAATAAACGCAAATACATAAAGTCAAATTGTTATAAAGTAACATTTCAAAACAGAGCCACTTTAGCTAGGGAAAATGAAATATCTTTCTTTTATCAGAGCCAGCTTATGTGATGAGCAAATGCTGAAAACTTTGCCAGTGTTTCTCATTTTAAAATGAAAAAAAAAAAAATCAATAAAAAAAAATCAATGGGGCAGATGTAGGCTTTTATATATCTACGGTTTCCATTGTTATTCTTTGATGTCGCGTTTTAAGACATAATGAGCTCTGCCACACCATAATAAAGTAAATATGTCTCATGGTAACAATACAAAGTCCCTATTTGGCTCTGCCCTATTTAGCGAAATGCGTTGTAGAAAAAGTAATGGGTGTTTTCTGCTGTTGCCTATCTGTTATATCTATAGTTGTAAGTTATTCGTGTGGTAGACACAAAAGCATTTTTCTTCTTCTTTTGCATTTATTGGTCCCAGAAGTCAATAAGGTATAAGAAAAAAGGCGGTATGTAATCTTAACGGGAAGCTTCTTGAAGACGAGGAAAGAAAGGCTGAGAATGAGAAAGCTGATAGATTTTGCAGCGACAGCTTCTTTACTGTGTGGTAAAGTCTACAATTAAAGGGACAGTGATGTAATTACAAGACATTTATGTTGTGTTGCTATAGAATAACATATCAACCAAGTCTAAACATTTTAAAACAAATTAACATGGTGCTTGCTAAAAATTGTTTTTCAATTTGCCAAACTCCACCTGCCACTTGCCTTATTATAGGAGCTAATCAAGACTGCATCTGTCAGCTATGGTCATTATGCTAGTATAAAGTCATTTTTTTTTGCAGTTATGTTAAAAGCAAATAGGGAAATATGCAGCAGGGTTAGCTTTGAAAAGATTGCAGTATATTTTAAAAGCCACCGTTTTTAGGGCTAAATACATCAAAAGAGGAATATACATAATGAAGTATATTTAAAGTTGTCTCACTATGCATAACTAAACAGTTTCTATTAAAATTATATTTTCTATCTATGTATCTGTCTATATATCCATTTTTTTTTCAATATGAGAATCATATATGCCTTGTATTGTTTTATTCTTAACTAAATGCAATTGTACTTGATCCCTTGATTGGCTGAATATTAATATGATCCTCATTAATGGAGCAGCTCACTGTGCCGACACACATCCCAGAGTCCCAGCTTCCCTAGAGGTAAGTTTGTGATTGTTACACATTCTAATAGACCTTTATTATAATAACATTTTCTGAATTATTATTTTGAAGATTGATTCATCTATGTCTTGTGTGAACCTGTACTGTTGATAGAAAGTGCATATGTATTTCTCGCTCTGCTAGATGCTTTCATTAATGGTGTAAAGGTGCTATATATTAAACCAGCTGCTGTGCTGAGATTGCTTTGCCTGCTAGACAAATATAACACTATATTTGTCCATGTTATCCAGTTCTTGGCATCAAGAAAATGTAACCAGGGAGAGATTATTGACATGACCGTTAACTCCTTGCTTGCTAAAAATGGATAAATCTCAATGCTTCATCAGGTAGATTACAAGTTATGCAGCGCGTTAGAGGGTATTTAATGAACGCAAAAAAAGTTGCGTTATTTCACCCTCCATAGCGCTGCCATTACAAGTTTTGAAACAGCCGGCTTGTGCACGCGATATGGTTGCGTTGAGCTCCATACCGCACAAAATACAAGCGCTGTTTTGAAGTGTTCGTGCACGCTTTCCCCATAGACATCAATGAGGAGAGCGTGTTAGAAAAAAAAACTAACACCTGCGATTGCGGAATCAAAAGCTCCGTAACGCAGCCCCATTGATGTCTACAGGGAAAAAAATAGTTATGTTTAAACCTAACACCCTCACATAAAAACCACATCTAAACACCCCTAATCTACTGCCCCCGGCATCGCCGACACCTACATAATGTTATTAACCCCTAATCTACTGCTTCCGACATCGCCACCACTATTAAAATTTATTAACCGCTATTCTGCTGCTCCCCAACACCACCGCCACTATAATAAACCTATTAACCCCTGAACCGCAAGCCCCCCACATCGCAATAAAAATAATTTAAACTAGTAAACCCTAAACCTAACATCCCCCTAACTTTATATTAAAATTAAAATTTCCCTATCTTAAATTAAAACTTACCTGTCAAATTAAAAAAACTAAGTTTAAACTAAAATTAAACTAATATAACTATTAAACTAAAATTAATAACTAATTAAAGAAAACTAAAATACACATAAAAAAATCCTAACACAACTATAAAAATTACAAAGTATCTAATTACAAAAAATAAAAAATTCTAAATTACAAAAAATAACAAACACTAAATTACGAAAAATAACAAACAAAATTATCAAAAATAAAAAAGAATTACACCTAATCTAAAAGCCCTATCAAAATAAAAAAGCCCACCCAAAATAAAAAAACCCTAGCCTACAATAAACTACCAATAGCCCTTACAAGGACCTTTTGTAGGGCATTGCCCTAAGTTAAACAGCCCCCCCAACAGTAAAACCCACCACCCAACCAACCCCCCAAAATAATAAACCTAACAAAAACCTAAGCTACCCATTGCCCTGAAAAGGGCATTTGTATGAGCATTGCCCTTAAAAGGACATTCAGCTCTTTTTCATTGCCTTTAAAAGGGCATTTAGCTCTTTTAAGAATGCCCAAACCCTAATCTAAAAAATAAACCCAACCAAAAAAGTTAAAAAAATCCTAACACTAACCCCGACGATCCACTTACAGTTACTGAAGTCCAGACATCCAGGCGTCGAGAGGTCTTCATCCAGGCGGCAAGGTCTTCATCCATCCAGGCGGCGTCTTCTATCTTCACCTAGATGGCATCTTCTATCTTCATCCCGGCGGTGCAGAGGGGGTCCATCCTGAAGACATCTGGCACGGAGCATCCTCTTCATTCGAACGCCGCCGTACACTGAATCTTCAATGCAAGGGAGCCTTTTCAAAATGGTGTCCCTTGCATTCCTATTGGCTGATTTGATTTTTGTAATTCAAATCAGCCAATAGGATGAGAGCTACTGAAATCCTATTGGCTGTTCAAATCAGCCAATAGGATGAGAGCTACTGAAATTCTAATAGAATTTCATTAGCTCTCATACTATTGGGTGATTTGAACAGCTAATAGGATTTCAGTAGCTCTCATCCTATTGGCTTATTTGACTCCCTTGTATTGAAGATTCAGCGACCGCATGGAGAGGATGCTCCGCGCCGGATGTCTTCAGGATGGACCCGCTCAACGCTGCTGGGATGAAGATAGAAGACGCCGCTGGGATGAAGATAAAAGATTTCATCTGGATGGATGAAGACCTCGCCGTCTGGATGAAGACCTCTCGCCGCCTGGATGTCCGGATTTTAGGAACTGTAAGTGGATTTTACATTCTTTGGGGTGGGTGTATTTTTTTAGATTAGGGTTTGGGCATTCTTAAAAGAGCTAAATGCCCTTTTAAGGGCAATAAAAAAGAGCTGAATGCAATTTTAAGGGCAATGCCAAAACAAATGCCCTTTTCAGGGCAATGGGTAGCTTAGGTTTTATTATTTTGGGGGGTTGGTTGGGTGGTGGGTTTTACTGTTGGGGGGGTCTTTGTGTTTTTTTACAAGTGAAAGAGCTTTTTAACTTAGGGCAATGCCCTACAAAAGGCCATTTTAAGGGCTATTGGTAGTTTATTGTAGGCTAGGGTTTTTTTTATTTTGGGTGGGCTTTTTTTATTTTTTATAGGGCTATTAGATTAAGTGTAATTCTTTTTTATTTTTGATAATTTAATTTGTTATTTTAGTAATTTAGTGTTTGTTATTTTTTGTAATTTAGTATTTTTTATTTCTTGTAATTAGATACTTTGTAATTTTTATAGTAGTGTTAGGATTTTTTAAATGTGTATTTTAGTTTTCTTTAATTGGTAGTTAGTTTCATTTTAGTTTAATAGTTATATTAGTTTAATTGTTAGTTTAAACTTAGTTTTTTTAATTTGACAGGAAAGTTTTAATTTAATTTAAGATAAGGAAATTGTAATTTTAATATAAAGTTAAGGGGGCGTTAGGTATAGGGGTTAATAGTTTAACTTAGTATATTTTGTTGTGGGGGGCTTGCAGTTTAGGGGTTAATAGGATTATTATAGTGACAGTGGTGTCTGGGAGCGGCAGAATAGGGGTTAATAACGTTAGTATAGTGGTGGCGATGTTGGCGAATGGCAGATTAGGGGTTAATAATATTTAAATAGTGTTTGCCATGCGGGATGACGGCGGTTTAGGGGTTAATAACTTTATTACAGTGGTGACGATGTCGGGGAGCGGCGGAATAGGGGTTAATACATTTTATTAGTGGCAGCGATGTTGAAAGCAGCAGATTTGGGGTTAATAACTTTAATATAGTGTTTGCGATGCGGGAGAGCCTCGGTTTAGCGGTTAATAGGTAGTTTATGGGTGTTTTTATTGTACTTTGTAACAATTTAGTTATGAGTTTTATGTAACAGTTTTGTTGCATAAAACTCATAACTACTGCTCTCAGATGGCAGTACGGATCTTGCAGTTATAGGGTGTAACGCAAGCTTTTTAGCCTCACCGCAAAACTCATAATGGCAGTGCTATGGAAGTCCCATCAAAAAACGTCATTTTTACATGTGCAGGACTGACGTTGCGTTACAGGATAAAAGGCTTGCGGTACAGCTATAACGACAAGATTTGTAATGGCTGCGTTGCTGTTTTAACGCTGAAATTACAATTTTTTCAGCGTTAAAAAACGAACGCATAACTCGTAATCTACCTGTGTGTGTGGTAATTTTCTCCAGCACTCAGTATGTTAAAAAGTAAATGTAGTTGTATGTAGATGGTATCTTTAAAATAATTTTTGGTGAAAAATCATTAGATATACTTTTCTAATAATTATTATTGACCCCTATGTGTTTAAAGGGACACTTCAGAATTCAGAAAGAGCATGCAGCTTTAAGACACTTTCTAATTTACTTCCATTATCACATTTTGCATTTTTATATACAGTCTTTCTGAGGAACAAGCTCCTACTGAGCATGTGCACAAGCTCACAGGGTATACAAATACTAGTCTATGATTGGCTGATGTCTGTCACATGATAGAAGGGGCCGGAAAATGGGAGAAAAAAATAATTTGGCAGAAAAAAAATCTACTACTTATTTGAAATTCAGAGTAGGTGCTATTGCATTGTCTTTTTATAATGCACTTGTTAATTATGCAATTCTAGTGCATTTAGAGGTCCTTTAATGCCAAAGTGTTAAAAACATAGGGGTCAATTCTAATCTTTCCAAAATTGTCATTCGATTTAAAAAAAAAAAAAAAAAATTTCCAAATGGGTCGCAATCTTTCTGAGCCAAACACAGCTGGAGGTTAATAATTCCTATGCTATTTTACCACAATAGAACTGTTAACGGACAATAATCTCTAGCAATTAGATAGAGTGGTGGCTTTTTTAATAAAAATATTTTTAATGTCATTTACTGATAGGAATACCAAGGTATTGAGCACCATTGCTGGCATAAGAAGCACCATCTTGTTTTTCGAGTCCGATCATGTCCAGATGGGTGACTCATTTGTGTTATCATTTGATCTGCGGGTATTGATCAATTATTAAGTGCCTTTGGCTGTTGAATTCAATATGTCTATTTTAATGTTTATATTTAGTTGATAACTTGTGGTCAGGTAGCGTATTATCATCATAGTCAATTTTGTCAGTGCATCCAATAGGTGACTTTTCTGATATCTGATCCAATCTTTTACTAACACAGAAATAATCTTATAGTTTGGATTATGAGATTTCCTATTTTGAATAAGGCATATTGGAAACTGATAAACCGCTAGTAAACATAAACAACAAAATTGTAATCAACCCTATATCCATATGTAAGCAATAGAATTTAATTATTTTCATTTTGCACATTTATCTCCATTAAAATCCAGATTTTTTTATCTTGTTTCAGTAAACCTAAAGCTTCAATAAGAAAGGAAAGAATCAAAATATTAACTAAATATTGTTTGCAAACAACAGCACATATGAATATGTAAATAAAGTAAATGAACTGGAACTTACTAGAATAAAATGAGGAATGGTCCATTCTATTGTTCCAAACAAATGAACATCTAATGGGATGTCTTTAATAGTACGATTTTTGTATGTTCCATGTTTCCCCAGTCTTAACTATGGAGTTGATTATAATCTTCATGTTAATGGCTGCAGGTTAGCCATTTTTAATGTTGACAAAATCATAACCACACATTTTCATTGTTTATTGGAAGCACTGGTTAGGACCATTAAAGGGATATTAAACCCCAAAAAATTCTTTCATTATTCAGATAGAGAATACAATTTTTAAAAAGTTTCCAATTTACTTCAATTATCAAATTTATTTCATTCTTATGTTATTCTTTGTTGAAGAGATACCTAGGTAAGTAGCGTGCACATGCCTGAAGCCCTACATGACAGGAAATAGTGCTGCCATCTAGTGCTCCTGCTAATGTATAACATTGTTGCAAAACTACTGCTATATAGTGCTGCAGACACGTGCACAGTCTTGAGCTTACATTTCTGCTTTTCAAATAAGTATAACAAGAAAACGAAGAAAATATGATAATAGAAGTAAATTAGAAAGTTGTTTAAAATTTAATGTTCTATCTAAATCATGAAAGAAAACAAAATGGGTTTTATGTCCCTTTAAATATTGTAGACTTGCACACTCAACAAATGCATAATACAAATACAATGCAATAGCATTTAGTCTGAGTTTAAAATGAGCAGTAGCTCAATTTTCCTTTCCCCTGTATCATGTGACAGCCATCAGCCAATCACAGAATGCATATACGGTATGCACATTCTGTGAATTCTTGCACATGCTCAGTAGGTGCTGGTGCTTCAAAACAGTGCGCTTATAAAAAGTGTGCAAGATTGTGCAAATTTTGATAATAGTAAATTGGAAGTTTTTTTTTTTTTAGTTTTTTTAAATTGAATGCTATGAGGCCTATTTATCAAATGTCTTTCGGACCTGATCTGACAGTGCGGATCAGGTCCGACAGACATCGCTGAATGCGGACAGCCAATCAGCCGCCAGCAGGGGGTGTCAATCAACCCGATCGTACTCAATCAGGTTGAATTGTGGCCATCTCTGTCTGCCTCATCAAAGCAGGCGGACAGGGTTATGGAGCAGTGGTCTTTAGACCACTGCTTCATAACTGCTGTTTCTGGCGAGTCTGAAGACTCGCCAGAAACAGGGGCCCTCAAGCTCCATTCGGAGCTTGATACATGGGCGTCTATATCTAAATCATGTCATTTTTTACTTGCACCGCTAAAAGGACCAGGTTCCCGAAAAAGTTTTTTGATGTAACATTGGTTTTGCCCATGCACAAAATTTTGCAATATACTTTTATTATTTATGTTGCCCCCTTTACAACAATTTATCTATGAACATTGCACATTTTCTAATTCTTTTAACTAGAAATATAAACTACAGACTTAGTAAGGCTAACCCTGCTACACCTCCCAAATTAGCTGCAGCAAATAACAAATGCAAAACAATGCATTTTATACTAACATAAGGACCGTGGCTAGCCTTGTCATCTTTAGAAGTGAGCCTGAATTGGCTCATTGAAACAAGGGAAGTAGCGGGTAAAGTTACCCTTTTTGTGCTAGTCAGGTTGCTTTTTTGTATTACAAGTTAAAAATTGCATTTTCACATTCCCCCATTGAAGAGGCAATGAAAAAAAAAGTGGAATAAACACTCTACTACCGCAAAAACACTATAGCATTTTCGCAATTGCGTTAACTTGAAATGAAATTAGTGCTCTAGTGAAAGCCCTAAATAGCGCTGCACTTGTGATCTGGCCCATGGTGTTTTTTGTCTGTTTGATATCTAAATAGGGCTGAGAAACATATCCCCTCATTTATCAGATTGAGAATCAACAAAAACTTTACAACAGAATTTTCTCACCTAACTTGGCAACACTAAAAACCTAATTTCAGTAAATAATGATAAAAATAATTCTTGTTTTAAATAGAAACAAACAAGACAGCCCTTTTAATTGTGTATTTCAAAATACATTTTTTTTTATAGCGTGTTGATGCTTCATTATCGTCTTCTATTTTTCATTATGGCAGATGTAAAAATAATTGATTAGTCAGCATTGCTCTGTATAAATAAATTAGCACAACTCAGCAACTGCTGCTAGACTACTGTTTCAATTTGCTTAGCTCCTAAATCTCTAAACTGTGTGCACGACCTCAAAGGTGGCAAATGGACATTACTTTTCAGAGCTTTAAAGGGACAGTCTACACCAGAATTTTTATTGTTTTAAAAGATAGATAATCCCTTTATTACCCATTTCCCAGTTTTGCATAACCAACACAGTTATAATAATATACTTTTAACCTCTGTGATTATCTTGTATCTAAGCCTCTGCAAACTGCCCCTTTTTTCAGTTCTTTTGACAGACTTGCAGTCTAGCCAATCAGTGCCTGCTCCCAGATTACTTCACGTGCATGAGCACAGTGTTATCTATATGAAATATGTGAACTAACACCCGCTAGTGGTGAAAAACTGTTTAAATGCAATCTGAAAGAGGTGGGCTTCAAGGTCTAATAAATTAGCATATGAACCTCCTAGGTTAAGCTTTCAACTAAGAATACCAAGTGAACAAAGCAAAATTGGAAATAAAAGTAAATAGGAAAAATGTTTAAAATTACATGCTCTATCTGAATCATTAAAGTTTATTTTGGCCTAGACTGTCCCTTTAAGTTGATGCCATCACCCTAGTTATATAAGAGTTAGAAATGAAACAAAAAAATAATAATCTGTGAACCTCATAAAAATAGGTATACAACACAAAAGCTTCTTTCAGGCTTTATACAGGAGGCCAAACTTACAAATTTAATAATGGGGAGGAGTAGGAAACTGAAACCTAAAATGTGATTGGTAGGAACATGTTCCCCTATTATCTTAAAATTAAAAGAAAAAAATATCTTAATGAACTAAAGTATAGAATCACTGTTCATGTGCCAAACCTGCCTAAAAGACAGGGAGTTTAAATTTTCCCCTTATCATGATCACACACGAAAAAAGTAATTTGCAACCTTATTTGAAGTCAATATTATGCTCAGTTATGCGTGAGTAAAAGGCTCAACAAAAAGTGCATAGACTACAAGAAATGTGAACAATGTTTTAAGCAAGCGGCAACAAGGACCAAGTTTACTAAGAACAGAACAAAAAAATATAAAGCTACAAAGTGTTGAAGAAAACACGCGTCTCATAATATATGTCTATTAAAATAAATATTGGAATGTAGCTGCTTTAAAAAAGCAAACATATAACTATACGTAAGGGCATATATATGATTGTGCGAGCGGACATGATCCAATATAGCGGATCATGTTCGCTGCACATCGATAAATGCAGACAGCATACGCTCTCTGCCTTTATCATTGCACCAGCAGTTCTTGTGAACTGCTGGTGCAATGCCGCCCCCTGCAGATTCGCAGCCAATTGGCCGCTAGCAGGGGGTGTCAATCAACCCGACCGTATTCGATCGGGTTGATTTCTGTTGATTTCTGTCCGTGGCCTCAGAGCAGGTGGACAGGTTATGGAGTTTTGTTTTAACGATACAAATATTCAATTGAATGTACCATAGAAATATAGAGCACGCTAGCCCAGTCCTGTTCTTCACAGAGAGGGAGTAGGTCATTTAAAGGGATAAGAAACCCAACATTTTTCATTCATGATTCAGATAGAACATGCTATTTTAAAAAAAACTTTCAGATTTACTTCTGTTATCAATTTTTATTCATTCTCTTGGTATCTTTTATTAAAAAGCATAGATGTATGCTTAGGAGCCAGCCTATTTCTGCACTATATGGCAGCAGTTTTGTATGAATATCATCCAGTTTCAAGAGCATTAAATGACAGCACTATTGCCTGCCATTTATTGCTTAACATGCCTACTTTGCTTTCCCTTTAGCACAGAATACCATGGGAACGAAGCAAATTTAATAATAGAAGTAAATTGGAAACTTTTTAAAAATGGTATGCTGAGTCTGAATCACAAAAGAAAATTTGGCAGTTTCATATCCCTTTAATTCAGGCCCTGGGAGCCAGCCTCGCTAAAGGTAAGTATAAGCTACAGTTGAACTTTTCACCTGTAGCTTTGGAACATTTACATTTTTTTAAAGAAAAATCAATGTAAGTGTCCTACAGTATTCACCATTCTCTTTGTTTAAAATGAAACAAATACCAAAGTGTGCAGCCAACAAATATTTGGAATATTCATATTAACTGCATTTTTTGGCACTGCATCAAACGTTGGAACCAATAAAATGTTAAAACTAAGAAGTGATGTTAGAGTGCTAACTTTACATGGAAACATATATATATATATATATATATATACACACACATAGTGATGAGAAAGTTTTTAAGATACAAAGTTTTGTTTTCTTCATTTTTTTTGTGATTTAGAAAATGTTTTCTACAGAAGGACAGATAAACTGATGTATGTTACCAAATACAAGGTTCAATTACAATCAGACTGTAATGATGAATTTTCTACAAAATCATTAGATAAATTACTTTTCCTATGGACGGTGATGGACCCCATAGAAACAGAATAGTGGCAGAATAACTGACATAGTGAGAATAAGACAGTAAAAATCCCTCAGCACCGGTATATTTTCCTCATCTCTGAAACATGTGCTGGTCACACCTATCCTCAAAAAAAACTTCCCTTGATCCAACCTCCACATCCAACTACCGCCCTATTTCCCTCCTCCCTCTTGCATTAAAGCTTCTCAAAAAGCTAGTATATGCACGCCTATCCAATTTCCTTACATTAAACTCCCTCCTTGACCCACTGCAATCTGGATTTCGTCCCCATCACTCCACAGAGACAGCAATCGTTAAAGTTACCAATGACCTACCTACAGCAAAATCAAAATGCCACTTCTCTCTGCTTATCCTCCTTGATCTGTCCGCAGCCTTTGATACTGTTGAACACCCTCTTTTGCTCCAAACCCTCCAATCCTTCGGCATCTGTGACACAGCCCTCTCGTGGTTCTCTTCCTACATGTCAAACCATACCTTTAGTGTAGCCTTCTCTGGGGCCTCCTCTGCCCCGTCACCACTTTCTGTCGGGGTACCGCAAGGCTCTGTCCTCGGTCCCCTTCTCTTCTCAATCTACACGTCATCACTAGATTCCCTAATTAAGTCCCACTGTTTCCAATATCATTTGTATGCCGATGACACCCAAATCTACTTCTCTGCACCAGACCTATCTCCTTCCTTGTTAACCCGTGTCACTATCACTAACTGTCTTTCTCACATCTCTTCCTGGATGTCCTCTAACTACCTCAAGCTACATCTCTTCAAAACTGAGCTCCTTATTTCCCCCCCCCTTCTTCCAAAATCTCCACCGCCAATCTCTCTAACTGTCAACAACTCCATCATTACCCCTACCCTGCATGCCCGATGTCTTGAGGTCACACTTGACGCAGATCTTTCTTTCTGCTAATCATATGTTATTCCCTTTATTATCCAGCAAATATTGTACACCTGGTGTAAATCTCTTTTAGTAATTGACTATTTCACCCCTAGATCTTATCTTTTTTTTAAATAAAAAAAAAAAAAAAGCTTTTATTAATGTAAGCTAAGATTTTAATGAAAGGTTGTGGCATTTATTTACTTGTATACACATAAGAAGCAACAGTTAAATATATAAAATTATTTTTGCTTAGAAAATGCTAAGCAAAGGCTGCTTATCTTTACATATGCAGAAAATTTGTAGGAGCCCATGCTCAGCGGCTAACAAAGACATCTCCTCAATAAGGACAAGGAAAAATATGCTTGTTTCACATAGCAATAAGCATTAAATAACTGAAAACTATGACCTAGGCTACATCACTGTTCAAGTTAAATCAATAGCGCTCTTAGGCCTAGATTTAGAGTTTGGCGTTAGCCGTGAAAACCAGCATTAGAGGCTCCTAACGCTGGTTTTAGGCTACCGCCGGTATTTGGAGTCACTCAAAATAGGGTCTAACGCTCACTTTCCAGCCGCGACTTTTCCATACCGCAGATCCCCTTACGTAAATTGCGTATCCTATCTTTTCAATGGGATTTTTATAACTCCAGTATTTAGAGTCGTGGCTGAAGTGAGCGTTACGAAACGACAAAACTCCAGCCGCAGGAAAAAAGTCAGTAGTTAAGAGCTTTCTGGGCTAACGCCGGTTTCTAAAGCTCTTAACTACTGTACTCTAAAGTACACTAACACCCATAAACTACCTATGTACCCCTAAACTGAGGTCCCCCCACATCGCCGACACTCGGAAAAAATTTTTTAACCCCTAATCTGCCGACCGCCACCTACGTTATCCTTATGTACCCCTAATCTGCTCCCCCTAACACTGTCGACCCCTGTATTATATTTATTAACCCCTAATCTGCCCCCCTTAACGTCGCCTCCACCTGCCTACACTTATTAACCCCTAATCTGCCGACCGCAAAGCGCCGCCACCTACGTTATCCTTATGTACCCCTAATCTGCTGCCCCTAACACCGCCGACCCCTATATTATATTTATTAACCCCTAATCTGCCCCCCACAACGTCGCCTCCACCTGCCTACACTTATTAACCCCTAATCTGCCGACCGGACCTGAGCGCTACTATAATAAAGTTATTAACCCCTAATCCGCCTCACTAACCCTATAATAAATAGTATTAACCCCTAATCTGCCCTCCCTAACATCGCCGACACCTAAATTCAATTATTAACCCCTAATCTGCCGACCGAATCTCGCCGCTATTCTAATAAATGTATTAACCCCTAAAGCTAAGTCTAACCCTAATACTAACACCCCCCTAAGTTAAATATAATTTAAATCTAACGAAATTAATTAACTCTTATTAAATAAATTATTCCAATTTAAAGCTAAATACTTACCTGTAAAATATATCCTAATATAGCTACAATATAAATTATAATTATATTATAGCTATTTTAGGATTTAGATTTATTTTACAGGTAACTTTGTATTTATTTTAACCAGGTACAATAGCTATTAAATAGTTAAGAACTATTTAATAGCTAAAATAGTTAAAATAATTACAAATTTACCTGTAAAAGAAATCCTAACCTAAGTTACAAATAAACCTAACACTAGACTATCAATAAATTAATTAAATAAACTACCTACAATTACCTACAATTAACCTAACACTACACTATCAATAAATTAATTAAATACAATTGCTACAAATAAATACAATTAAATAAACTAGCTAAAGTACAAAAAATAAAAAAGAACTAAGTTACAAAAAATAAAAAAATATTTACAAACATAAGAAAAATATTACAACAATTTTAAACTAATTACACCTACTCTAAGCCCCCTAATAAAATAACAAAGACCCTCAAAATAAAAAAAATGCCCTACCCTATTCTAAATTACTAAAGTTCAAAGCTCTTTTACCTTACCAGCCCTGAACAGGGCCCTTTGCGGGGCATGCCCCAAGAAATTCAGCTCTTTTGCCTGTAAAAAAAAACATACAATACCCCCCCAACATTACAACCCACCACCCACATACCCCTAATCTAACCCAAACCCCCCTTAAATAAACCTAACACTAAGCCCCTGAAGATCATCCTACCTTGTCTTCACCATACCAGGTTCACCGATCGGTCCAGAAGAGCTCCTCCGATGTCCTGATCCAAGCCCAAGCAGGGGGCTGAAGAGGTCCATGATCCGGCTGAAGTCTTCATCCAAGCGGGCCAGAAGAGGTCTTCCATCCGATTGAAGGCTTCATCCAAGCGGCATCCATCCGGAGCGAAGCGGCAGCATCCTGAAGACCTCCACCGTGGAACATCCATCCTGGCTGACGACTGAACGACGAATGACGGTTCCTTTAAATGACGTCATCCAAGATGGCGTCCCTCGAATTCCGATTGGCTGATAGAATCCTATCAGCCAATCGGAATTAAGGTAGGAATATTCTGATTGGCTGATGGAATCAGCCAATCAGAATCAAGTTCAATCCGATTGGCTGATCCGATCAGCCAATGAGATTGAGCTCGCATTCTATTGGCTGTTCCGATCAGCCAATAGAATGCAAGCTCAATCTGATTGGCTGATTGGATCAGCCAATCAGATTGAACTTGATTCTGATTGGCTGATTCCATCAGCCAATCAGAATATTCCTACCTTAATTCCGATTGGCTGATAGAATCCTATCAGCCAATCGGAATTTGAGGGACGCCATCTTGGATGACGTAATTTAAAGGAACCGTCATTCGTCGTTCAGTCGTCGGCCAGGATGGATGTTCCGTGGTGGAGGTCTTCAGGATGCTGCCGCTTCGCTCCGGATGGATGCCGCTTGGATGAAGACTTCAATCGGATGGAAGACCTCTTCTGGCCCGCTTGGATGAAGACTTCAGCCGGATCATGGACCTCTTCAGCCCCCCCGCTTGGGCTTGGATCAGGACATCGGAGGAGCTCTTCTGGACCGATCGGTGAACCTGGTATGGTGAAGACAAGGTAGGATGATCTTCAGGGGCTTAGTGTTAGGTTTATTTAAGGGGGGTTTGGGTTAGATTAGGGGTATGTGGGTGGTGGGTTGTAATGTTGGGGGGGTATTGTATGTTTTTTTTTACAGGCAAAAGAGCTGAATTTCTTGGGGCATGCCCCGCAAAGGGCCCTGTTCAGGGCTGGTAAGGTAAAAGAGCTTTGAACTTTAGTAATTTAGAATAGGGTAGGGCATTTTTTTTATTTTGGGGGGCTTTGTTATTTTATTAGGGGGCTTAGAGTAGGTGTAATTAGTTTAAAATTGTAATATTTTTCTTATGTTTGTAAATATTTTTTTATTTTTTGTAACTTAGTTCTTTTTTATTTTTTGTACTTTAGCTAGTTTATTTAATTGTATTTATTTGTAGCAATTGTATTTAATTAATTTATTGATAGTGTAGTGTTAGGTTAATTGTAGGTAATTGTAGGTAGTTTATTCAATTATTTTATTGATAGTGTTAGGTTTATTTGTAACTTAGGTTAGGATTTCTTTTACAGGTAAATTTGTAATTATTTTAACTATTTTAGCTATTAAATAGTTCTTAACCATTTAATAGCTATTGTACCTGGTTAAAATAAATACAAAGTTACCTGTAAAATAAATATAAATCCTAAAATAGCTATAAAATAATTATAATTTATATTGTAGCTATATTAGGATTTATTTTACAGGTAAGTATTTAGCTTTAAATTGGAATAATTTATTTAATAAGAGTTAATTAATTTTGTTAGATTTAAATTATATTTAACTTAGGGGGGTGTTAGTATTAGGGTTAGACTTAGCTTTAGGGGTTAATACATTTATTAGAATAGCGGCGAGATTCGGTCGGCAGATTAGGGGTTAATAATTGAAGTTAGGTGTCGGCGATGTTAGGGAGGGCAGATTAGGGGTTAATACTATTTATGATAGGGTTAGTGAGGCGGATTAGGGGTTAATAACTTTATTATAGTAGCGCTCAGGTCCGGTCGGCAGATTAGGGGTTAATAAGTGTAGGCAGGTGGAGGCGACGTTGTGGGGGGCAGATTAGGGGTTAATAAATATAATATAGGGGTCAGCGGTGTTAGGGGCAGCAGATTAGGGGTACATAGGGATAATGTAAGTAGTGGCGGTTTACGGAGCGGCAGATTAGGGGTTAATAATAATATGCAGGGGTCAGCAATAGCGGGGGCAGCAGATTAGGGGTTAATAAGTGTAAGGTTAGGGGTGTTTAGACTCGGGGTACATGTTAGAGTGTTAAGTGCAGACGTAGGAAGGGTTACCGCATAGCAAACAATGGGGCTGCGTTAGGAGCTGAACGCGGCTTTTTTGCAGGTGTTTGGTTTTTTTTTCAGCTCAAACAGCCCCATTGTTTCCTATGGGGGAATCGTGCACAAGCACGTTTTTGAGGCTGGCCGCGTCCGTAAGCAACTCTGGTATCGAGAGTTGAAGCTGCGTTAAAAATGCTCTACGCTCCTTTTTTGGAGCCTAACGCAGCCTTTATGTGGACTCTCGATACCAGAGTTATTTTTATGGTGCGGCCAGAAAAAAGCCGGCGTTAGTTTTTCGGGTCGTTACCGACAAAACTCCAAATCTAGGCCTTATTCTTACAGTTGAATGTGAAATGGTAGAGCTTGTGTGAAAGCCTTAGGAGCATCAACATCTGGAGTGTGGCTGCTCTAACTCCCTCACCTCGTATACTTCTATGGGGATATATAGATTTATCTATTTAAAAATCAAAAGAACATTTTGTTTTCTATGGGTAGAAGAAAGTAATTTCTAGTATTAAAATTTAAATTCAAACACATTATAAATGAGTAAAAAAAATATTGCATGTTTTAAGGTATTTGATTAGATAGGGTTAACAAGTGTATTTATGTGTTTATATGTATATATACAGTATATATGTATGTATGTGTGCACATATATATTTACATCTATAAACACATAAATACACATGCAAAAAAACACATACACATATTTAGACATAGATATTTACATTGGAGCCCTTTCCAGTCAAACACTTTGTCATATGCCATATCCCTTTTAAACCCTTTTTATTAATATTACAATTATATTTTTATGAAAAAGTGTATATATTTAATAACTTATTTTAATGTGCTTTGTGCAATTTCTTTTTAACCCTTACAGTTTACTTCAGGTCTGAGGTTGCTCTAAATTTTCTAGTGCAGTTTCGGCTTCTGCTCGTTGGCACATTCATGATATGCATTGAAAGTATAGGTTGCGCTCGAACAAAGCCGGCTGCACTAATGCTTTTCTGGTTAATGCCCTTTATCATGAACTTGTAATATCAAGTTGCATTCTAATGTTAGCGCAGTCCAGTGATATTGCGTATTGTGTCCAGCGTTAACTGTAATATGGCTCAAAATATTTTTGAACATCTTTGTGTATTAAAGGTGAATTGTGCCAACTGGACAGACGAGAACACTGAATTTTTAAGTGATTAAAAAAATCCTGCAATCATTTCAATTTCAATTAAATTAGATATTTTACATAAAATGTTATGGCAAATTACTGTAACTGCATGTAAAATATAGGCAACATATTACAACTGCTAACTTTTTACAATTAGTTAAAAAAAAAATTGTGAATTGTATTTTTATGCTCTCCATACTTAATAAATTGAAGCTATATATATAAATACATATTTAAATGTAATTGCATTTGTGTCTGTAAGCAGTTGATACAGTTACTAGTAGACTCAGATATATTTTAGTGTTTCTCAACTTTCTTGTAGCAAGTACCCCTGCGGGCATACTTTTTCCTAAGTACCTCAAATGCAACTTGAAAATATTATTGATCTGGAGCTTACATATGAGCAAAAATGAGAGGTTATCATACAAAGCTCAGAACTTGACAAATGTGTTTAAGATCTATGAACAATAGAAAATACATAGGCATCAGATATATTTCTGTGTTTTTATTTTTAAAATCCAATTTTACCGAAGGCAGATGATACAAATCTTACACATTTTAGAACAACAAAAACATTATGAAAGAAACTTATACACGAACATAACACACATATATAATCAATTAATATTGTGTCTCACACATTAAAAACACTAAATAAAAAGACAGAAAAAAATACATATAAACATATGATGAGGGAATTGAATATATGCTTTTTGCCTCTGACTTTATTTCATACGGTTTATTTTGCTCATACAACTGTGACACAATATACTTGATAGGTTTCACTTTGGCACACTTATCGTGGGACACATATCTGTGGATCACTTGTGTATAATAAAGTTTACCAGTTACATTTTTACTGTGGCATTATATCTGGTCCCAGTCTCTGGGACTTTATATAGCATATTTCCTGTGGCACACTTAATATTAGTGTATCTAAACTCAAGGCCTCAAATGTCCCTAACTGACCAGGTTCTATAAAAAAAATATTCTGAGAAAAGTGTGTGAGCACCTGACCCGAAGAGGCAGGAAAATACTCAAAATGGTGTGTTGATTGAAGCCATGAGAAATATTGCTTAGATGCACTATGGCTAACACAATACAATGAAAGGACAACCTCTGTAGTGCCCCATGCCATTGTCCCAAACACCCCAAGTGGTTCATGTACCACAGGTTGAGAACCTAGGAACCATCTCACTAGGATACATCGCTCTAATATATAAAATATTAAAATTTTAGTCTTAGCTTTTTTTTCAGTCCTAGAGTCCTAAATTGGGCTAGATTATGAGTGGCACGCTACAGTTAGCATGGGTCATGATAAGCAATATCACGACCATGCTATCTTGCACAGCCATTACAAGTTGAAAGTAAATAGGTACGCTTGAGCGCAAACAAAATTTGAGCTCGTCAGGTTAGCACGACAGAAGACCTAGGGATAGATTTAATAAATGTCGGACGGATATTATCCGCTGTAGCGGATCATGTCCCCCCGACATCGCTAAGTATTTAACATTGCACAAGCATTTCTAGTGAAAAGTTTGTGCAATGCCGCCCCCTGCACATTTGAAGCCAATCAGCCACTAGCAGGGGGTGTCAATCATCTGGATCGTATCTGATCAGGATGATTGCAGTCCGCCACCTCAGAGGTGGCGGAGAAGTATAGGTGCAGCGCTGCTTCTTAAAGTGAAGGTAAACTTTGATGAATGAAAGCCCGTTTTTTAAAAATACTATTAAAAATAGGGGCACTTTCATTCATCAAAGTTAAGAAAGCAGCCAATTTGTTTAAAAACGTACTTCTTTTCACAGCCAGAGCAGCTTCCCCCACACGGAGATCCTCTCTTGATATGTCAGCAATGACTAATCCGGCTTCCTCCAATCACGGCATGGCCTCAGGCAATGACTCCCCTGGGGGAAAGCCTTGATTGGAGGAAGCCAGATTAGTCATAGCTGACTTGCGAAGAGAGGATCTCCGGGTGGGGGAAGCTGCTCTGGCTGTGAAAAGAACAAAGGTAAGTTTTTAAACAAAATGGCTGCTTTCTAAACTTTGATGAATGAAATTCCCCTTGTTTTTAATAGTATTTTTAAAAAATGGGCTTTCATTCATCCAAGTTTACCTTCACTTTAACTTCTGTTTCCGGTGAGCCGGAAACCACGGGGGGTAGATTGAAGCATCCACTGCTTAATAAATCTACCCCCTAGAGTAAAGTGCTTTAAAATAAAGTGTTAAACTCATATATACACTATCTGAAATACAATTATTCATATAAATATTAAAGAAAAACAAAATTTATGCTTACCAGATAAATTATTTTCCTTCCTTGCAAGGCGAGTCCACGACTTCATTCCTTACTGTGGGGAAATACAACACCTGGCCACCAGGAGGAGGCAAAGACACCCCAGCCAAAGGCTTAAATATCCCTCCCACTTCCCCTATCCCCCAGTCATTCTGCAGAGGGAACAAGGAAAAGTACGAGAAACTTTAGGGTATAAATGTGCCAGATGAAATAATATAAAAGGGATCCGCCCCACAAAAAATAAATTACGGGTGGGGTCATTGACTCTCCATGCCAGGACGGAAAGGAATTTATCTGGTAAGCATACATTTTGTTTTCCTTCCATAAGGCAGGGAGAGTCCACAACTTCATTACTTACTGTTGGGAAAACTATGAGCAGTTATCCTCTTATAAGCTAAGCAGATAACACTCTTCAACCAGAAATATAGGGAAGTTGTAGTAGCCTTCTGCCCCTTACGCTTCCCCAGATAGATGACAAACAAAGAGGAAGATTGTCTGAATTCCTTAGTAGCCTGAAGATAGAACTTGAAGGCATGAACCACATCCAAATTGTAAAGCAAGCGTTCCTTCGCTGAAGAAGGATTAGGACACAAGGAAGGAACAACAATTTCTTTATTAATGTTGCGATCCGACACCACCTTAGGGAGGAAACCTAATTCAGTACGTAAAACTGCCTTATCAGCATGGAAAACCAGATAAGAGGAGTCACATTGCAAAGCAGAAATCTCAGAAACTCTGCGCGCAGAGGCAATCGCCAGCAAAAAAATAACCTTTCAAGATAACAATTTAATGTCAACAGTATGCAGAGATTTAAATGGATCCTGCTGCAGAACACTAAGAACAAGATTTAGGCCCCAATGCCTAAACAAAGGACTGCACATCTGGAAACTCAGCCAATCTCTTGTGCAGTAACACCGACAGGGCCGATATCTGTCTCTTCAGGGAACTAGCAGATAGACCCTTCTCCAGTCCATCCTGGAGAAAAGATAAAATCCTGGCAACCTTAACCTTATGCCAGGAAAAGCCACGCTCTTTACAACAGTGCAAGTAAGTCCTCCACACTTTATGGAAGATTTGAGTAACTGGGTTACAAGCTTGAACCAGAGTGTCAATAATACTCTCAGAGAACCCTCTCTTGGCTAAGACTAAGTGTTCAATCTCCACACAGTCAGCCTTAGAGAATCTAGATTTTGATGAACGAAGGGACGCTGTATCAGCAGATCTCTGCAACAAGGTAACCTCCACTGAGGAGATGAGGACTTCCTCACCAGATCTGCAAACCACGTCCTTCCCAGCCATAACAGAGCAATCAGAATCACTGATGGTCGCTCCTGCGTGAAGCGAGCCACCACAGGAGAAAGAAACGGTAATGTAGGAAAAATATATATGAGTCTGAACCTCCATGGTACTGATAGGGCATCTATCAATTCCGCCTGAGGAACCCTTGACCCGTACCTGGGTAGCTTGGTATTGAGGTTGGATGTCATGAGATCTATCTCCAGCATCCCCCACTCGCTGCATATCTCTGCAAACACCTTGGGGTGGAGAGACCATTCCCCTGGGTGAAAAGATTGCCTGCTCAGGAAGTCTGCTTCCCAGATGTCCACACTCTGAATGTGGATCGCTGACAGCGTACATCTGTGAGTCTCTGCCCACTCTAATATCTGAGATACTTCTCTCATCGCCAAGGAACTTCTCGTTCCCCCTGATGGTTGATGTAGGCAACCAAGGTTAAATTGTCTGATTGGAATCTGATAAACTGGGACAAACCCAGAACGCACAAAGCCTTCAAGGCATTGAAGATTGCCCGGAGTTCCATTATGTTGATCAGAAGGGAGGACTCCTCCTGAGTCCACAGTCCTTGTGCCATCTTGGAACCCCAAAAGGCTCCCCAGCCGGAAAGGCTTATGTCCGTAGTCACAATCTCCCAGGACGGTTTTAAGAAGCACGTGCCTTGGGACAGATGATCTGGATAGAGCCACCAAGAGACCAAGTCTCTCGACAGGTTGTCCAGCGCAATCTGTTGAGACAGATCTGAATGGTCGCCGTTCCATTGTCTCAGCATGCATAGTTGTAAGGGTCTGAGATGGAATCTGGCAAAAGGAATGATGTCCATACAGGACACCATGAGTCCGATCACCTCCATACACTGAGCCACTGAGGGTCTCAAGGAGGCCTGGAGGGCAAGACATGCAGTAGTTCGTTTGCAACGTCTCTGATCTTAGAGGAATATTCTCATGGATATGGAGTCAATTATTGTCCCCAGGGAATTCACTCTTGTACTTGGAGTAAGATAACTCTTTTCCAAGTTTATCTTCCATTAATGTGATCGAAGAAGACTGAGAAGGGACTCTGAATGTTCTTCTGCTAGACAAAAAGATGGTGCCTGCACCAAGATATCGTCCAGGTAAGGCGCTACTGCAATACCTCCTGGCAACAGCTAGAAGAGCCCCCAGAACCTTCAAAAATATACTTGGGGCAGTAGCTAGGCCAAACAGAAGAACTATGAACTGGAAGTGCTGGTCCAGAAAGGCAAACCTCAGGAACTGAAAATGTTCCCTGTGTATCGGAACATGAAGGTATGCATCCCTTAGGTCTATGGTGGTCATAAACTGTCCTTCCTGAACCAGAGGAAGGATTGACAGAATTGTCTCCATCTTGAAAGAGGGAACATTTAGAAACTTGTTAAGGCACTTTAAGTCCAGAATTGGACGAAAAGTTCCCTCCTTCTTTGGAACCACGAAAGGGTTTGAATAAAACCTCAAACCTCTTTCTGCTGCAGGTACCTGGACAATTACTCCTAGAGAGGAGAGATCCAGTACGCAACCTAAGAAGGCAGCTCTCTTTTCTGGTCGTGTAGACAGACTGGAGAGTAGGAATCTGCCCCTGGGTGGATGAGACTTGAATCCTATCCTGTATCCTTGAGATATAACCTCCAGGACCCAAGGATCCTGTACATCCTGGAACCAAGCGTCTGAAAAAAGAGAATCTGCCGCCCCTTCTTTGCTGACTTGTTCTCAGCGGGCTTCTTAGTCTGTTTGGACTTATTCCAGGACTGAGCCGGCTTCCAAGTACTCTTGAGTTGATTGGACTTGGATGAGGATACCTGTCGTTGTTATTTGTCAGAATGAAAGGAACAAAAATTAGACAATTGCCATCCCTTAGGCCTATTTTTAGGCCTATTTTACTTATCCTATGGTAAAAAGGCACCTTTCCTTCTGGTAACCGTAGAAATAATGGAGTCCAGCCCTGGACCGAATAAAATCTTCCCCTTGAAAGGAAGAGAGAAGAGTCTGGCTTTAGAAGTCATGTCCGCAGACCAAGACTTCAACCAGAGAGCCCGGCGGTCTAGGACTGCAAAGCCAGAAGCCCTTACATTTAGGTGAATAATCTGCAAATTTGGGTCACAGATGAAGGAGTTAGCAATTCTCAGACCCTTAATTCTCTCCTGAATATCCTCAAGGGGAGTCTCCACCTCAATGAGCTCTGACAGAATGTTGAACCAGTAGGTAGCTGCTCCAGCAACCGCGGCTACAGCTTCCGCCGGTTGAAATAAAAACCCTGTATGTTGAAACATCTTCCTCAGAAAGGTTTCCATTTTCTTATCAAATAGAAAAAGAAAAACTATCCTCTAGAGGGATAGTAGTACGCTTAGCCAGTGTAGCGATGGAGCCCCAAAAATCTATTGAGAGTCAGGGACTGGGAATAATTCCTTAAAGGTAGACGAGGGGGAAAAAGAAGTTCCTATTCTTTCCCATTCGTTACTAAAAATGTTCGTCATCTTAACTGGCACAGGAAAAGTCAGAGGGACCTTCCTGTCTTCATAAACCCTGTCTAATTTAGGGATCTTAGGTTCCTCAGGGAGCGTAGCCTGTGGAACCTCTAGCATAGACAGAACCTCCTTTAAAAAAAAATGCAGATGCTCAATTTTAAATCTAAAGGAGGGTTCCTCCACTGAAGGAGGTTTAGAAACTGAAGTCTCCGACTCAGAAAGTTCATCCTCTAAAGCTACAGAGGTTAACTCATCCTTGGATAGCTGGGACATAGTAGCTAAATCCAACACATATTTAGATCACTCTAGGTCAGGAGAACTATGTTTAACCTTTACGTTTGCTAGAGTGAGGTAAGGCACTTAGGGCCTCAGACACTGCTGATTGTAGCTGCGCGGTAAATTCCACCGGAAAAAAGCCCCCTCCAGATGGAGGATTAGTTGAGCCACAGGGAACTGCATGTGGAGCGGGTAGTGTAGAAAGATTAGTAATCTCTCGGGACACAGATTCCCGAGAGGTAGATGACTCAGAGGGGCTAATAACGCTATGGGTATTAGCAGGCTTGTCTCCCTTCTTAGACTTTAGAACAGAGATTAGGCAAATGGAACAAAATTAAGCAGACGGGCAAACCACGGCCAATATAAACAGGAATTATTAATCAGTACAGAAGGAGCGTAACCTTCTAATGTAGTATCAGAGTCCTCCATAGCTAGGATATATTCATAGAAGGACAGACAAAATGTAAACGCTTTTATTAAAAAAACGGCACCTTTATAATCCCAATGGCTGGGGCACTCACCACCTCCTAGGCCCAGATAGCTAACAGTGAAAACGCTCTCATTAGGAGTGTTTTCCGGAGCAGGATTGTAGGAAAATGAAAAGACCGCACCCAGTCACATGGTGCGTAGGACAGGACTTCCCCTGCAATGAAAAAGGCTCTAAGCTAATATGAGCTGCGCAACACTCAAAAACAAAAGTGAAACCTGTTTGTTCCAATTCAAAAGCACACAGTCTATGAGCCCAAAATTTCTCACATTAAAGCAGTTATAAATAACCCCTAGCTGTTCAAATAATCTCCCTGAAGGAGATATTAATCCATGATCCTATTGAGGCATAAAGGAGCCACTCTGTGACCCTATATAGAAAAAGTGTATATATAGAACGGTTTGACTCTCCAGGATCCATGCTGTGTAACAGGCACAGCCTCTCAAGTGTGACAGTCTTGCAGCAACGCTTCTGACGTGGACTTTAGTGTGTAACAGCAAGCCGTGAAACTTGTCAACACTGATTGCTCAGGAGCTGGTAGGCGACAGTCTGGAAGGGTTTGCAGAAAAACTTTCCCTGCATCTCCAGACTCTAAAGACCGCTGCTCCATAACTGGTCCGCTGCCTCTGAGGCTGCGTTCTTCAATCTGCCCAATCCTATGCGATCGGACTGATTGACACCCCCTGCTAGCGACGATTGGCCGCAAATCTGCAGGGGGTGGGTGGCATTGCACAAACAGTTCACTAGAACTGCTTTTGCAATGATAAATGTTGACAGCGTATGCTGTCTGCATTTACTGATGTGCGGCGGACATAATGCGCCACATTGTATCATGTCCGTCCGCACTTTAGTAAATCGGCCCCCTTGGGGCCTAGTTATCAAGCCGTCAACCTCAAATACGCTGGAATTCCGCAGCGTATTTGTGGCGAGGCTGATTCGCCTTAGTTATCAAAGGCTCGAGACTGGCAAAAGTAGAATTTTGTGACGTAAACTTCGATCCGCCGGACTCAGTCCGACACAGATCGATTCTTATGTCACTCCAGATGTTCCGCACACAAGTGCGGCACATTCTCACTACTTTTGCTAGTTATCAAAAAACTAGCAGGTACGCTCTGCACTTTTACGGCCCAGCGTACCTGGTTTTCAAAGCGCCAGCCTGGAGGTGGCGGATCCCATAGGAATCAATGGGAGTCTGACCATAGCGAAAGTACAAGTTCACTGCTGCCAGACATCCCATTGATTTCTATGGGAACTGTCTGCACCTAACACCCTAACATGTACCCCGAGTCTAAACACCGCTAATCTGACCCCCCCTACACCGCCGCAACTAAATAAAGTTATTACCACCTAAACCGCCGCTCCCGGAGACCACCGCAAGCTACTCTATACATATTAACCCCTAAACCGCCGCTCCTGGAGCCCACCGCAACTATAATAAATGTATTAACCCCTAAACCGCCGCTCCCTGAACCCGCCGCAAACTATATTAAATGTATTAACCCCTATCCTGCCCCCCCTACACCGTCGCCACCTATAATAAATGTATTAACCCCTAATCTGCCCCCCCTACACCGTGGCCACCTATAATAAATTTATTAACCCCTATCCTGCCCCCCACTACGCCGCCGCCACTGTAATAAAATTATTAACCCCTAACCCTAACCCTAACGCCCCCCTAACTTAAATATTAATTAAATAAATCTAAATAAATTAACTCTTATTAACTAAATGAATCCTATTTAAAACTAAATACTTACCTTTAAAATAAACCCTAATATAGCTACAATATAAATAAGAATTATATTCTAGCTATCTTAGGATTTATATTTATTTTACAGGTAACTTTCAATTTATTTTAACTAGGTACAATAGCTATGAAATAGTTATTAACTATTTAATAGCTTACCTAGCTAAAATAAAGAGAAATGTACCTGTGAAATAAATCCTAACCTAAGTTACAATTACACCTAACACTACACTATACTTTAATAAATTATTCCTATTTAAAAATAAATACTTACCTGTAAAATAAACCCTAAGATAGCTACAATATAATTAATAATTATATTATAGCTATCTTAGGATTTATATTTATTTTACAGGTAACTTTGTATTTATTTTAGCTAGTTAGAATAGTTATTAAATAGTTATTAACTATTTAATAACTACCTAGCTAAAAGAAATACAAAATTACCTGTAAAATAAATCCTAACCTAAGTTACAATTAAACCTAATACTACACTATCATTAAATTAACTAAATAAACTACCTACAAATAACTACAATTAAATACAATTACA
Source organism: Bombina bombina (assembly GCF_027579735.1). Classification (NCBI taxonomy): domain Eukaryota; kingdom Metazoa; phylum Chordata; class Amphibia; order Anura; family Bombinatoridae; genus Bombina; species Bombina bombina. The sequence continues at coordinate 184,591,990 of NC_069501.1, read as the reverse complement.
TAAACTATCTAAAGTACAAAAAATAAAAAAAGCTAAGTTACAAAAAATAAAAAAATAAGTTACAAACATGTTAAAAATATTACAACAATTTTAAGCTACTTACACCTAATCTAAGCCCCCTAATAAAATAACAAACCCCCCCAAAATAAGAAAAATCCCTACCCTATTCTAAATTAAATAAATTTCAAAGCTCTTTTACCTTACCAGCCCTTAAAAGGGCCATTTGTGGGGGCATGCCCCAAAAAGTTCAGCTCTTTTGCCTGTAAAAGAAAAATACAACCCCCCCCCCCAACATTAAAACCCACCACCCACATACCCCTAATCTAACCCAAACCCCCCTTACAAAAACCTAACACTAATCCCCTGAAGATCATCCTACCTTGAGTCGTCTTCACTCAGCCGAGCCACCGATGGAACTGAAGAGGACATCTGGAGCGGAAGAAGTTAATCCTCCAAGCGGCGCTGAAGAAATCTTCCATCCGATGAAGTCATCATCCAGGCGGCGCTGAAGAAGTCTTTGATCCAGCCGATGTCATCTTCCAAGAGGCGCTGAAGATCTCTTCTATCCGGGCGAAGTCATCTTGCAAGCCAGGTCTTGAATCTTCCTTCCGCCGACGCGGAACCACCTTCTTCACCGACGGACTACGACGAATGACGGCTCCTTTAAGGGACGTCATCCAAGATGGCGTCCCCTCAATTCCGATTGGCTGATAGGATTCTATCAGCCAATCGGAATTAAGGTAGGAAAAATCTGATTGGCTGATGGAATCAGACAATCAGATTGAGCTCGCATTCTATTGGCTGTTCCGATCAGCCAATAGAATGCGAGCTCAATCTGATTGGCTGATTGGATCAGCCAATCGGATTGAACTTGAATCTGATTGGCTGATTCCATCAGCCAATCAGATTTTCCTACCTTAATTCCGATTGGCTGATAGAATCCTATCAGCCAATCTGAATTGAGGGGACGCCATCTTGGATGACATCCCTTAAAGGAGCCGTCATTCATCGTAGTCCGTCGGTGAAGAAGGTGGTTCCGCGTCGGCGGAAGGAAGATTCAAGACCCGGCTTGGAAGATGACTTCGCCCGGATAGAAGACATCTTCAGCGCCTCTTGGAAGATGACATCGGCCGGATCAAAGACTTCTTCAGCGCCGCCTGGATGATGACTTCATCGGATGGAAGATTTCTTCAGCGCCGCTTGGAGGATTAACTTCTTCCGCTCCAGATGTCCTCTTCAGTTCCATCGGTGGCTCGGCTGAGTGAAGACGACTCAAGGTAGGATGATCTTCAGGGGATTAGTGTTAGGTTTTTGTAAGGGGGGTTTGGGTTAGATTAGGGGTATGTGGGTGGTGGGTTTTAATGTTGGGGGGGGTTGTATTTTTCTTTTACAGGCAAAAGAGCTGAACTTTTTGGGGCATGCCCCCACAAATGGCCCTTTTAAGGGCTGGTAAGGTAAAGAGCTTTGAAATTTATTTAATTTAGAATAGGGTAGGGATTTTTCTTATTTTGGGGGGGTTTGTTATTTTATTAGGGGGCTTAGATTAGGTGTAAGTAGCTTAAAATTGTTGTAATATTTTTAACATGTTTGTAACTTATTTTTTTATTTTTTGTAACTTAGCTTTTTTTATTTTTTGTACTTTAGTTAGTTTATGTAATTGTATTTAATTGTAGTTATTTGTAGGTAGTTTATTTAGTTAATTTAATGATAGTGTAGTATTAGGTTTAATTGTAACTTAGGTTAGGATTTATTTTACAGGTAATTTTGTATTTCTTTTAGCTAGGTAGTTATTAAATAGTTAATAACTATTTAATAACTATTCTAACTAGCTAAAATAAATACAAAGTTACCTGTAAAATAAATATAAATCCTAAGATAGCTATAATATAATTATTAATTATATTGTAGCTATCTTAGGGTTTATTTTACAGGTAAGTATTTATTTTTAAATAGGAATAATTTATTAAAGTATAGTGTAGTGTTAGGTGTAATTGTAACTTAGGTTAGGATTTATTTCACAGGTACATTTCTCTTTATTTTAGCTAGGTAAGCTATTAAATAGTTAATAACTATTTAATAGTTATTGTACATGGTTAAAATAAATTGAAAGTTACCTGTCAAATAAATATAAATCCTAAGATAGCTAGAATATAATTCTTATTTATATTGTAGCTATATTAGGGTTTATTTTAAAGGTAAGTATTTAGTTTTAAATAGGATTCATTTAGTTAATAAGAGTTAATTTATTTAGATTTATTTAATTAATATTTAAGTTAGGGGGGCGTTAGGGTTAGGGTTAGGTTTAGGGGTTAATAATTTTATTACAGTGGCGGCGGCGTAGTGGGGGGCAGGATAGGGGTTAATAAATTTATTATAGGTGGCCACGGTGTAGGGGGGGCAGATTAGGGGTTAATAAATTTATTATAGGTGGCGACGGTGTAGGGGGGGCAGGATAGTTAATTAATAGGTTTAATATAGGTTGCGGCGGGTTCATGGAGCTGCGGTTTAGGGGTTAAACTATTTATTTAGTTGCGGAGAGGTGCGGGATCAGCAGGATAGGGGTTAATAATTTTATAATAGAGGGCGACGGTGTAGGGGGGGCAGGATAGGGGTTACTAGGTATACTGTAGGTGGCAGCGGTGTCCGGGAGCGGCGGTTTAGGGGTTAATACATTTATAAGAGTTGCGGCAGGGTCTAGGAGCGGCGGTTTAGGGGTTAATACATTTATAAGAGTTGCGGCAGGGTCTAGGAGCGGCGGTTTAGGGGTTAATACATTTATAAGAGTTGCGGCAGGGTCTAGGAGCGGCGGTTTAGGGGTTAGTAACTTTATTTAGTTGCGGGGGGCTCCGGGGGCGCCGGTATAGGGGGTAGAACAGTGCAGTTTAGTGTGAGTGCTTAGTGACAGGCTAGCAATAAAGCTGGGAAAAAGCCGAAGGGCAGCGAGATCGGATGAGTGATAACTGTCACAGTCCGCTGCTCATCGCCCCACGGCTTTTTGACAGCTTTATTTGATAACTTAGGCGAACATATTCAAGGTCCGCGGCGGCGAAGGTAGGCGAGCTTAGGCGGACGTATTGGGCCGGCGAAGCCAGAAAAGTAGACGGCTTGATAACTACCCCCCCTTGACTGCTTGGCTTATATATCTGTATATACAGGACTTAAAATTTCCAGTGGTACGGGATGACTTATAAATTGCAGCGGACTACTTAGAAATTAGACTTTTATCTATCTTTAACATTGAGTGGACCACTAAATTTTTCCTTCTAAGCTAGTAGTTTTTAACCCCATGGCTAGTAAATCATAGTGAGCTCTTTCCACCCCTGTGTATTCATCAATATCTGTGTATGTATGTGTATATATATATATATATATATATATATATATATATATATATATATATTCTGTTTTTTTTTTTTTACCATATGGAATATTATTAAATAAAGCAAAATACACATAGTTGCTTCATTTTTTTTTTTACATTTTTTTTATTTCACAAGCATTTACCTTTGTCCAGTGCCTATAAGAACATTGCTCAAACTTCTGTCATTTGGTTTTGGATGACTTGTGGAAATCAGTAAAGTGGAATAATCACACTTTTCTGGCGTTACAGAGAGTAAAATCTCATTCAGTGGTGACAAGTGTATGGAAGACTCTGCTGAATATACAAAGGATATCTTCCATTAATATACTGGCTCCTAGTTACTATTCATATGCTAGCTTTACACTGGGCATCATGTGATCTATGCATTCAATGATAATGCCATTAATATACGTCCGAAAAGATAACTGGGATTCTATTTCATTTCTTTATGTAATATGAATTATCACTACATTAATAATACTAAAAGTCTATTACTTTGCTTTTTTATTATGAGTAAGGTTTAATATGATAACAATAATGTAGAAATGAGTGCTGTATGTTTTTAAAACAATTTATTTATTTATTTTAAAAATACTGATACAGCTAGAAAACCCTTTATCTAAACTGCTTGGGACCGGAAAAGGTTTGGATTTCTGAATAGTTTGGATTTTGTAATGTTTGCATCTGTAAAATGGGACACCTCAGAGAGGCGATGGGACCAAGTGTAAATAACAATATTTGATGTCATTTAAGCAATATTTACATTTTGTAATACAGTTTATACATGTAAGCTAAAGGTAGTTTTATATCATTTTTAATACTTTTTTATACTATGAGGCCGATTTATCAATGTCTAGCGGACATGATACGCTGTAGCCTCAGAGGCGGCAGACGAGTTAAGGAGCAGCAGTCATAAGATAATGATAATTCCTTGATAATTCGGCCCCCTAGTATCATCAGAAAGATAATACATGTGTGTAATCAGAAAGGTAATAGTTGTTGTTTTAAATAGACTTTCATTTGCAATATAGAACACACACAAAAAAAAAAAAAAACAAGACGCAGGCAGAGTATTTTATTAATAATCTTATTGTCAGGATTTTAGAAAGAGTTTGGAATTCCAGGTTTGGGATTTGTACCTGTACGTAGATTTGGTGAATGCTAAAACAAAAATACTTCTATATGGTAAAATAAATGGTCTACTGGACATTAGTTTTGTCCCATCAAATGTTATTTTTACAGGCCCTTGATCCTGATTTTCATTCTTTTATTCCTGATTGTGTGCTTTGTTTTACCAATTTTGTAAATATCTTTTTACCAATTGTTTCTGTCTTATCCAATTTTATGTGTAGTTTGATGCCTTGGATTTTCTCTTTGCATTTTCCGTATGCTCTCATGTGTCATCCTATAGACAGATTTCCAACCTCACCTTACTAGCTTCATGGGATAAATCTTTCTGCAGACACTTAGGTGGTCCAGATAACTCTTTCCAGTCAACCACCTTGCCATATACCATATGCCTTTAAATCCGTGTTTAATTGTTTTAAATAATAAACCTTTATTTTACATTTAATATATATAAATATACGTGTGTTTGTAATGCATAGTTTCAATTGTTAACACATGACATCAGGTCTCCAAAACTGCAATATTTTTAAGCAGCATTTTGTGTTGGGCTCAATCACATCACTCAACCCCCCCCCCCCCCCCTTGTAATTTGAGTACTTTTTTACCATCCATTTGGAAAACCAGATTGGGTGCTATTCTTTGCACAAAGAGTTGTGCAGAAGATAATGCACCCTGCTCTATTGACTGTACTCCTCTTGCCCTATTTTTTGCCACCGCCCTGGAAAGACTGGAGTGCAAAATGCTATACTGTGTTTGCCTGATCAGTATAGGAACACATTTTGGCTAAACCAAAAGAAATAATAGAACAGCATTTTTAAGAGGTATGCCCCTGGACTGCAAAAATTTTGTAAATTTTGCTAATGATATTAAATTTAAAATGTTTACTTTATAAACAAATAATTTGCAATGCAGTGCATTATTACAGACATAATTGTATTTTTATGTCCATTTAATTCAATTTTCATAAAATGAAATCACTTCCCTAATTTTTCTTCACTCCTACGACATATAACAGGTGTCATGTTAAATTAAAATAAGATTCCTCCTTGCGTTTTTTTTTACATTGCCTATAGCACACGCACAAACTGAATTTTCCTTGAAAATCATTTCAAAAATCAAATTTATTTTTATATGAAGATCATTATAGAGAAAATGCACCCATTTATCACCTTCTGGCAGTGACGGATAACATTATATTATAAAACACATACAAAACTGCCAAGGAAAGATAAAAACACTATTCTATTTACCTCAACTATGACTGAAATGGCACAGATTCTACATTTATGTCTTGAGGTCCTGGCACTGATTTGAAAAAACAGTTTTCTGTGTTTTCGGATTATTGGGGCTATTTATCCATTGACCTGGACATTAAAAAGGAAGCGACTTCTCAAACCATATCAGAAGTCTGCCGGAGGAGAGCAAATATATTTTTGAAACAAAATAGACTTACAGTTTCACATATTTAGAGCAACAGAACATTGCACATTGTACATTATTTATAAAAAAAATATATATGTTCCTGTTTAATAATAAAAAAAAAGAAAATCTGAGAAGATTTATTTTCCTCCACTTAGGGCAAAATGTATTAATTTGTGGACAGACAAGGTTTATATATCCTCATATATAGATATGGGGATCATGTGTTCCCCATATATAGTGATGCACAAGCAAACACAGTCAAATGAGTCTGGGGTGATTTTTAAACCACTGCTTTAGAAATATCAGTTGCAGGCTCAAATGAGTGAGCCTACAACCAATAGGGACATTGATTTTGTGATAAATAAAGCCCTAAATGTCTTTATCAGCCAATAAGATCAATACAAGAGTATCAGTTGTGCACAATTATGCATTTCTCACATACTTCAGTTTAAATTGAAACCTCTTTTACTTAACAATATATTTTTACAAGAACAGAAGCTAATGGGATGTCACGCTCAGCTGCTGGGAAGCTCTGCAGTCCTCTCTGTGTGCTTTATTGACAGGTGTCTGAGCCACCCCTTCCTGATGATGTCACAACCAGGCTTTTTATTCTGGCTTCCTGTTTCTCCAGTGTCCGTTTGTTTGTTAACTTTGAGGCTTCTTTTAGGATTTCGCTGAGGAATCTCTCTAACTGCTGCTTTTCTGTTGCCAATCTCTTCAAGGATTTACTATGCTGGATTAACCTTCAACCTCCTGAATACCTGTCTCCAAACAATGCAAGTACTGTTTGTTTTGTGAAACTTTCAATCTTCCTGTTTACCTGCTGCAATCCCTGCATATTCAGACTACTCTGTGTAGTGCAAACTATTCGAATACTGTAATTTCTGTGAATCCTTCAATCTGCATGTTTACCTGTTTCCAAACTCTGCAAATACAATTATTCAGTGTAAACCTTCAAACTGCTTGATATCCTGTTGCCAGTCTCCACAAGTACTGATTAATCTGTGTTAACCTTCAAACTACCAGCTTACCTGTTGCTATCACTGCAAGTTCTGACAACACAGTGTTAACCTTCAAACTACCTGATTACATGTTGTTAATTCTGCAAGTTCTGACTACACAGTGTTTACCCTCAAACTGCCTGATTACCTGTTGCATACTCTGCAAAGACTGTCTACACAGTGTTAACCCTCAAACTGCCTGATTACCTGTTGCATACTCTGCAAAGACTGTCTACTCAGTGTTAACCCTCAAACTGCCTGATTACCTGTTGCATACTCAGCAAAGACTGTCTACACAGTGTTAACCTTCAGACTGCCTGATAACAAATGACCTACTCCTGCATTATTAACTGTTTCCTGTTTTACCCTTCTTCTGTCTGAGTATAAGTGACTTTCCCTGCTCTCCTGATTCTGTGGAAGGCGTTTCCTGAAACCAGTTCCTTATTTAGAAGTCTATCTGGCTGATATCAAGAATTACTTTGGCACAGGCTAACCCTGCTCCATATCGTGAGTACTTTGTTTTTTGGAGGTTGTTGTGGGGTCACGTCCTGGATTAAACTCAGAGTGCAAGGGTGTTGTTTAAGTTCGCCCTTGCATTTGGGTCTACTTCTGGATATTTCCTAACCTGACAGTACAAACGGACCATAATATGGACCCTGACGAGTTATCCAGGGCTGTGGCTCTACAAGGGCAACTTCTAGGAAATCATTCTGCTCATTTGCAATCTTTGGATTCCAAGCTTGACCAGATTACTGCTCTGCTACATAACCTCTCCGCTCTTTCTCAAGCGACGGTGACTCCTGCTGCCACTGCTACTAGCACCAATGCTGTCTTTAATCCACCTCAAACTGTTGGACAGAATATACCACGAATCCCACTTCCAGATAAATATGACGGTAATCCTGAAGAATGCAGTGGATTCCTTAATCAGTGTCATTTACACTTCAGAAACAATCCAAGTTTTTTCCAATTCTACTTCCAAAATCACCTTTATTATTTCTCTCTTGAAGGGGAAGGCTCTAGCCTGGGTGTCCCCTCTTTTAGAGAAGAATGATCCGTTACTACAGGATGTGGAATTATTTGTGTCCATTTTTTCTTCTGTTTTTGACAAGCCTGGGAGGTATGCAGCTGCTGAGGCAGGATTGTTGGATCTGAGACAGGGATCCCTTTCGGTAGCTCAATATGCTATTGAATTCAGGACTTTAGCCGCAGAAACTGATTGGAACCATGGAGCCTTACGGGCAGCCTTTCGCAAAGGACTTTGCGAACGCCTTAAGGATGAACTAGTATTTCGGGAACTCCCCGATTCATTGGAGGATCTTATCAATTTATGTATTACTCTTGACGCCCGGCATTCTGAACGTCTTCAGGAGAGAGATAGGAATCGGAGATCCTTTGTTAAATCTTCATTTCGTCCTCCTATTCGAACCTCAAGTCTTTCTGATAATAATTCTCAATCTCCTGAGTCTGTGGAACCCATGGAAGTAGGAGCTATTAAATTATCAGAAGCTGAACGCCATAGAAGGCGTACTCTTGGGTTATGTCTGTATTGTGGTACCAAAGGACATTTACTGAAGGACTGTCCTATCCGGCCAGTAAAAGCCAAGGCTTAACTTTTGATAGAGGGACAGAGTTAAGCCAGAATCCCATGTCTTCCCTCAATTCTAAACTTTTTGTTCCTGTAACTATCTCTTTTGGAAACACCAAGTTTCGAGCTCAAGCTCTCATCGATTCTAGAGCTGCTGGAGTATTCATTGATTCAAACTTTGCTGACTCTCTCAGGATTTCTCTTCAAGCCAAAAAACAGTTAATTAAGATAACTACTGTCAGTGGACAGCCTCTAGGTACTGGTATCATAAAACATTCTACCATTCCTCTTCTTTTGACTGTGGGCATACTTCATTCTGAAATTATTCGTTTTGATGTCATCTCTTCTCCCCACATACCATTGATTCTGGGGTTACCTTGGTTGCAGCTTCATGATCCAGTTTTCTCATGGTCTAAAGGAGAACTTATTTCCTGGGGAACTACCTGTTTCAAACATTGCCTGCAAAATCCCTCTAAACCATCCTGTCCTGTCGTAGCTATGGTGGAAGTTCCTGAATCTTTGCCCAATTACTATCATGCCTTTAGTGATGTGTTTTCTAAAAAAGAGGCTGAGACGTTACCTCCACACCGGATATTTGACTGTCCTATCGAATTGTATTCAGGGGCTCCTCTACCTAAGGGAAGGACCTATCCCCTCTCTCGTCAAGAAAATGTCTCTCTTGAGGAATACATAAAGGACAACTTAGCCAGAGGATTCATTCGTCCTTCCTCTTCACCTGTGGGTGCAGGTTTTTTCTTCATTGGGAAAAAAGATGAAGGTCTTCGTCCCTGTATTGATTATCGAGCCTTGAATCAGATTACTGTCAAAAACAGCTATCCTTTGCCGCTCATTTCTGAGTAATTCGATCGTCTTCAAGGTGCTTCTATTTATTCCAAGTTAGATCTCCGTGGGGCCTACAATCTGGTCAGAATCCGTAAAGGAGACGAATGGAAGACGGCATTTAACACTAGATTTGGTCACTATGAGTATCTAGTAATGCCATTTGGATTGTGCAATGCACCAGCAGTATTTCAGCACTTTGTTAACGAAATCTTCAGAGATTATCTAAATCAATTTGTTATCATTTACCTCGATGACATTCTAATCTATTCAAAAACATTACAGGAACATGTACATCATGTAAGACTGGTTCTTCAGAGGTTACGAGACAATTCCCTGTTCGCTAAATTGGAGAAATGCTCTTTTCATCAGAGTTCCATCCCCTTTTTGGGGTATATCATTTCTGAATCAGGTTTTGAGATGGATCCTGCTAAACTGTCGGCTATCAAGGACTGGCCCAGACCAACTACTCTCAAATCCCTGCAGAGGTTTCTTGGCTTTGCCAATTACTATAGAAAGTTTATAAAGAACTTTGCTGACATCACGTCTCCACTCACTTCTCTTACTAAGAAAGGGCAAGATTGTAAGAACTGGTCCTCTTCGGCAGTACAGGCTTTTGAAACGCTAAAATCAGCATTTTCTTCTGCACCTCTTCTCAGTCATCCAATTCCTGATTTCCATTTTATTTTGGAGGTTGACGCTTCCTCTATAGCAGCTGGAGCTGTTCTCTCCCAACGTGATCCGACTACCAGCAAGATACATCCTGTGGCGTTCTTTTCGAAAAAATTCAATCCTGCCGAGTTAAATTATGATGTGGGCAATAAAGAGCTTTTGGCTATAAAATTAGCTTTGGATGAATGGAGGCATTGGTTAGAGGGTACCAGTCAACCTTTTTTCATTCTGACAGATCACAAGAATCTTTTATACCTCCAAACAGCTACACGTCTCAATCCTCGTCAGGCTCGGTGGGCCTTGTTCTTCTCCAGGTTTAATTTTGTACTTTCCTATGTTCCTGGTTCAAAAAATTCCAAGGCAGATGCTTTATCTAGGCAGTTCCAATCTTCTGAACCTTCTCCATTGGATTCAGAACCTATACTACGTCCAGTCAAAGTTTTGGCTCAAGTATCCTCTTTTCCAGTACAGGCTTTACATGCTGCTCAAGTCCGGGTACCATCTTCTTGCAAACTACCTTCTGGTATCCTGTATGTACCCAAAGGATTACGTCTTCAACTTCTACGTTGGGCTCATTACAACATTTCAGCAGGTCATCCGGGAATAACCAATACATTGTGGAAACTGAAGCAGCATGTTTGGTGGTCCACTATGAGGAGGGATGTTAAGGATTATATTGCTGCTTGTGGTTCTTGTGCTTCGAACAAACAATCTTCTCATCGACCGTTTGGTCTATTACACCCTCTTCCTATTCCTCATTACCCTTGGTCTCACTTATCCATGGACTTTGTTACAGATCTTCCTGTTTCTGCTGGAAATACGACCATTTGGGTAGTGGTGGATCGGTTCTCCAAGTCTGCTCACTTCATACCTCTTCCAGGCTTGCCTACAGCTCAAAGACTTTCTGAACTCTTTGTTCTACATATATCTCGTTTACATGGTTTTCCCACTGACATAGTCTCAGATCGTGGAGTCCAATTTGTTTCCAAATTTTGGAGGTCTTTTTGTAAACACTACAGAATCAACATATCTCTTTCTACTGCACACCATCCTCAATCCAACGGACAGACTGAGTGTGTATATCAAGCCTTGGAATCTTTTCTAAGACATTATGTAGACCATCACCACTCCAACTGGTCTCAGTTATTGCCTTTGGCGGAATTAGCTCACAACTCACGTTATAACGCCTCATTACAGACCTCTCCCTTTAAGGCAGCTTATGGATTTGAACCTAGAACCTTTCCTATGATTACCAGTTCTACTGAAGTCCCTGGAGCAGATCGTATAGTGAAAAATCTCAGTAATCACTGGCAACTCATTCGTCAAAATCTACTCTCTTCTTCCTTAAGACATAAGAAATATGCTGATCGCAGAAGGTGCAAGGCTCCTTTACTTCGTACTGGAGACAGAGTATTTTTATCCACCAGATTCATACGTCTAAAACAACCTTGTACCAAGTTGGGTCCTAAGTACATTGGACCTTTTCAAATTGTTTCCAGAGTTTGTTCTTCTGCATACCGCCTGGCCTTACCCAAGACTCTCAAGATCCATCCAGTGTTTCATGTCTCTCTACTCAAGCCAGTCATCTACAATCAGTACTCTATCAAGAGTAAACCACCTCCTCCACTTTCCGTAGAGGGAACTTCTGAGTTTGAAGTCAGCCAGATTCTCGATTCCAAGCTACGGGGCAATCGGCTGTACTACCTGGTCCATTGGAAGGGTTATCCTATCTCTGAACGATCTTGGGAACCGGCCTCTCATGTTCATGCTCCAGCTCTTGTCAAGTCTTTTCACAAGAAATACCCTGCCAGGCCCTGGTCGGGTCCCCTGGAGGGGTCCTTGAGGAGGGGGCACTGTCACGCTCAGCTGCTGGGAAGCTCTGCAGTCCTCTCTGTGTGCTTGATTGGTAGGTGTCTGAGCCACCCCTTCCTGATGATGTCACAACCAGGCTTTTTATTCTGACTTCCTGTTTCTCCAGTGTCCGTTTGTTTGTTAACTTTGAGGCTTCTGTTAGGATTTTGCTGAGGAATCTCTCTAACTGCTGCTTTTCTGTTGCCAATCTCTTCAAGGACTTACTATGCTGGATTAACCTTCAACCTCCTGAATACCTGTCTCCAAACAATGCAAGTACTGTTTGTTTTGTGAAACTTTCAATCTTCCTGTTTACCTGCTGCAATCCCTGCATATTCAGACTACTCTGTGTAGTGCAAACTATTCAAATACTGTTATTTCTGTGAATCCTTCAATCTGCATGTTTACCTGTTTCCAAACTCTGCAAATACAATTATTCAGTGTAAACCTTCAAACTGCTTGATATCCTGTTGCCAGTCTCCACAAGTACTGATTAATCTGTGTTAACCTTCAAACTACCAGCTTACCTGTTGCTATCACTGCAAGTTCTGACAACACAGTGTTAACCTTCAAACTACCTGATTACATGTTGTTAATTCTGCAAGTTCTGACTACACAGTGTTTACCCTCAAACTGCCTGATTACCTGTTGCATACTCTGCAAAGACTGTCTACACAGTGTTAACCCTCAAACTGCCTGATTACCTGTTGCATACTCTGCAAAGACTGTCTACTCAGTGTTAACTCTCAAACTGCCTGATTACCTGTTGCATACTCTGCAAAGACTGTCTACTCGGTGTTAACCCTCAAACTGCCTGATTACCTGTTGCATACTCTGCAAAGACTGTCTACACAGTGTTAACCTTCAGACTGCCTGATAACAAATGACCTACTCCTGCATTATTAACTGTTTCCTGTTTTACCCTTCTTCTGTCTGAGTATAAGTGACTTTCCCTGCTCTCCTGATTCTGTGGAAGGCATTTCCTGAAACCAGTTCCTTATTCAGAAGTCTATCTGGCTGATATAAAGAATTACTTTGGCACAGGCTAACCCTGCTCCATATCGTGAGTACTTTGTTTTTTGGAGGTTGTCGTGGGGTCACGTCCTGGATTAAACTCAGAGTGCAAGGGTGTTGTTTAAGTTCGCCCTTGCATTTGGGTCTACTTCTGGATATTTCCTAACCTGACATGGGACCTTGTACTGTAAAAGTTACTCCCCTTTAATGTGCACCCAATGATCCATTTTACCTGCTGGGGTGTATTATATTGTTTACAAATACATAATTTATCTTTATTTTGTCATTTTAAATAGCTGCTCTTGCCTTTTGAAACAACATATATTGAAAATATGAATACTGCAGCCTTTACTATAGAAAGGCTATGTGAACAAGAAGCAGCGTAAAAATTCAATGAGGGTTGGGGAAATATAGAGAATCTAGTCCAGTTGAGCTGCTCGAAATACAATGAACTCGTATCAGCTATCATGCCCTGGAGATACTAAAACCTGGGACTCCTGGTTGAAGTTCAGTGATTCCATCATAAGCCACTAGAGGGCATTGGTTATTGCAGCCTTCTCTATCTGATCTCTCCCTGTATACCTGTTGTTTCAGGTGTACCCTACTTACTATCCCAGTGGTTTGAGACAAGGCATTGAAACTGTAGCTTGCTAGTGTTACTGACTGTAAATTCCTGTTAGGAATGTTGTTTGGATTCCAAACCCTGGTAAAAGGTAAGTATTTTGATTTTTGTTCTCTAATACCCAGTTTCTGTACCTGTGGTACATGTTCCCCTGAGGGTATTTTAGGGAATTGGCAAGGGGTACTATTTGGATATCCCTAAATTGTTTTAGTTATGACAAACATACATATCACAGAAAGTGGCGCTTCTCATGCCCCCCCCCCCCCCCCAAGCCCTCCTAATAGGGCAGATTTTGAGTATTTCCCTATGTAGGTTGGTCTACTGCCTAATCAGCGATTCGCCTCAAATTGGTAAATCCTTCTAATCTGGCCTGTTAGTGACATTTGAGTGATGGAGTTGAGCTTCACTGATATAGAGTATGCCACAGAAAAGTGCCATGTAAAGTATATTATTCTGAAAGCAGGTCACGGGAATAGGTACCAGATAAATGTGCCACTATGACACCTGCTAGGTTAAAGAATATTATACCAAAATGTGCCACAGCAGAATGAGCTAGATAAACTGTGTGTGAAATTAATTTAGTCATGTTAAAGTTTGTATAGGCTTGTATAAGTCACAACCATCAGCAGCTCTACGGATACACAAATGCGCACTGAGTGAATGCACTTATTTTCGAGCTGAAGTGTTACTGGACTACCATAAACAAATCCGCCTTAGTATACAACAAAGTCCTTCCTCGTTTTGGTAAATACTCCAAGATTGTTTCCCCAATTCTGTCTGCTTTTTCAAAGAGTGCAGGTAAGTTCCGGCAGCATTATTTTAAATCCCTTACTGTTCTTTCATTGGATGATCCATTAACAGTTCCGGACAAGGGAAACAAAATTTGCACGATGACACAAACATTATAGATGACACTTTGGACCCAATTTATCAAAGTCTGGCAGACCTGATCCGACAGTGCGGATCAGGTCCGCCAGACCTCGCTGAATACGGCGAGCAATATGCTAGCCGTATTCAGCATTGCACCAGCAGCTCACAAGAGCTGCTGGTGCAACGCCGCCCCCTGCAGACTCGCAGGTTGATTTCCGGCGACGTCTGTCCGCCTGCTCAGAGCAGGCGGACAGGTTATGGAGCAGCTGTCTTTGTGACCGCTGCTTCATAACTGCTGTTTCTGGCGAGTCTGAAGACTCGCCAGAAACAAGGCCCTTCAAGCTCCATACGGAGCTTGATAAATATGTGCCTTTACCTCAATGCAATATATAATCTTGACATTATATCCCATAAATACATGTTAACAAATAGTGCCAAATTATCCTATATGACAATGATTCATTTTTGCCATAATCAAAAATATTCATATACCCCTCTGTGATGAACTCTATGTTCAATTTTTATACCAAATTTATAATATGAAATAGAAAGATATAAAAAAAGATTCTTCCAAAGTGTATAAAGTAATGTTTACTCAAACATTGAAAACAAAATAATGTTAAAAACTATGGCCTAGATTACGAATGGAGGGCAAAATTGCAGTTTTGTGAGCAATATTTATGCTCTACTCAGTAATACCAGCGCACGCAAATGTTCACTGGTATTACAAGTTAATGGGAGCCTCGTTCTGATGCCGTGAGACATGGAAAAGCACCTAGAGCAGCGCAGGATGTAAGTCACACAGTGTTGGACAGCAAATTAAAAATATATATGTATATGAATATATACATATATATTTATGTATTTTTATGTGTATATACAAATATTAAATCAATGTAAATATTTGCATAGGAAATTAGCACATCTAGGCAAGTATCCCCGCTTGCTTTTCCCCAGAAATTCTTAATATACAATGTTACCAATGCACAAGAGAATTATGGGTAAGATATGCAAATTCTCAGTTTTTTTGCTTCAAAATACTGTTTTGACACAGCGATCCTTTTAACAGGATTATTACAGCAAACCAGAAATCACTCACTAGACAGCCTGTTTTGTTCTTTTTGGAACTCATCAGTAGGAGATAGATTTCTGGTTGCTGCATTGGTAAAGCTATTTTTATGGTTAAACCAAAATTCATTAAAATTAAGGGGGGAGATAAAAAACTGAAATTAAAATCCTCCATGTCTCAAAATTAAATCAATGTAAATTTTAAAATTGTAATTTTGAGACATGGAGGATTTTAATTTCAGTTTTTTATCTCCCCCCATAATTTTAATACAAATATTAACATATATATATATATATATATATATATATATATATATATATATATATATATATATATATATATATATATATATATATATATATATATGCAAAGATTGGTGTATGTGCACTCTCACCAAAATCCCACGACTACCAGGGTGCTGTACGGTGAATGATAAAGAAGCAAAGAGAAGCACTCACTGGATTTTCATCAAAATGTGATCATATATATATATAAACGAAAGGAAGAATCCAGACAAAGAAACTCAAAGCTATATATATGTACAGTATATAAGCATATACAAATATATAGAGAGAGAGTGCAATCACAGTCCCCATAAACCGCAATGTAAAGACAGTTTCAGTGCCTTTTTTGTGTCTAACACCCCACATCACCTCAATGTAACCCCCTATAACTGCTTCATGCAGTTTTTTTTAAAGAAAAAATGCTTATATTTTTATTTTATTAAAAAGAACTGTCCACTTTATTTGGGGGGCATTTGGGGCAACTTTTTTTTATTAACTAGAGGTCTGACCACTGGTTAATGGCGCTTCGCTTTAATGGCTGGTTATTAAAGGTATGCCCGTAAACGGGCAAATTTACCCCATTACGGGCACATGTTAAAATAGCGCTCCACTTGTAATCTAGCCCTATATTGGAAGCACTTTTTGAATTTGAATCCAGGATTAAAAATTATAATTTCCCGGTAACTTCCACAAGAACACACATAATAGTTGTTTTAGATCTTTTATACACTTTTTTTCATAGTCTCTAAACTAATTGATGGAGATTGGTAATTCACAGATCCGCATGATGTTGTAGATACACACAAACCTACATGATAATGCAATCTTCTTAAAAAAGTACACAGTTCCACAAGCACACAGACTGTAATAAACATTTACTTGCACTCCACTGAGTTCACAGTGAAACTGGTCCAAGTACATGTCACACTGGAAAACAAACCATAACATTATGAAATATATTACATAGATACAAGCTGCCAGTTTTACATTTTAACAAATACATAAAGCCCCATTAGCACAGTGGAATATTCTCACACACAGACCTATGGACACTATGGGGCCGATTTATCAAGGCCTGAATGCATCCGTATGCATCTGCTTCTGTGCAAGCCTTCAGGCTCACCGGAAACAGGAGTTAAGAAGCATCGGTCTTAAGACCGCTGCTCCTTAACTCGTATGCCACCTCTGAGGTGGCGGATAGCAATCGGCCGATTGGATATGATCGGGCTGATTAACACCCCCTGTTAATGACCGAGAATGTGCAGGGGGCGGCATTGCACAAGCATTTCACAAGAAATGCTTGTCCAATGATAAATGCCAAAAGCGATATTTATCGATATACGGATCTTGTCCGCTCGCACTTTGATAATTCGGCCCCTACATTTTCTATATTTATAGGCCTCACTCTAAACCTAAAAAAGAATTAGAACAGAATGATTGGGCCCAAAACAGGGACTGGCTCTCATAAAAAGCTACACTTGGGACGTATAATAAAGATGGAGGGGCTGGGAAGGGCTCTCTATTAAAACAACCCCACCCAGGAGCTTACAGGCCCACTTGAGTATACCTCATACCCAAAAATAAAGAACTCCACCCAAAATAATCATCCCTTGGTAAAGACACTGTGAATGCACACATTCACACAGATTATGTCTGCATCTTCTCTCCCTTTTATTTATATATAATGCAGATGACAGTGTGTAAAGCCCCCTGCACACTAAACTTTCTCTTACATTTCTAGCTAGAAACAAAATGCATGGATATGATTGCTTGTGTTAAATGGTTCATCTTTTACTGTGATTAATTAAGCTCAACTGGAGCTTTTATGTAAGTATAATAGATTTGTATAGGTTGAAGTCAATGGACTTCAGTCTTTTTTTAAACTCATCTACTATGTTACTTTTCTTCTCATCTATCAGATGGCTGGTGGCGTTAGAAAGATGCTGGCAACTGGGCAGGGCAGGCAAGTAAAAGTTGGACAGTGAATGGCAAGTTGATCACATAATTGCATGACTAGGATCACTGCCGCCTCTGCAATGTCCAGGAAAATTAAAAATGTTATGGAACAGAATCTGCTCTTTCTCTGAAGATTCTGCTCCACATTACTGAGAGGTGTGCAGAAATGGGGGAGTGTTGTTGACCTGCTTGTAGCCTCTTCTGAATCATCTAAATTAATGTTGTTACTGACCGCTCACCTATCTGGCAAAAAGCACACACCCACGGGTTACCACACCTATCATGGGCCTATTTAGGGGCATGGGCCTGGAGCTTGTAGGGGCACAATTCCAGGGGGGCATTAATGTTTTGGTTGTGTATTACATGAGGAGAGGGTGAAATTGAGAAATGCTATGTAGATAAAAATGATAATATATGGCATGGAGTGTAAGAGAGTGTTAAACCAAGTATGACTGCAACACGATAGAAAAGGTACTTACTGCACTACTGAGAAGCCATGTTGATAAGGCCACATCATGTTCAAATTCAAAGAGGCTTTCTTCACCTGTCTTTCATTAGTGGGCGTTCTGCCATTCAGATATATAGGTGTGTTACGTGCCCCAGTACATTAAATTTTACAAACAAGAACAGCTAGCAATATGTAAAAACAATAACAGTTTCTGTAAATGTTTGAAGTGGTTTTACTGGATAGACTATAACCCTCTCAATAACCTTGTAGGCCTGAACAAGGGGTTCTCTGTGAATGAGTGCTCTAGAGGCATGGTCAGGGTTTTTCAACTTAATCCTTATTCAAGCATGCAGAATTCATAAAGATTCAATTGCCCTGTAAAATACATGGTCTAACAGTTGCGTCATACCATTTCAAAGCTGGCAAAGTTGTCTTGTTTTTCTTTTTCTTTCATTTTTCTTTAACTAGTTGTTGTTTGTACATAACCATTAAATGGATGTTGCTGCATGTTTTAATTAATATGAGAGTTTCTATTAAAATCAAAGTAAAAAGGTAAAATATTTGCTCCATTAATTCTGTTAGCTAACCCAGATTACAAGTGGAGTGTAACCGCGATCTCATTTTCTATGGGCGGCGCTTGAATGCAATTGCATTTAAAGTGATGGTAAATTTGCCTCCGGAACTTCACATATTCTGAAAGCTCTTCTCCTAACTAGCATATTGATATCCTTATTTGGTTCCAAAGTCAAATGTACTTTTAATACTCAGCGTTTTTGTCAGGCTATAATACCTTGTTTAATGCAGCCTCTCTCAACAATTTTGCTTAGGCTTCTTTGACTGACAGCTCTTTCAGCCAATCAGAGCCTCACCATGCGCCCCATGTAAATTAATCATAGCATGCTCCTGTGCTTGGAACCGCTGCCTAGAAGTTGAACTGCACACACGCAACTCCCTACGCTATTTGCGCAACAGAAACAGTGATTACAGTTTTCAGCATCACTGTTTCAAATAGCGTAGGGAGTTGCACGTGTGCTGCAGTTCAACTTCTAGGCAGCGTTTCAAGCACGGGAGCGTGCTATGATTAATTTACATGGGGCGCATGGTGAGGCTCTGATTGGCTGAAAGAGCTGTCAGTCAAAGAAGCCTAAGCAAAATTGTTGAGAGAGGCTGCTTCAAGCACGGGAGCGTGCTATGATTAATTTCCTTGGGGTGCATGGTGAGGCTCTGATTGGCTGAAAGAGCTGTCAGTCAAAGAAGCCTAAGCAAAATTGTTGAGAGAGGCTGCATTAAACAAGGTATTATAGCCTGACAAAAAAGCTGAGTATTAAAAGTACATTTGACTTTGGAACAAAATAAGGATATCGATATGCTAGTTAGGAGAAGAGCTTTCAGAATATGTGACGTTCTGGAGGCAAATTTACCATCACTTTAACGCTCAAGCTCAATTTCAAATTCAAATCAGCCAATAGACTGAACGCTTTTTCTATTGGCCAATTTGAACATGAAAATAAAAATTTACCAATAGGAATGCAAGGGTACCCCTATGTAAATGAGATACCATCTTTTAGAGACAGATGATCCAAAGATAAGAAGAATGATGAAGATAGAAGACCGCTGACAGAGTGAAGATGGGCCATCGCCACTGCCATGTAGGAGGCAGATTCATCTTTGTGAGTGCCATCTTTGGGGTTTAGTGTTAAGAAGTTTTGGGAGGGTTTTTTTTGGCAGCAAAAGAGCTAAATGCCCATCTAAGGGCAATGCCCAATCAAATGCCCTTTTCAGGGTAATTTTTAGAGGGAAATTTTGCAATGGGTGTTGTGATGGTTTAAGGGTTAATAGTGTAGAGGGGTATTTTGCAATGTGGGGGTGTAGCAGTTTAGGGGTTAACAGTGTAGCGGGTACTTTGAGATGTGGGTGTGTTGCATTTTGAGATTAATAGTGTATACATTATTTGGGTTAATAGTATAGAGGGGTATTTTGTGATGTGGCGGTTTATGGGTTAATAGTGTAGAGGGGTATTTTGCAATGTGGGGTGTAGCGGTTTAGGGGTTAATAGTGTAGCGAGTACTTTGCAATTTGGCAGTGTTGTGTTTTAGGAGTTAGTGAAGTGGGGTACATTGTGGTGGGCTATATGGCAGTTTAGGGGCTATTAGAGTAGGGGGCTTATGGTGATTAGGGTTAGCAAGCGAGTACAGGTGTTAGGTATTTTCAATGTTTCTCACACCATTGAACTCTATGGGGGAGTACGTTAATGTGGTCATGATATTCTAAGTTTGACAACTTGCAATATGCATGCTATCCAATGTTTGCAGAGAGCTGAAGTCAAGCAGCGCTAGCGTGGGAGTGGGAGCAGCAATTACCGCTCCACTCGTAATCTAGCCCTCATTGTATTATTGTGAATGTATCATATTTTCGTAGACATGTTCATTAGCCTCTATATTTGTTGTTTAAAGGGCTTTTAATTAGTGAAACTTAGAAATTTAAATGAACCTGGCATACACAGATCTTAAAATTAATCTTAGGCTAAATTAGTTCTCACAACAGTGTTTTGTTTAAAAAATTGGGCAGCAACTTTTAGGTCTGTTTCCACCAATAACTGGACTCTCCATGGATCTAGGACCCTTATACATAGATGTCCAATTTTCTTATTTTTTTTTTTTTTTAAATATACACATTAGAGTAGAGGCTTAGACAAGTTGCACAGTGATTATTATTATTATTATTATTATTATTATTATTATTAAATAATACAACTACCTCTAATAATAATAAATGCACTTTTTATTGGTATATTTGTGTTCCACAATATAAAATACTTTTGTTTGGTCAATTCATAGTGCTGGTTAATAAACTTTAGAAACTATAACTCTAACAACAGAAGTCCATCATGTTCAGCCTATACTTGAGCTTAAATTAATTCCATTAAAATGGGGAAACATTTAACACAAGCAATCATATCCCTGACTTCTGTTTTTAGCTAGAAATGTACCTTAGACATCTTTAAAAGTATCTAAGGTATTACATTCACTACCTCATTGGGCAATGAGTTCCCCAATTTGATTGCTCTTACAGAGAAAAAAATGTTTACGTTGCTGGAAATTAAATCTCTTTTCCTCTAGCTTTAAAAATTGTGACCTCTCATCACAGTTTCCTTGGAATAAACGGAGCTTCCACAAACTCTGTATATGGGCCTTGAATATATTTGTATAAAGTAATCATATCAGCTCTCAAGCATATTTTTTCTAGAGAAAATAGACCCAGTTTTGCTAACCTGTCCTCATAATTTAAATTATCGATTCATCTTATTTGTTATGTGGCCCTTTTTCTAATCCTACAATGGCTTTTTTTTAAATATTGGTACCCAGAACAGCCATGTACCAGATTTATATAGTGACATAAGTGATATAAGAATATATTTTTATTTGCATAATGACATAGTAGATGAGGTTGAGAGGAGACATAAGTCCATCAAGCTCAACGTGTACATATCCTACCTGTCTTTTTGTTTTTTATATTAATTTAGTTCACAGAACCTCACTCCATACTCAAGGTGAGGTCTTGTCAGGGATTTATACAGCAACATTTCTTCCCTTGCATCTATGCCACTTTTAATACAGTGTTTTAATAGCCTTTGCCTTGCATTACATACTCCTCATTAGCTTGTTATCTATGTATACCAAAATCTTTTTCCACATCTATTTTGCTAACTCTGGTTCCATTTAAATAATAGATAACCTGCATAATTTTACTTCCAAAATAGAGAAACTATCTCATTTGCCATTTACCAGTGCATTCAATGTTTGTTAATCCCCTTGCAAAGCAATTACGTCCTACACTGACCTAATCACCTTACACAACGTAGTATTAGATGTTGTTAACCTTTAAATAAGCAATTCTTTAGCCAGGCATGTACCACAGACAGGTAAATAAATACAGACTAAGAAACATACTAGTTGGATCCCTAGAGAGAGTAAACGGAAAGAGTTTAATGCTGATAAGAGAAAGATCATTGTAGGTGTTATAAATGGAGAGAAATATAGGACATGAGTTGGGGGGGGGGGGGGCAGATAAAAACGGCACTTGTGACTGAATTGTGGCCCACAGAGGCTTAGTTTGGACATAAATGTTTTTACCAAATCTAAGGTAGATTCAGAGAAATAAATTGTCATAAGTAATATTCCCTTTAAAATTAAAATGTACAGCTATATGGCATGCATATGTTATGTAACGTTTGAAACAAGACAGCTGTCAGGCCTGTACTTGATTAAACTTTTTTATTTTTAAATTAATATCCATGAGACATATTTTATGATTTTTTTTAAATGTCATCACTTTAATGACTTAAGCTGGAAATTACTCCTTATGTAAAGTAGTATTTTTGCATATTACCCTATCATTTTCTACCAACCAATTTCAGATAAAAACTTCTCATTCGAGTATTAAACACATTTAGTTCTTAAAATATAAAGTAGAATGCAGAATCTAAAAAGTGCACATAGAAAAAACAAACGTTCTGCAAATAAACAGAAATAAAGCGCTACTTGCATCTTAAGTGTTTTTCCAGGAATGCTGAGCAAGACCTACTTTCTCATAATACTTGATCTCGTAGTCCAAAATGACCCCATTAGGATAGTCTGGTTCTTGCCATGAAAGTGCTATGCTGTTTTGAGATGCCCAGTCTTTTCTCACCATGTTAATTAAGGACGGAGCTAAAAGAGAAAAAAAAGAAATGGTAAAATAAGCACAATGATTCAGTAATAATCATTATCACAATGTAAAGGGTACTTAGCAATATTCTAGCATCCATGTGAAACATTATAACATGTTAATTTATTTTTTACCTAAAAACAAAATAGTAAAACTGAAATAATACAGCGGTATATAACATTTGTTTACTTAGTAATGTTTATTAGCTGATAAATACTTCATACTAATGATCACTGGATAATATGTATATGCCTCTAATTTTCATTGGCTTTTAAAATAAACATTTGCACTTATCAGCTGATTAACACTAGTAGGACGTACATAACTGATACCACTACATTAAATTCAATTTAAAGTGGAAGGCTTTAATTTCACAGGTTTTCAGGTGAAACCATTTCAATATGTTTAAAGGGACACTGTACCCAAAAATTTTCTTTTGGGATTCAGACTGAGCATGAAATTTTAAGCAACTTTCTAATTTACTCCTATTATCAAATTTTCTTAATTCTCTTGGTATCTTTATTTGAAATGCAAGAATGTAAGTTTAGATGCCGGCCCATTTTTGGTGAACAACCTGGGTTGTCCTTGCTGATTGGTAGATAAATTCATCCACCAATAAAAAAGTGCTGTCTAGAGTACTGAAACCAAAAAAAAGCTTAGATGCCTTCTTTTTCAAATAATGATAGCAAGAGAACGAAGAAAATTTGATAATAGGAGTAAATTAGAAAGTTGCTTAAAATTGCATGCTCTTTCTGAATTACAAAAGAAAAAAATTGGGTTCAGTGTCCTTTTAAATGATTCTCTTACATATGAATCACTGAAGTTTTTTGAGTACCGTGTCCCTTTTAGTCAACATAGCAGAAAAAGTGTTCACAAAAAATATCACTATTCTTTTCTCAATTTTAATGTTCTAAAACGGAATATTTCATCAAAGCATGTTAAAGGTGGGAAAAATGGTACAATATTACAGGAGGATATAGTGGCTCCATATGACTCCATCCACTTAGCCATGTTTAAAAATAATGTTTAATATTACTAGCGCACTTGGTTTTGAAATTACCTTTGCCTTTGTTGTTATCAATTTTTTTATTTAAAGTACATGTTTAATATCACTAAAGATTTTAAAATGTAGTGCAAAAAGTAAAACTTATTTTGCACTCATATGAAATCATAAGCCAGGCATATTATACTTCCTGCTAATGTCAACTGACTTATAGATACTTCCTGAACAACAACAGGAAACACCTATCAACCAATAAATATTAGTAGGAAGTGCCTATCTACCAATGAAGATTAGTAGGAAGTATACAACTGATATAGCTATTTTATTTTTAGTTTAATTAAAAAAAAATAAACAGTTTATTTACATATTTTCCATATATTTGTATGCTTTTTTTTGTTTTTGTTTTTGTTTGGATGATGATTATTTGTGTTTCTTATAGGAATATTGTAGTCATAAAAATAAACTGATTTATAGAGCATTTTATTTTTTTGATCAACCAACCCATAAAACTTTACTTAGATACTAAATACAGTTTGACCAATGAATCATGTTAAAAAATGATGCTAATGTTGATACTTTTTATATGTTTTATTCCATTTGAATTATCTAGTTCAACATTTAAATGTTACATATTGAATGAACACTCAACATTTTCATTTGCTGTTCAAATATTAGATGAGTTTTTTTGTAAGCTGTGATTAATGGGTATAAAGTATTGACACTCAAATTAAGGTCCCATCATTGATTAATGAAAAAAATATAATAATGGTCTAACAGCACTGCTCAAAGGCAGAACTGAAAATAGCTTTGCCACACCTTTATGTGGGTTGTGCCAGTTATAACAAAGTTCAAAATAATGTGCATGTATATGGCATACATAGTAACCAGTTCTTCAAATTGAATATTAGTTTGGTGACCAATTATTCAATGGTAATATCAGTTGTGTGCTCCTTCTATTATGTAAAGTATAGTAATGTCAATCCTTTCGCAATGTTAAAGGTATACAAAAAGTA
The DNA here is from genome assembly GCF_027579735.1 of Bombina bombina. Lineage (NCBI taxonomy): Eukaryota > Metazoa > Chordata > Amphibia > Anura > Bombinatoridae > Bombina > Bombina bombina. The sequence goes on along the minus strand of NC_069501.1, from coordinate 184,567,141 downwards.
GTATTTTTCTTTATGAAATCGATTATATTTGGGTGGTAATAGTAAAATAAAGAATAAATATAAACTGATAATGGACTTATGCTTATGCTAACGCTTGAAACTACAATATAGATATACCCAGTAGAAGGTTTCATGATGAAACATAATGGTACAAATACTAATGATAACAGTAAAATACATCAAAACAAACTATAATGCGTGTACAGAAGGAATGGTTGTAAATCGAAACCGTTGTAAATTTAAACCCAGTTTATAATGTAAGTCAATGGGAAGTGAGGGAGATAGGTTCCAGGCCCCTCTCAAAATTGTCATAAGTAATATTGTCATATTTTTAAAGCTTTGAAATGAAGACTTTAAATGCTAAACAGCATTATAAACCTAATAAAATAATCACACAACACAGAATATATAATTAAACCAAGTTAAATGAGCAAAAACATTTGCTAAACAGCATTACAAACCTAATAAAGTAATCACACTACACAGACTTCACTTGCTTTTTTCTGCAAACAGTTCTTTCTATGCATTCCAATCTGGACTGATTTATAGACAGGAAGATCTTGTACCTTTGAAATCTGCTCGATAGCTCAGGTCTAGTTAAACTGATTAATTTCAGCTTGCTTGGCTTTGCTGCAACACAAGCGGACAGCTCCACCTACTGGCTATTTTAATAAATGCACTGCTTCTCAATGCTTTTCAATAGCAGTCACATGACTGGAAAAAAAGGTTGTTATTCTGAAACGGTGTAAATTGAACCGTTGTAAAACGAGGGCCATCTGTATAACAAACCACTTCAAAAACAATATTACTGTAAAGTGTCAAGTCCATTGCATTTACTGAGAAATAACTACCTTTTATCATTAAAATTTTAGTACTTGGTACAATTTTTTTATTTTTTATTAAAGTAACCAATAGAATTTGCTTTCATAATTTTGATGGGAAGATCCTGACATGGGCCCTTACTGTTTTTGCTCCGTTGTACAGGAAAGTTTAAAGGGTGGCTATTTTGTGTCAAGAGAATGGTTTTTCAGTAATAGACTTCCATTGAGAAGGCCAATAGAGAGCTAAAAGATAATGCTCCATAAAATTAGCATCAAAGAATTTGTCTCTCTAGAGGGTATAAAAACATTTAAAAATTTGCAAGCTTGGTCTGGAGTGACCCTTCAGTTTAACACATTATTTTCTAGATATACAAGCAGGCTAAAAAGGTACACATATAAGAAGCACTGGTAACCTATTTGTTAAAAAAAAAAAAAAAAAAAAAAAGAAAATAAAGATTATATCAATATTCCTTATGGACCAGGTGAAAAAGTGTGGAGTCTTAAAGGGACATTAAACCCAAAATGTTCTTCCATGATTCAGATAGAGGATACAATTTTAAGCAACTTTCCAATTTACTTTAATTATCTGATTTGGTTCATTCTTCAGATATCCTTTCTCAAAGAAATAGCATTGCACATGGGGGAGCCAATCACACAAGGCATGTATGTGCAGCCACCAATCAGCAGCTACTGAGCCTATCTAGATATGCTTTACAGCAAAGGATATCAAGAAAATGAAGCATATTAGACAATAGAAGTAAATTAGAAAGTTGCTTAACCTTGCATGCGCTTTCTAAATCATGAAAGAAAAAATATGGGTTTTATGTCCCTTTAATGGTCCAGCTATAAGGTTTGGAAGTAAGTTTCTGATGATCTCTAGTTTAGACATTCTAAAATAAAGTAAAAGTGTATAATGCTAAACATGTTGAGGAATGATGAATAGTTTGCGGTTTTAAGAAGATTTCAAAATAAATAAAATGTGGGCTTTTCAAACCTACTAAAGCACTTGCTGTTTATATATCAAATGTGTCTGGTTTTTTGTTGATTATGTAAGTGCATATACTTATACAGTATATGTGTGTTTGTGTATACATTTACATACAAAGATAAAACTATTTTATTCATTTACCAACAGAAAGTCACTGCTTTTTTCTATGTCTTGAGCCCCACTGAGCCTACTGTGTCCTGTGACAATTAAACGTTAATGCTGCAGCCGTGAGAAGTACGACAGTAATGACAGTTTTCCACATAGCATCCTCATACTGTACTTGTAGTATTTGTATTTATTTGTTCTATTTCCTGGAGAGATATATCTCTTAAACAAGAGTAATCCTGCCTAGAGTAATCGGTTTTATCTCACTGACAAGACACATAAAGGCAACAACATATCTGTGGTCATCTGATTACCTTGCAAAGAGAATGATTTATGTTTTCTGTGAGCTGGATTGTGCTTTAGAATGGCTGATATGCTGCAGGAAAAATTCCCTGTTAAGGGTACAAGAGAGCTAAAAAAATCTATAGCTTAAATTTATAGCAACAACATGTCTGTTATTATGTTGTATATATAGGCTTTATCAGTATCTTTCAATTGTATCAGTAGGGCAGACATATATTCAGTTTAGCACAAGATATTATAGTATTTAAACTTTCAAAAAACATTTTTTAAACCCTTTTTAATTATCAAAAACTCTATAAATACTACAAATTACAATGTAGGAATTTGTTTTTAATGGATTTAGGCAACTAAATATATCTCACAATATTTTTGCTACTCACAAGTCTACTAAAAATAATGACATAAAAACAATTACAACTAAAGGTGCTTATACTGATTGCTCTATAAAGTATAACTATTGGCATTCATTTTTAGGTGTTAGTTTGGTATTAGTATTTAATTAATGAAAACCTACTGACTTACAATGAAGCTATTTTGTATGGTGTTATAAATAGAAATTAATATTTTAAACACTTTCTAATTAAAAATAGCTGTTGAGATGTAAAGTTAATATTTTATGGTGCCAGAAACAATATTTTTTTTGTTTGTTTCATGATTCAGATAAAGTATAAAATTCTAAACACATTTCCAATGTACTTTTATTATGAAATGTGCTTCATTCTCTTGGTATCTTTTGTTGAAGGAGCGGTAATGCACTCCTGGGGGCTATCTGAATACATCAGGTGACCCAATGACAAGAGACATATATGTGCAGCCACCAATCAGCAGCTAGCTCTCAGTAGTACATTGCTGCTCTAAAGCCTACTTAGGTATGCTTTTCAACAAAGGATATACATAGAATGAAACAGATAAAAAAATAAAATAAACTGGAAATGTGTTTAAAATTGCATGTGTGTATCATAAAAGTTTAATTTTGACTTTACTGTCCCTTTAAGTAATGCAAAATGTAGCTCAACATGCAGACCCAAGTTCTATTAATGTATATACATAAAAAATAATGATTTATAAGCTAATACCTGGATTCTTCTAACAGTTAATATTCAATAGTTTAAAAGTAGCCTTACATAAAGCAGGAAATTAGTGAGGGAAACACCCACAATCCTGTGTTCTCAGAGAAAAAAAACCCATCAGACATCACTTAGCGGCATAAATATGTAAATAATGCCCTATTTATAAAACGTTTATGTTTATATAAAATATTTTTACTTACAAATATAATCATGGTGTCCCTGTCAACCAGTAAGATTCTACCTCAAATACCAGAATTGCCCAAACTTTGTTTCAAAATAAATAAAAAAAATGAATGTAACACATTTAATACAAACTAAAATTACTTTGGTATGTTTAAATAGTTGCATTTCATATAAATCATAGAAATATTAAAAGTTCGATGTTCCCTTTGCCATCATCAAAACAGCCAAATTTAACGGAACCTGCAGAAAGAGCGCATGGATGTGTATTCCTCCTAAGTGAGTTTAGTGGTTACACTTTAAAGCACAGCTGTTTAACTGTTACACTGAAGATACAGGTAATTCCTAGGCTAGGCACTTTTTATCTGGCCCTCCCACTGAGATTCCTCCATTACTTCTGCAAGTCGCACACTGCTGGAACCAAGGTCAGGAAAAAAACAGAGAGGAGCTGAAATGTTACTGCTTTTTAGAAATACAGATACAAAATGGGCTGTCATGCCAAAAATATCATTCGTATCTTGCATTGAGACAGAAAAGATAGTAATTCTTAAACCAAAAATGACTAATTTCAAATTGATTTAAACCGTGTCACATCAAATGGTAAATCAAACACACAGAGAAAAATGAATGATGACATTTGGCTGAGTTGTTGTTTTTCATATTTTTGAGTAATGACACCCATCTATGTACAAATACCGTATTCGCCTGTTGCATCAGTGATTTGTTGAGAAGCAGTAAGTATTTACTGATACATTTGTGTTTACGAGCCATTTCAGCATTGATCTTTGTATTTTTAATAAATGACCTGTGGTATAATTCATTTGTTTCACTTCTGTTGTTCTGAGATAAAGTAGGTTCTTTGTACAAACATACAGTAGGCTTTGTTTTAAAGAAAAGCTATTGGAAGCCTAAAACACCACAAAACTCTAGAGAAAATCAAAACATAAAAGAACAAGAGTAGACTGATTGATCTTTCTAATCATTTCATTGTGTCTGTGTGTGGTTTTCATCAATGGTCAAATACTTCATCTAATTTATTTACACATCTTGTTTTTTTAATTACATTTTTTTATGAGCAAGAAAATATGGCATTCCTTGTAGCACTAAGCTATTTGATGCAACAATAACACATTAACTATAATATCAATATTTTATATATTAAATAAATATAAAGTCAGAGAAATTGTATATAGCGATAAAAATTATCATTATATTTTACCAGTTTGGGAAAAAATTCTAATCAATACAGAGTTAAACATTAATGTCTTCTATTTCCAGGATTATCTTAAATTGGCTAAAATTGGGAGTTTTGGGACAGTCTAGACCCAATACTTAATCTTTATTACTTATTGTTACATACCACACAAGGATCTTGCAATGGTTTCCACATCTATAGGCTTGTAAGAAGTACATGAAACTTTTAAATAACGATCGTTTGTTAGTAGCCGAAAATGGCCGCCAAAGCTACGCCCACATATTTCTTCATGTCCAGTTTGCTCTTTTCTTGTATGACAGTCAAGCACTGCACATTTAATAATTTTCAGTTAGCTATTTCAAATTGCACATGCACATATCAGCATATGCGAGTAGGAAAACTTATTTAAGAGTTGATCATGATTGGAGAAACTAAATTTACTAAAATATACACAGAATAGGTGGACAGAGCTTGGCAGCTATTTTCGGCTCCTAACAAATGATAAATATTTATATGGTTTATGTACTTCTTTCAAGCTTATAGATGTGGGATCAGTTGCAGGGTGTTTTTCTGGTATGTAACAATGGGTAATCAAAATGATGTATTGGGTTTAGACTCTCCCTTTAAACACTACCCAGGAAAACAAAACTCCCCCTAAAAATTGCTCTATCTAGTCTTAGAACCAATCAAACTCTGCTTGGTTCCTCTTGTTTCAGACATCTTGTATTATAAAGAGGGTCTAATTTAATAATCTTTATACACAGGTTGTTGCCCTTATGTAATAAAGTTTTGTGCAGCCTAAAAGTTATATTTATTCAGTTACATACCTATATATGATTTGACCACTATACTGTTATGCACAAAGAACACATATACCTGTGAGCTTCAATAACCTTCACCTGAAAAAACAATTTTATATTCATGTATTGACTGGGCAGCAAATTTTGTATACTTCTTTTTGATGTACCATACAAAACCTCAATAAAAAATATTTTACAAAAAAATAAAAAATACAACCAAGTCAAAATAATAACACAAAAATACTACCAACTCAAAATAATAACACAAAAATTGATCAAATAAATTATAATACACAGCTAGCATGTCAGCTGGAAAAACGTAAAGGGATATGAAACCCACATTTTTTTTCTTTTATGATTCAGACAGAACAGGCAATTTTAGGCAACTTTCTAATTTACTCCTATTTTAACTTTTTCTTCGTTCTTCTGGTATCTTTATTTGAAAAAGCAGGAATGTAAGCTTATGAGCCGGCCCATTTTTGGTTCAGCATTGCGAGTAGTGCTTGCTGATTGATTGCTACCCATCACTCCACTTGTAATCTAGCCCTGAATGGGCTATTCTTTTACCATCTTTAAATACAACTCTTATCAACTTCTTGTCTGGTTAGTCCCTTTAACCACAATACAAATACTTTTTTGAGTTGGGATTGCAGTATTCTTAATAGTGATATCTAGATTCTTCTGATTCTATTAACTTGAGCAATTTGTTAATACCAACAAATAGAACATGAGTAGGTGGGAGGATTTAGTGTATATTTAGACCAAGTAACAGTACAATTTTTCATTAGTTCAGCATTATACAAACAAGTTGAAAAGCAAGTCTTGTTGAAGGAAAAGGACGCCTACAGAAATCAGGAGGACAGCTTTGTTAAATTTTATTCTGTGTTACCAGACAAACTCTAATTCCAAATCCCTTCCCACTCAAACTATTGGCCACATAATAGCTTACTCTGGTGTTTAACTTTACTTCATTATTAATGACCTTCTTTAAAGAACAAGGGATGCATTCAATATAAATGCACTAAATTTCCAAATTCCCTTGTCAACTAGGACATATAAAACCAATACACAGCACAGCTAATGCGATATTGTACTTTAATGTGGTTCCCATGGGTAGGCAATAAAGATGTCGGCAAAACAATTGCACCTGTCTGGCTAATCACTTAAAATCTAACTTTTTTTTTTGTATATAGAAAAGCTGCGTTTGCTTTGCAAAGTAAATATAAAATGTATATCACAACTGTTGATTCTTTATTCTCAATGATAATGGATTAGATGGTTAATTCAGTGCAATGTCACAGTTTTTTGGGAGTGCTCGTATTAAAAGTTGAAAGTAAACAGGATCGTTTGAGCAGAATAGGGACAGTCTATAGTATAATTTGTATTACTTTAAAAGATAGATAATCCCTTTAGTAACCATTCCCCAGTTTTGCATAACCAACACAGTTATATTAATATACTTTTTACCTCTGTGATTACCTTGTATCTAAGCATCTTATGACAGCCCCCTGGTCACATGACGTTCTATTTATTATCTATTGACTTGCATTTAGTACTGTGTTGTGCTAACGCTAACTCTTAAATAACTCCTCGGGCGTGAACACAATGTTATCTATGTACCCCACATGAACTAGCAGTCTCCTGTTGTAAAAAGCAAATAAAAAAAGCATGTGATAAGAGGCTGTCTCTAGTGGCTTAGAAACCGGCAGAAATTTAGAGGTTTAAATTTTATAAAGTATATTAATATATCAATGTTGGTTGTGCAAAGCTGGGGAATGATAGTAAAGACATTATCTATCTTTTTAAACAATAACAGTTTTATTGTAAAGGTTAGCGTGACCTAAGAGCTCTGGTCAACTGTTTCATGAATTAAAAAATTGTCACAAAACACATCAAAAATACATTAAAAAGTACAGTTACAATAATAAGAACACTATCTAATAAAAGTTATTAAAAACAAATTATTGCACAAAAAGGGCTCAAAGATATGAGGGGACTGTATTAACAATGTGCGAGCGGCAATGATCCGCTGTAGCACAACGATAAATGCTGACAGCGTATGCGCATTTCATGAAATGATTCTACTTATCTGAGTAGATTACTTATTTGTAATACTATTTTCTATACCTGTGTGGTTGTCTGCCCTATGAGGTGCCTTCTCTCTTTTCTTTATATACTTCAAAATAGTCAAAATTAAACTGTCATAATTAAGATAGAGCATGCAATAAAAAACAAACGTTCTAATTTACTTTCATTACCAGCTTATGCACACAGTTTCCGAGGCACCAGCTTCTAAAAAGCAAGTCCAAGAGTTCACAATACATACATTAATATGTCTGTGATTGGTTAGTGGTTGTCACATGATATGGGACAGGTAAGTGCAAGGAAACTGAAATTTGTCAGGAAATAATTCACATTTCAAATTCAAAATATTATTATTGCATTGCCTTATTATTTTTTTTATTTGTTGATTTTGCAATTTTACTATATTTAATGTCAGACATTGATACAATGAAACTGAAATCATAAAGGAATCTGTTTTCCGTAGTTAACGTATGTACTTTATTTACGTGAACACAGATCATCCATTTTTTGCTGTGGTAAATAATCTCCTTAAATATTTACCCTACTAATATTAACTTTTCTTCTATTTCTAAAAATGTCTAGGTAACATAGGGCTAGAGGACTCATTTGCCTTTAAAAAATACATTAAACCCAACATTTAGGGCCTGGTGATCTGAAGCTCTCCAATCAGGTGAGATTATCTAAGGTGAGTAAGTATCTCAAAGTGTTTTAACGTGAGAGCTGTTTATCTCACTATGCAGGGTTCCGTATGTTAAGGAGAGACTCCTTTATTACATTATAAGGTCTAAAAAAAAAATCCATGCAGACGAGTTTTTGTGATTTCTCTCCATGCTGGTGAGTTTTTGTGATTTCTCTCCATGCTGGTGAGTTTTTGTGAATTCTCTCCATGCCAGGTGAGTTTTTGTGAATTCTCTCCTTGCAGGTGAGTTTTTGTGATTTCTCTCCATGCCAGGTGAGTTTTTGTGATTTCTCTCCATGCTGGTGAGTTTTTGTGATTTCTCTCCATGCTGGTGAGTTTTTGTGATTTCTCTCCATGCTGGTGAGTTTTTGTGATTTCTCTCCATGCTGGTGAGTTTTTGTGATTTCTCTCCATGCTGGTGAGTTTTTGTGATTTCTCTCCATGCCAGGTGAGTTTTTGTGAATTCTCTCCATGCTGGTGAGTTTTTGTGATTTCTCTCCATGCTGGTGAGTTTTTGTGATTTCTCTCCATGCTGGTGAGTTTTTGTGAATTCTCTCCATGCCAGGTGAGTTTTTGTGATTTCTCTCCATGCCGACGAGTTTTTGTGATTTCTCTCCATGCCAGGTGAGTTTTTGTGATTTCTCTCCATGCCGGGCGAGTTTTTGTGATTTCTCTTCATGCCGGGCGAGTTTTTGTGATTTCTCTCCATGCCAGTGAGTTTTTGTGATTTCTCTTCATGCCGGGCGAGTTTTTGTGATTTCTCTCCATGCATGTTTTTGATCATCTGGCCCTCAATCTTCATAGAAAATACTTAAATAACTCTTTACAGAAGTGGTGCAGGGAGAGACAATATGGTTTTGTTAGCCATCAAAGCCTTGTTTGGGCGGATGATAGTAGATTGTATAGGAGGAATGGTATAAAATTATTTGGAATTTAAAGGGACAGAAGTTCTGATTAAAGAATTTAAAGACGTCATTAGTGGCAATTTAAAGAAGGGCAGTGTTAATATATCCAACTGCCCCCAGAGCTTGACACAACTGTTAACCAAAGTTTACATTCTAGTGTATTTAATTATAAAAACATTATATTTATGATGAGTAAGTCTTTGAATAATATAAGAAGGGATTGCATTGAACATACAATATAATCTAACAATTCTAGTAATGTACTTCGTGCAATGTGCACAAATGCTCACAGTTTAGTAAATAAATTACCTGAACTTACTAGAATAATGATTTGAGATAAGTTAGATAGTTAGATTTGGTAGCTGTAACAGAGACATGGTACAATGATTCTCATGAATGGGACACAGTCATACCTTGTTACATTTTGTTATATATATATATAATCATTTTCTATGGTGTACATTATAAATAGCAAAGCATTATGCATGAAATGAGTAGATAGAAAATATCTAACCATTTATATTACATATATTGAAAATGACACAGATTTCCCAGAGTGGTGACATAACGTATTTTTACAATCAATGCATATCTCTGCCAATGTCCAACTCACTCAATGTAGAACGAAAAATATTAAAAAGGAACAAAACATAAAATAAATCTACCAAACGTCATCCTATACAGAATTTCACAATTTCAAGATTGTGTATTTTTATATTCACTCAGATCTCCTATTTAGTTTGATTCCTAAAATAATCAGAGAGACACGAGCCATAACACATAACAAAACACAATGAGGCTAGATGTTACTGCCAGGTTATCATTTAGATTATGACAATCACTTTGTAGATACAATGACATGACACCATATTTGAATTGTGGATCCTAACTTTTTCAAATGTTGGGTTTTATGATATATTATGGTAATGGGGTAAGAAATGTCTCTTAAAAAGCACAAGAACTCCAAAAGCAGAACCAATGCTAAAAGGTATTTGTCATTGTTATGCCAATTAACTATCAGCTGGAGGGACACAACCACTCATTTAAATATTATTATTATTATACTTTATTTATTATTTACTTACATATTCCTCAGTACTGTCCAACGGTACAATTCTTTTGAATACAAAATAAGTAAGAGACGAGACAAAATTTGACAAACACATAGAGGAGGAATTAAGGGCCCTGTTCCCGTGTGTACTTACAAGGGGAAATGAGCTTTCAAAGAAGAGGTCTTAAATTTTTCCATGTATTGTGGGCACAAAATAGCTGATATCCCACCCCTGCAGTTTTTCCATATACCTAGGTTTTGTTTTTGCTGTGTTGTAGTGTTTATTTTGGGGTGCAACAGTAAAGACCAGAACACCATAAAAGGCATCAAGTAGATAGATTTTTACATTTTCTACATCAATCATCTGATAAGTAAAGAGATATGAGAAAACTAATTTTTTTAAAATTGGCAATTCTCTTTTTCATGTGATGAATATTGTTTGTGGGTGTGTTGTATTCTGTCTTTAGGGGAAATTTTGAAGCTACTGCCCGCAAACAGTAAATACATTAGCTAGGTGATTGCCATTTTTATGTAATTTAGCTATTAATGACAGAGGTATGAATCTCTTCTAAATTGGGGCCTCATACCCTTCTTATTTTGAATTTCAATTGAGGAGCAAAAATTGTTTTTCTGCCAAATTTCAAAGATTCTTATAATTTTTCTATCTCCTGTCTCATGTGACAGCTATCATCCAATCACAGACTTATATATGTATATACTGTGAATTCTTGAACATGCTCAGCAAGTATACAGATAAATCTTTTGCTTATGAGTACTATGTACTATTTGATAATGGACAAAAACTGGAGCATTTTTGTTTTAAATTGCATGCTCTATCAGAATTATAATAGGTTTTTTTTTTTGTCACTTTAAATTCTAATATAAACATAAATAAAACTATTGCAAACAATATGGTTTCAAGTACCATCTTTACTACTCCTTACATATGTATTTAAAATAAATAATAGTTTTGAATAATCTCAATTAGCACTAAAGTGGAAGAATGAACTTTTGTTGAGTACTAAAAACAATAATGGTATTAATATTCTTCTATAATTCATCTTCAAATGCTTTTAATGTTGCACATTAGAAATAAGAAGATTTTTTTTGTGTTTATCAAGACACGCATCATGTTTGCTATGGGAATTAGTGAAAAGTGGCATTTACCGTTATTAGAATTATTAAAAGAAGCTTCCAGGCATATTCATTTATTTAATTGCAGTGATAAAACAGGGTTTATATTGGCAAAAAAACTGCAGTGCTCATAGATTTAGTGTAATTTACAGTTTCTACTAACTGAAGAGCATTTTTAGAATGTATTTATTTAACCCCTTCAATACCACGACTTTCAGAGAAAAACACCCAAAATACTGGAGAATTTTAAGCATTTTTGCTATCACTCCATTTAAACAGAAATAGATCCTTGTTTTTTTTTAAATCTTTTTTTATTTACTTGTTAAAATAAAATGTATGCTTAGCTGATAAATTTCAAAGTATCAAATTTGTAGATCTTGGAAAAAGTATGCAAAAAGGACCATGTTGCCGCCTTGCAAATCTGTTCCACAGAAACTTAATTTTTAACAGCCCAAGAAGAGGAGACAGCCCTAATGGAATGAGCCGTAATTCTCTCAGGAGGCTGCTGTCCAGCAGTCTCATAAGCAAAAGGAATCTTACTTCTTAAACATAGGGAAAAAGTAGTAGAAGTGGCCTTCTGATCCTTACGCTTTCCAGAGAAAACAACAAACTACAGAAGATTCCTGAAAAACTTTAGTAGCTTGTAAGTAAAATGTTAGAGCATGCACAACATCCAAGTTATGCAAAAGACGTTCCTTATGACAAGAAGGATTAGGACAAAAAGAAGGAACAACAATTTCCTGATTAATGTTTCGATTCGACACCACCTTAGGGAGAAACCCTAATTTAGTATGAAGGACCGCCTTATCTGCATGAAAAATAAGGTACGGGGAATCACACTGCAGAGCTGAAAGCTCATAAACTCTGCGAGCGGAAGAAATTGCAAGGATAACCAAAACCTTCCAAGATAACAATTTTATATCAACAACATGCATCGGCTCAAAGGGAGCCTGCTGCAAAACTTTAAGAACTAGGTTAAGGCTTCAAGTAGGAGCAACAGGTTTAAACACAGGCCTGATTCTGACCAGGGCCTGAACAAAAGCTTGAACATCTGGTAATTCTGCCAGACATTTCTGCAAAAGGATAGACAGAGCAGAAATCTGACCTTTCAGAGTACTTGAAAAATTTGATGAATCAGTAGATAAGTGGAGTAACGATATAGGCAAGTGTGGGCAAAAGGACTCTATCCCTCATATACCTTGATGAGAATAATAGATTAGTATGGGGAGACCCAGGGTTAAGTGCCAGAAACAAGCAACTGCTCGTTCGCTCACTTGGGTATCAACATAGCAGTTATGACAGCACTGTCCTATATGCACCAACACACAAAAATGCCACAGTAGTATCTTCAAATTCACTCACGCACCCATCGGTTATGGATCAAATGTCATCACATAGCTGGCAAATCCATGCTAGGTCTGCTCTGATACTTAGACCCAGAATCAGCGTTGGAGAAAACGGCTTCACTAGAACACTGTCAGGCTCCTCCTGCATTCATCAGATGGAGGACCAATCCCCACTGCTTCTCGTCCTGGCATCAGTTGCTAGAGGGCAATGGCAGTGAATGATAGGCTGTGTGCGTCCTGCAGGCAAAATATGTCTCATTTTGTAGAAAACGGACCCCTGAAGTCCAAAAAAAGTATAAATGTAAAAGAAAAGTTCACAAATGAGCCTCTGATAAAAAATATCAATACTTTATTCCAACATCTTTAAAACGGAGCAGGAAAATGGATATACAATCCTAAGCCCGGAGGCTAGTGTATGGGTTTAGGATTGTATATCCATTTTCCTGCTCCATTTTTCAGGCCCTCCTGAAGAAAAGATAAAATTCGGGAAATCCTCACCCGACTCCAAGAAAAACCTCTAGCTTCACACCAAAAGGATATTACGCCATATCTTATGGTAAATCCTACAACTAACAGGTTTAAGAGCCTGAAACATAGTATCAATGACTGCCTACGAAAAACCACGTCTAGACAGGACTAGGTGTTCAATCTCCAAGCAGTCAGCTTCAGAGAATCTAGATTTGGATGGAGGAATGGACCCTGAATTAGGTCCTTCCTCAGAGGTAACCTCCAAGGTGGAAGAGATTACATCTTCACCAGATCCGCAAACCAGATCCTGTGAGGCCAGACAGGAGCTATTAGAATCATAGATGCTCTCTACTGCTTGATACAAGCAATGATTCATGGAAGGAGAGCAAATGTAGGAAACAGGTATGCTAGCCCGAAAACCCAAGGGACTGCCAGAGCATCTATCAGGGGCGGCCTGAGGATCTCTTGACCTTGAACTGTACTTTGGAAGTTGGCGTTTTGACGAGACGCCATCAGATTAAACACCAGAAACCCCCACCTGAGGGTTATCCTGGAGAACACTTCCGGATGGAGATCCCACTCCCCGGGATGAAAAGTCTGTCTGCTCAGAAAATCCGCTTCCCAATTGTCCACTCCTGGAATATGGATGGCAATTTGGAGACAATCGTGAGCTTCCACCCACTGCAGAATGTGAGTCACCTCCTTCATGGCCAAGGAACTTTAAGTTCCTCCATGGTGGTTGATGTAAGCCACTAAGGTGATGTTGTCTGACTGGTTTATGGGAAGAGAAGACTCCTCCCAAGACCACAGGCCCTGAGCTTTCAGAGAACCCCAAACAGCTCCCCGGTCTGACAGGCTGGCGTCCGTAGTCAGAATCACTCAGGAAGGTCTCAGAAAGCAAGTGCCCCAAGACAGATGGTCCTGTGAAATCCACTACAAGAGTCTCTTGTCAGGGGCTCCCAATTTATCTTCTGCAATAAATCTGAATGGTCTCCGTTCCATTGACGGAGCATGCAAAGCTGCAACGGTCGCAGATGAAACCGAGCAAAAGGAATGATGTCCATGAAAGCCACCATCAGACCAATCACCTCCATGCATTGAGCCACTGATGGATGAAAAGCAGACTGGAGTGAAAAGCAAGAAGTTTGGATTTTCTGACATCTGTCAGGAAAATCTTCATGGACAGGGAATCTTGTAGTTGGAACTAGAGAACTTTTTTCCAAATTCACCTGCCGCCCGTGGGAACGTAGAAAAGACAACAACATCTCTGTATGAGATTTTGCTAGTTGAAAAGATGACGCCTGAACCAAGATGTCATCTAGATAAGGTGCCACAGCAATTCCCTGGGATCTGATCACTGCCAATAGGGCTGCCAGAACCTTTGTGAATATTCTGGGAGCTGTGGCAAGACCAAAAGGAAGGGCAATAAACTGGAAATGTTTGTCCAGAAAGGCAAATCTTAGAAACTGGTAATGATCCCTGTGAATGGGAACATGTAAATACACGTCCTTCAGGTCTATGGTCATCATGAACTGACCTTCCTGAACTGAAGAATGGAACAAATAATTTCCATCTTGAAGAATGTAACCCTGAGGATTTTGTTGAGACACTTTAGATCTAGAATGCCGTCCCTGTACATGTGTGGACCACTCCACCTTCTGACCATCATACAGTGAGGCATAATAGTCTGCAAAAGTGTCTGCAATTTCCTGTGGGTGCGAAGTGTGTGTACCATCTGATTTATGAATGACTGGGGTGGAAACGTTTTTCCACGTTCCTCCAGGATTTTTGCTAGAGTATTCTTTTTAGTTTGGAGTAGCTGAAATATTTTACTAGAAAGAGAGTGTTGGTGCTGTCTTTCCAGATTGGCTATTTCAATTTGAAGCTTATCTATTGTGGCTCTACATTTTTTATTGGCTATCGATTTTTTTAATTAGTAAACCCCTAAGAAAGGGTTTATGTGCTGCCCATGCGTTAATCGCACCTGTCGTGTCTTTATTCAGTTGCCAATATTCTTTTAGAGCTTGTGATATTTTGAGAAGTGTAGGTTGAAATTTAAGAATGGATGAGTCAAAAGTCCACAAGCGTTGTCTATGAATGTTTAAAATACCCGTCAACTCCAACTGAACCCAGGAATGGTCCGACCAGACACAGGGCTGAATCAAGGACGACGTGCTATTTGGGAGCAGCGTCTGACTAACAAAAATATAATCCAGTCTGGAATATGTTTTATGTGCACTTGAATAAAATGTATAATCTGTAGTGACCCCATATAGAGCTTCCCAGGAGTCCAGTATGTTATGCATAGCTAGGTAATCTTTAATTATCTTTAATTGACCATTATGCCTATGCTGCTTGCTAGTTACATTTTTGGCCGATTTAGTAGTGTACGGGTTGAGGGAAATGTTAAATTCTCAATCAAGTATAATTCAGGTTGTATCTCAAGGGGCATGTGCGTACAGTTCACAGGCCGTCTATCTATATACTATCCAGTCCTGGATAACCACCTTATGGTTTTCTCCATAATAGCGACTCACCGCATCAAGGCCGCGCCCGCCGCATGTCTTTTGTTAGATGGTGTCGGCCCATTCATCATCCTTGCTTGTTGAGCCTTAACTGTTGCCAGGGCCGCTCAGAACACAGATTTGTGCCCGGCGTTGGATGGATTGAGCCCTAGTGTTGTGTTAGGTGCTGACTGTGGGGAGTCCCAGTAACTAGAAGTCCCTCATGCTCTCCTGAACTTAGAGTCTTGCACAGAGCTTCTCACCTACACATCCGTCTCCATGCTCCATCAGGCTCCGCCCTGAATGCCCTTTTATGGGCAATGCCCAATCAAATGTCCCTTTAGGGGCAATGGGTATTTTAGGTTGTTTAGTGTTAGTTTTTTATTTTGGGAGGTTTGGTAGGTGGGGGGTTTTACGGTTAGAGGGGGATTTAGTATTTTTTTAAGGAAAAGAGCTGTTTAACTTAGGGCAATGCCCTACAAAAGGCCCTTATAAGGGCTATTGATAGTTTAGTCTTAGATTAGGAGGTGTTTTTATTTTGGGGGGCTTTTTATTTTATAGGGATTAGGTATAATTTTTTAATTTTGTTTTTTATTTTCTGTAATGTTAGACTTTTATTTTCTGTAATTTTAGCTTTTTTATTTTCTGTAATTTTAACTTTTTTTTTTTCTTTTTTTTATTGAGGTTGTCAACATATACAATGGTAAATGACCAGATAACATACAATAAAGAGTTACAAGATATATTTACAATACTTCCTGTTTTCAAACAATAAGGCATATGAGATCTGAAGTTATAATGATGTCAAGGTCAGAAAAGTTTAAAGCTATGCAGTATTGGAACCTCATTTTTCATACATTAAAAAGTCCTCCAGTATTATATTGGGTCTCTCACGGACCCAAGAAAAGAAAAAAAGTTGGCTTAAAGGAGGAGAACTAGTTAAACCAATAGTCACTTTTATATCTTTGAAATATTAAAGTGAAAACTTATAGAAGAAAATCTATTATATCTTAAATGACAATATAAAACTATATATTGTCCCAATAAACATTAAACAAAAATACATAATAGCCATGTAGAGAAAAAAAATGTACTGTTGTTATCACAACTTGAGTAGTTTCTTTTAGTTTTTAATGTAAAGAGGTGTTAACAGTGACTCTCGATCAAGTAGGAGAAAGGGTTTTATTAAATGCGGTAATTACGAGGGATACCGCTCTACTTGTCTTTGGGTGAGATCAAAAGTACCAGAAAACATTTAATGGGGGGAAAAGCCTCTGGGCAGTCAATTGGGTTAAATTTTAGAGTATATAAAAAAAAATCTGTTCAGGACTGAATTAAGAATGTATAGTACTGCATAATACAAACATAACTTGATAATATTAAATGGTAAAGCTGACCTTTAGTTTCATAAACTAGGACAGTATGACACTTTAAATATGGTGACAGGGAGCTTTTAGGTTACTGCGTCTATTAGATAGCTACCCAATGAGAAGTGGAATATAATCTTAAAACTAAGTGCTATTTACAGAATTACATTTTTTGAAAAGAGCTAGACATCTCCACGTATATAAACTTAGCAACTGCAGTTTCAAACTGTTGATTTTAACGTAATGTAGAAAGGAAAATACGCAGATAAGTATAGCACATACCCCTGCCTATCCTTTAAAAAAATAAAATATCAATAAAAATAACATGGGTCTTGCTACAAAAAAAACATAATTTATGCTTACCTGATAAATTTATTTCTCTTGTAGTGTATCCAGTCCACGGATCATCCATTACTTGTGGGATATTCTCCTTCCCAACAGGAAGTTGCAAGAAGATCACCCACAGCAGAGCTGCTATATAGCTCCTCCCCTCACTGCCATATCCAGTCATTCGACCGAAACAAGACGAGAAAGGAGAAACCTTAGGGTGCAGTGATGACTGTAGTTTAATTAAAATGTAGACCTGCCTTAAAAGGACAGGGCAGGCCGTGGACTGGATACACTACAAGAGAAATAAATTTATGAGGTAAGCATAAATTATGTTTTCTCTTGTTAAGTGTATCCAGTCCACGGATCATCCATTACTTGTGGGATATTCTCCTTCCCAACAGGAAGTTGCAAGAAGATCACCCACTGCAGAGCTGCTATATAGCTCCTCCCCTCACTGCCATATCCAGTCATTCGACCGAAACAAGACGAGAAAGGAGAAACCTTAGGGTGCAGTGATGACTGTAGTTTAATTAAAATGTAGACCTGCCTTAAAAGGACAGGGCAGGCCGTGGACTGGATACACTACAAGAGAAATAAATTTATGAGGTAAGCATAAATTATGTTTTCTCTTGTTAAGTGTATCCAGTCCACGGATCATCCATTACTTGTGGGATACCAATACCAAAGCTAAAGTACACGGATGATGGGAGGGACAAGGCAGGAAATTAAACGGAAGGAACCACTGCCTGTAGAACCTTTCTCCCAAAAACAGCCTCCGAAGAAGCAAAAGTGTCAAATTTGTAAAATTTTGAAAAGGTGTGAAGCGAAGACCAAGTCGCAGCCTTGCAAATCTGTTCAACAGAGGCCTCATTTTTAAAGGCCCAGGTGGAAGCCACAGCTCTAGTAGAATGAGCTGTAATCCTTTTGGGGGGCTGCTGTCCAGCAGTCTCATAGGCTAAGCGTATTATGCTCCGAAGCCAAAAGGAGAGAGAGGTTGCCGAAGCTTTTTGACCTCTCCTCTGTCCAGAGTAAACGACAAACAGAGCAGATGTTTGACGAAAATCTTTAGTAGCCTGTAAGTAAAACTTCAAGGCACGGACTACATCCAGATTATGCAAAAGACGTTCCTTCTTTGAAGAAGGATTAGGACACAATGATGGAACAACAATCTCTTGATTGATATTCCTGTTAGAAACCACCTTAGGTAAAAACCCAGGTTTGGTACGCAGAACTACCTTGTCTGAATGAAAAATCAGATAAGGAGAATCACAATGTAAGGCAGATAACTCAGAGACTCTTCGAGCCGAGGAAATAGCCATCAAAAACAGAACTTTCCAAGATAAAAGTTTAATATGAATGGAATGAAGGGGTTCAAACGGAACTCCCTGAAGAACTTTAAGAACCAAGTTTAAGCTCCACGGGGGAGCAACAGTTTTAAACACAGGCTTAATCCTAACCAAAGCCTGACAAAATGCCTGGACGTCTGGAACTTCTGCCAGACGCTTGTACAAAAGAATAGACAGAGCAGAGATCTGTCCTTTTAAAGAACTAGCTGATAAGCCTTTGTCCAAACCCTCTTGGAGAAAGGACAATATCCTAGGAATCCTAACCTTACTCCATGAGTAACTCTTGGATTCACACCAATAAAGATATTTACGCCATATCTTATGGTAGATTTTCCTGGTGACAGGCTTCCGAGCCTGTATTAAGGTATCAATGACTGACTCGGAGAAGCCACGCCTTGATAGAATCAAGCGTTCAATCTCCATGCAGTCAGTCTCAGAGAATTTAGATTTGGATGATTGAAAGGACCTTGTATTAGAAGGTCCTGCCTCAGAGGCAGAGTCCATGGTGGAAGAGATGACATGTCCACTAGGTCTGCATACCAGGTCCTGCGTGGCCACGCAGGCGTTATCAGAATCACCTATGCTCTCTCCTGTTTGATTTTGGCAATCAGTCGAGGGAGCAGAGGAAACGGTGGAAACACATAGGCCAGGTTGAAGAACCAAGGAGCTGCTAGAGCATCTATCAGCGTTGCTCCCGGGTCCCTGGACCTGCATCCGTAGCAAGGAAGCTTGGCGTTCTGGCGAGACGCCATGAGATCCAGTTCTGGTTTGCCCCAATGATGGACCAGTTGAGCAAACACCTCCGGATGGAGTTCCCACTCCCCCGGATGAAAAGTCTGATGACTTAGAAAATCCGCCTCCCAGTTCTCTACGCCTGGGATGTGGATCGCTTACAGGTGGCAAGAGTGAGACTCTGCCCAGCGAATTATCTTTGAGACTTCTAACATCACTAGGGAACTCCTGGTTCCCCCTTGATGGTTGATGTAAGCCACAGTCGTGATGTTGTCTGACTGAAATCTGATGAACCTCAGTGTTGCTAACTGAGGCCAAGCTAGAAGAGCATTGAATATTGCTCTTAACTCCAGAATATTTATTGGTAGGAGTTTCTCCTCCTGAGTCCACGATCCCTGAGCCTTCAGGGAGTTCCAGACTGCGCCCCAGGCAGGCATCTGTTGTTACAATCGTCTAATCTGGCCTGCGAAAGGTCATACCCTTGGACAGATGGACCCGAGAAAGCCACCAGAGAAGAGAATCTCTGGTCTCTTGATCCAGATTTAGTAGAGGGGACAAATCTGAGTAATCCCCATTCCACTGACTTAGCATGCATAATTGCAGCGGTCTGAGATGCAAGCGCGCAAATGGCACTATGT
Source organism: Bombina bombina (assembly GCF_027579735.1). Taxonomy (NCBI): domain Eukaryota; kingdom Metazoa; phylum Chordata; class Amphibia; order Anura; family Bombinatoridae; genus Bombina; species Bombina bombina. Next base: position 184,547,094 of record NC_069501.1, on the reverse strand, counting down.
CCATTGCCGCTACCATTAAGCCGATTACTTCCATGCACTGAGCCACTGACGGGCATGGAATGGAATGAAGGACACGGCAAGCATTTAGAAGTTTTGATAACCTGGACTCCGTCAGGTAAATTTTCATCTCTACAGAATCTATAAGAGTCCCTAGGAAGGAGACTCTTGTGAGTGGTGATAGAGAACTCTTTTCCACGTTCACTTTCCACCCATGCGACCTCAGAAATGCCAGAACTATCTCTGTATGAGACTTGGCAATTTGAAAGCTTGACGCCTGTATCAGGATGTCGTCTAGATATGGAGCCACCGCTATGCCTCGTGGTCTTAGAACCGCCAGAAGTGAGCCCAGAACCTTTGTAAAAATTCTCGGGGCAGTGGCCAACCCGAAGGGAAGAGCTACAAATTGGTAATGCCTGTCTAGAAAGGCAAACCTTAGGAACCAATGATGATCTTTGTGAATCGGTATGTGAAGGTAGGCATACTTTAAGTCCACTGTGGTCATGTACTGACCCTCTTGGATCATGGGTAGGATGGTCCGAATAGTTTCCATTTTGAATGATGGAACTCTGAGGAATTTGTTTAAGATCTTTAGATCCAAGATTGGTCTGAAGGTTCCCTCTTTCTTGGGAACCACAAACAGATTTGAATAAAATCCCTGTCCTTGTTCCGTCCACGGAACTGGATGGATCACTCCCATTACTAGGAGGTCTTGCACACAGCTTAGGAATGCTTCTTTCTTTATCTGGTTTGCTGATAACCTTGAAAGATGAAATCTCCCTTGTGGAGGAGAAGCTTTGAAGTCCAGAAGATATCCCTGAGATATGATCTCCAACGCCCAGGGATCCTGAACATCTCTTGCCCACGCCTGGGCGAAGAGAGAAAGTCTGCCCCCCACTAGATCCGTTTCCAGATAGGGGGCCGTTCCTTCATGCTGTCTTGGGGGCAGCAGCAGGCTTTCTGGCCTGCTTGCCCTTGTTCCAGGACTGGTTAGGTTTCCAGGCCTGTCTGGAATGAGCAACAGTTCCCTCTTGTTTTGAAGCGGAGGAAGTTGATGCTGCTCCTGCCTTGAAATTTCGAAAGGCACGAAAATTAGACTGTTTGGCCTTTGATTTGGCCCTGTCCTGAGGAAGGGTATGACCCTTGCCTTCAGTAATGCAGTAATGTCAGCAATAATTTCCTTCAAGCCAGGCCCGAATAAGGTCTGCCCCTTGAAAGGAATGTTGAGTAATTTAGACTTTGAAGTCACGTCAGCTGACCAGGATTTAAGCCATAGTGCCCTACGCGCCTGGATGGCGAATCCGGAATTCTTAGCCGTTAGTTTAGTCAAATGAATGGCATCAGAAACAAATGAGTTAGCTAGCTTAAGCGTTCTAAGCTTGTCAATAATTTCATTCAATGGAGCTGTCTTGATAGCTCTTCCAGGGCCTCAAACCAGAATGCCGCCGCAGCAGTGACAGGCGCAATGCATGCAAGGGGCTGTAAAATAAAACCTTGTTGAATAAACATTTTCTTAAGGTAACCCTCCAATTTTTTATCCATTGGATCTGAAAAAGCACAACTGTCCTCAACCGGGATAGTGGTACGCTTTGCTAAAGTAGTAACTGCTCCCTCCACCTTAGGGACCGTCTGCCATAAGTCCCGTGTAGTGGCGTCTATTGGAAACATTTTTCTAAATATAGGAGGTGGGGAAAAGGGCACACCGGGTCTATCCCACTCCTTGCTAATAATTTCTGTAAGCCTTTTCGGTATAGGAAAAACGTCAGTACACACGCACCGCATAGTATCTATCCAGCCTACACAATTTGTCTGGAATTGCAACTGTGTTACAGTCATTCAGAGTAGCTAATACCTCCCCAAGCAATACACGGAGGTTCTCAAGCTTAAATTTAAAATTAGAAATCTCTGAATCAGGTTTCCCCGAGTCAGAGATGTCACCCACAGACTGAAGCTCTCCGTCCTCATGTTCTGCATACTGTGACGCAGTATCAGACATGGCTCTAACAGCATTTGCGCGCTCTGTATCTCTCCTAACCCCAGAGCTATCGTGCTTGCCTCTTAATTCAGGCAATCTAGATAATACCTCTGACAGGGTATTATTCATGATTGCAGCCATGTCCTGCAAGGTAATCGCTATGGGCGTCCCTGATGTAATTGGTGCCATATAAGCGTGCGTCCCCTGAGCGGGAGGCGAAGGGTCTGACACGTGGGGAGAGTTAGTCGGCATAACTTCCCCCTCAACAGAACCCTCTGGTGATAATTCTTTTATAGATAAAGACTGTTTAAGGTGAAATCAATACATTCTCCTATGGGGCTCCACCATGGCTTTCAAACATAATGAACAAGTAGGTTCCTCTGTGTCAGACATGTTTAAACAGACTAGCAATGAGACTAGCAAGCTTGGAAAACGCTTTCAAACAAGTTTACAAGCAATATAAAAAACGTTACTGCGCCTTTAAGAAACACAAATTTTCCCAAATTTTGAAATAACAGTGAAAAAATGCAGTTACACTAACGAAATTTTTACAGTGTATGTAATAAGTTAGCAGAGCATTGCACCCACTTGCAAATGGATGATTAACCCCTTAATACCAAAAACGGAATAACAAATGACAAAAACGTTTTTTAAACAGTCACAACAACTGCCACAGCTCTACTGTGGCTTTTTACCTCCCTCAATACGACTTTTGAAGCCTTTTGAGCCCTTCAGAGAAGTGCTGGATCATGCAGGAAGAAGCTGGATGTCTGTGTCTGTAATTTTTGCTGTGCAAAAAAACGCTAAAATAAGCCCCTCCCACTCATATTACAACAGTGGGAAGCCTCAGGGAACTGTTTCTAGGCAAAATTCAAGCCAGCCATGTGGAAAAAACTAGGCCCCAATAAGTTTTATCACCAAACATATGTAAAAAACGATTAAACATGCCAGCAAAACGTTTTAAAATACACTTTTATAAGAGTATGTATCTCTATTAATAAGCCTGATACCAGTCGCTATCACTGCATTTAAGGCTTTACTTACATTACTTCGGTATCAGCAGCATTTTCTAGCAAATTCCATCCCTAGAAAAATATTTTAACTGCACATACCTTATTACAGGAAAACCTGCACGCTATTCCCCCTCTGAAGTTACCTCACTCCTCAGAATATGTGAGAACAGGAGAAGGATCTTAGTTACTTCTGCTAAGATCATAGAAAACGCAGGCAGATTCTTCATCTAAATACTGCCTGAGATAAACAGTACACTCCGGTACCATTTAAAAATAACAAACTTTTGATTGAAGAAATAAACTAAGTATAAAACACCACAGTCCTCTTACGACCTCCATCTTAGTTGAGAGTTGCAAGAGAATGACTGGATATGGCAGTGAGGGGAGGAGCTATATAGCAGCTCTGCTGTGGGTGATCCTCTTGCAACTTCCTGTTGGGAAGGAGAATATCCCACAAGTAATGGATGATCCGTGGACTGGATACACTTAACAAGAGAAATCATATTTTCTACTTGGAGGATCCTTCAGGTAGTATATAAAGAGGAGAGCGGGACTGGTAATACATTAGCCAAGGAGGGTCGGTTGCATGGTGTGATTTCTCTAAATATATATTTAGGGCACTTCTCATTTGTAAAATACACTTTACATTTGGAGTTAGGGTGCTCAGGGGTGCTCAGGGTTTTGATATCAATATACTGTCCCTATAGAAAATTGTAAGTGGAGCTGGATATAATGGATCAAATATTTAAAACTTAGCTGTAGAGTTAAAGACTGCAGAGTTGTACATGTAATAGTATGGAGGTGCCTTGTACTAAAGCAACTAGCATGTTAATGAGCTATATTAGGCAAGTGAATAACAATAACATAAGTACTCAGAGTGCTGAAGAAAATACTTTTTTTTTTTGGGCTAGGATATTGACTGTGGGGTATAAGTCTAGCAAAGTGTTTTGCAGATTTGAAGCCTTGACCTCTCACACTGATAGTCAGAGCTGTAAATAACAAATCAAACACTATTATAATCTGCTTTATGTCCTAAAGAGCAAAGGTATACGTTTTTTTTGTCTTGTCTCTTAAAAATGGCATATTAAGTGCAACTTGATGAGAATGTTGTGTGTGTGTGTGTGTATAACGACCGTACATATCAGAGTGATAACATTGGTGCAGGGCCAGCCTGTGCAAGAAGCATGGTCAATGTATGTAAGGGGAAAAGGACAAACCTGACCACTTCAACCCACAGCATCAAAATGTAAAGGTTGCATAGTCCATTATAGATTTAAATAGAATAAAACATCAAAGTTTAAACTTGAAACTGAGTACTGTGATTTGCGTAAAACTGCAATGTTAATTGTAGCAAAACTGACTGCAAATGTTGTAAATCTGCAGGTAGCAAGTCCACATATAGCGGCAGGAATAAATCCAGTTCTCAGACAGGGAAGCAGTATGAGTAGTGCCCAATCATGCCTAGAGTTTGCTAATATATGCCCAGTAGCCTGCACATGTGTAGATGGGAGTCATGACTAGGAGAGCCAATGACCAAATATTTACCCCCTTTCTAGTGCCAAATAAAGCAGGTTGTTCTTTAACAGTTATCCAGAATCAGGCCATCAGGGACCGATTGTGGCGGCAGACAGGTTGTGCAGTAAGCAATGTTATGTAACAGGTAGTTGGGCTGCCTTCTGCTTATAATGAACCAGTGATCCTCCAGGGTCCCACTGAGAGGGCAGTGAGATTTTGTGGGGATGAATGTTAACTTTCCTTAGAGCTGGCGAGGGATGTACGTTACCACAAAGGAGCATACGCAAATTGAATTCCATCTTCCCTCAACTTTGTGTCGGAGCTCAGCGTTTCACTTGTTATGACACAGGATTGGAGTAGATTAGCCGAACCCATTAAAGCAATTTCTGATTATTTCACTGGCACTCTTTCGTGACGCATGAGCAGCTCCACGGTACTAGGTTTCCGTTTTCCTGTAGTTTTTCTGGGGGTAGGATGTGGACGCTGGGGCCCCAAAGCACCACCGCTCCCACCCTCCATCATGCCTGGCTCAATTTGGATGGGTCGCTGGACCAAGTAAGTATTGTCACTGTGGAATATTGTGTCCAGTTTATCCTCTAAGACGGCATGGTGAATAGCAAGCAAACAGCATAGCTCTTCTAGGAAATATGAAGGGATCTCCATAATGGATGTTTAGTAGTAAACGCTAGGCAGGGGTGAGGTAAACAAAGTTATTGCTGATGTGGGAAGTGTCTAGCTGAGAGAGGATTCTGCAGTGTCTTGCGGGACATCACTGCCTTCTAATGACAGGTAAACAGTTTCACTGCCAGGGGGTGAGGTGGCAGACCGCAACCTTTAGAGTATTGTATCAAATCCAGAGTTAGTTGTAACCATCAAAAAAGCTTTCATAGCTGTGATATCTGGATCCAAAATATATATGCAATGGGGCAATATAGAGGAGATTTCATGCAGATTTGTGAAAAAGATTGGAAGAGATAAGTCTTGCAACTTATCATGGCCGCTGCCCGGAAGTTCCCCCCATTTTAGCATAATTTAAACTTATTTTTTTTATTTTTAAAGTAATGTTAGTTTTTTTATTTTAATTGTAATTTATTTTTATTTTAATTTATGTAATGTGGTTAATTTAGGGGGTGTTAGGTAAGGGGGCTTAATGATTAGTTATTTGCGTTGTGGGCTTTGGCGGTTTATTGGTAATAGATTTATTAGCATTATTGCGTTGTGTGGGTTTGGCGGATTCGGGGGTTAATAGATTTAATAGGTAGTTTGCAATGTTGGGGTTGGCGGATTTAGGGGTTAAACTTTTATTAGGTAGTTTACGATGTGGGTAAATTGCAGATTAGGGTTTAATAGTTTAATTAGGCATTTTGCGTTGTGGGGGGTTGTCAGTTTAGGGGTTAATACTTTTATTATCAGTTCCAATGTGGGTTAATGGCAGACAGGTATAGATATTGCGCATGTGTTAGGTGCAGTTGACAGGTATAGATATTGCGCATGCGTTAGGTGTTAGTTATTTTCAAGAGGTAGATAGATATTGTTCATGCCTTAAGTGTTAGTTACTATTTTCAGGGAGTTATGGTGCTCACATACTCAGCGCAAAGCTTGCTGCGCCTGCCTATGTGTGGCAAGGTGAAAATTTAGTAAAATTTCTCAATTTTCGCCGCGCAAATCCTTGCATTGAATATGCGATACCAATTTGCGACGCGGCTCTATGTTAGCTTATGGGAGTAAAAAATAGGGGCCGATACTGACAAGATGCTCTCATGTGAAGAATATGGCTACTTTAAAAGAGGCAAATCTGCATTTTATGCAGAAATTCGATTCTATTGGGATTCTGTCGCTATCACGCAAACACAAAAGACCCCCCACACAATAAGTACACTATTAGAGTAGGGAGGATGTGAACACATTACTGAATATATACTGCCTCATACACTACTGGTTGCGATTACTACCATAACTCTATTGCAAACTTCAAATCAGGGACGTCTCTGTCGGATACTCTCCTTTTCCCTGTCCCCCCCCCCTCTCCCCCTCCGTTGCCTCTTTGTACTTTTCTGTGGTTTGAATTAGGAATGATTTTGGCTTTGAGCTACGAAGTTGTGGCCCTTTGTAATTGCTTCACGCCAACTATGATACATGGGCAACGGTAAGACCATCACTTACAGAAAGCGAATATGGACAATAAAGAACTCTGATAAGGTCTACAGCTGCCGAGAAGCTCAATTTCCAGGTATCAGTTGTCTGGAACTCGTGGCCAGTGTAGTGGACTGTAGACTAGATGTTGAGAACTCTATGATTTTGTATGCCCAGATCATAATTCTGTGATTTTTTCTCTTTTGTTAAATTGTTTATTTGTTGTCAAAACCAATAAAAATCTATTCTTTAAAAAAAAAAAAAAATAGCGGCCGATGGGTGAAATATACATGCCGCATTTATATACCGCACCATATATGTAATACCAAAATTACGTAAAAAACGGCCGGCGACGGCTTTTGCAGGCAACGCCACATATGTAATGGAACCCCACTTGTTTTTGTGTAATGTGCTTCTCCTATGTTCCCTATAGAGATTAAAAAGCAAATTCTGTAACCTAGGTTTTCAAAAGCTGCCAATCAAATAGCTGGTTTAGACAATTTGCGGCATTAAAAAAAAAGAATGCTTAGAGAATGTGCTTTTGGTCTCTCTAGTGGTGTTTAATGTCCCTTTAAAGCTATTTAAATAAATTGTGAACAAACAGGAAGTGTACAATAAATTCATAGGGACCAATTACTCACTGCTTGTTGGCGTCTCTAGAGACTGTCAAAAAACAGAATTTATGCTTACCTGATAAATTACTTTCTCCAACGGTGTGTCCGGTCCACGGCGTCATCCATTACTTGTGGGAAATGTTCTCCCCCACAGGGAAAGGCAAGGAGAGCACACAGCAAGAGCTGTCCATATAGCTCCCCCTCTGGCTCCGCCCCCAGTCATTCGACCAACGGTTAGGAGAAAAAGGAGAAACTATAGGGTGCCATGGTGACTGTAGTGTATAAAGAAAACATTTTCAACCTGATTAAAAAAAAAAAACCAGGGCGGGCCATGGACCAGACACACCGTTGGAGAAAGTAATTTATCAGGTAAGCATAAATTCTGTGTTCTCCAACATTGGTGTGTCCGGTCCACGGCGTCATCCATTACTTGTGGGAACCAATACCAAAGCTTTAGGACACGGATGAAGGGAGGGAGCAAATCAGGTTACCTAAACAGAAGGCACCACGGCTTGCAAAACCTTTCTCCCAAAAACAGCCTCCGAAGAAGCAAAAATGTCAAATTTGTAGAATTTGGCAAAAGTGTGCAGAGAAGACCAAGTCGCTGCCTTACATATCTGGTCAACAGAAGCCTCGTTCTTGTAGGCCCATGTGGAAGCCACAGCCCTAGTAGAGTGAGCTGTGATACGGTCAGGAGGCTGCCGTCCGGCAGTCTCATAAGCCAAGCGGATAATGCTTTTCAGCCAGAAAGAGAGAGAGGTAGCAGTAGCTTTTTGACCTCTCCTCTTACCAGATGAGGTTTGTCTAAAATATTTTGTTTCTTCTAAATAGAACTTTAAAGCACCAACAACATCTAAATTGTGTAATAAACGTTCCTTCTTTGAAACTGGATTCGGGCACAAAGAAGGAACAACTATTTCCTGGTTGATATTCTTGTTGGAAACAACTTTTGGAAGAAAACCAGGCTTAGTACGCAAAACAACCTTATCTGAATGGAACACCAGATAGGGTGGATCACACTGCAAAGCAGATAATTCAGAAACTCTTCTAGCAGAAGAAATAGCAACCAAAAACAGAACTTTCCAAGATAGTAACTTAATATCTATGGAATGTAAAGGTTCAAACGGAACGCCTTGAAGAACTGAAAGAACTAAATTTAGACTCCAAGGAGGAGTCATGGGTCTGTAAACAGGCTTGATTCTAACCAAAGCCTGAACAAAAGCTTTTACATCTGGCAAAGCTGCCAGTCGTTTGTGCAACAAGACGGATAATGCAGAAATCTGTCCTTTTAGAGAACTAGCTGACAATCCTTTATCCAAACCTTCTTGGAGAAAGGAGAGAATCTTTGGAATTTTAATCTTACTCCAGGAGAATCCTTTGGATTCACACCAACAGATATATTTTTTCCATATTTTATGGTAAATCTTTCTAGTCACAGGTTTTCTGGCTTGGACCAGAGTATCAATCACAGAATTTGAAAACCCACGCTTGGATAAAATCAAGCGTTCAATTTCCAAGCAGTCAGCTGCAGAGAAACTAGATTGGGATGTTCGAATGGACCTTGTACTAGAAGGTCCTGTCTCAAAGGTAGCTTCCATGGTGGAGCTGATGACATATTCACCAGGTCTGCATACCAAGTCCTGCGTGGCCACGCAGGAGCTATCAGAATCACCGAGGCCTTCTCCTGTTTGATCCTGGCTATGAGCCTGGGGAGGAGAGGAAACAGTGGAAACACATATGCTAGGTTGAACGACCAAGGCGCCACTAATGCATCCACTAGAGTCGCCTTGGGATCCCTGGATCTGGACCCGTAGCAAGGAATCTTGAAGTTCTGACGGGACGCCATTAGATCCATGTCTGGAATGCCCCATAATTGGGTTAACTGAGCAAAGACCTACGGATGGAGTTCCCACTCCCCTGGATGGAAAGTCTGACGACTCAAATAGTCCGCCTCCCAGTTGTCTACTCCTGGGATGTGAATAGCAGATAGATGGCAGGAGTGATTCTCTGCCCATTGGATTATCTTGTTTACTTCCTTCATCGCTAGGGAACTCTTTGTTCCCCCCTGATGATTGATGTACGCAACAGTCGTTATGTTGTCCGACTGAAATCTTATGAACCTGGCTTCCGCTAGCTGAGGCCAAGCCAGGAGCTCATTGAATATAGCTCTTAGTTCCAAAATGTTTATCGGGAGAAGCGACTCTTCCCGCGACCATAGGCCCTGAGCTTTCAGAGAGACCCAGACCGCGCCCCACCCCAAGAGGCTGGCGTCGGTCGTGACGATGACCCACTCCCGACTGCGGAAACTCATTCCCTGAGACAGGTGATCCTGGGTCAACCACCAGAGAAGTGAGTCCCTGGTTACCTGGTCTACTTGAATTTGAGGAGACAAGTCTGTATAGTCCCCATTCCACTGACTGAGCATGCACAGCTGTAATGGTCTAGATGAATTCGAGCAAAAGGAACCACATCCATTGCTGCGACCATTAGTCCTATTACTTCCATGCATTGAGCTATGGAGGGCTGAGGAATAGAGTGAAGAACTCGACAAGCTTTTAGAAGCTTTGTCTTTCTGACGTCTGTGAGAAAGATCTTCATTTCCACAGAATCTATTATTGTTCCCAGAAAAGGAACCCTTGTGGACGGTGACAGTGAACTTTTTTCTATGTTCACTTTCCACCCGTGAGATCTGAGAAAAGCCAACACAATGTCTGTATGAGCCCTCGCTTTGGAAAGAGACGACGCTTGGATTAGGATGTCGTCTAGATAAGGTGCTACAGCGATGCCCCTCGGTCTTAGGACCGCTAGAAGGGACCCTAGCACCTTTGTGAAAATTCTGGGAGCGGTGGCTAAACCGAATGGAAGAGCCACAAACTGGTAATGTTTGTCCAGAAAGGCGAACCTCAGGAACTGATGATGAGATTTGTGGATTGGGATATGCAGATACGCATCCTTTAGATCCACGGTAGTCAAAAATTGACCCTGCTGGATTGTTGGTAAGATTGTCCGAATGGTTTCCATCTTGAAGGATGGAACTCTGAGGAACTTGTTTAATATCTTTAAATCCAGAATTGGCCTGAAAGTTCCCTCTTTTTTGGGAACCACAAACAGGTTTGAGTAAAACCCTAGACCTTGTTCCCCGGAGGGGACTGGGTTTATCACTCCCATCTTTGATAGGTCTCTTACACAATGTAAGAATGCCTGTTTCTTTATCTGGTCTGAAGATAAGCGAGACAGGTGGAACCTTCCCTTTGGAGGAAGTCCCTTGAATTCTAACAGGTATCCCTTGGAAACTATCTCTAGTGCCCAGGGATCCAGAACATCTCTTGCCCAAGCCTGAGCGAAGAGAGATAGTCTGCCCCCTACCAGATCCGGTCCCGGATCGGGGGCTACCCCTTCATGCTGTCTTGGTAGCAGCAGCAGGTTTCTTGGTTTGTTTACCCTTGTTCCAGCCTTGCATGGGCTTGCAAGCGGGTTTGGGCTGGGCCGCGTTACCTTCTTGTCTAGTGGCAGTGGAGTTATTAGCCAGTCCATTCCTGAAATTGCGAAAGGAACGAAAATTAGACTTGTTCTTAGCCTTAAAAGGCCTATCCTGTGGGAGGGCATGGCCCTTACCCCCAGTGATGTCTGAAATAATTTCCTTCAATTCCGGCCCAAAAAGGGTCTTACCCTTGAAAGGAATATTCAGTAACTTAGTCTTGGACGACACATCTGCCGACCAGGATATTAGCCAAAGCGCCCTCCGCGCTACTATAGCAAAACCTGAGTTTTTCGCCGCCAATTTCGTTATTTGAAAGGCGGCATCCAATATAAAGGAATTAGCTAACTTTAATGTGTGAATTCTGTCCATGACTTTTTCATAGGAAGTCTCTTTCTGGAGCGACCTTTCTAGTTCTTCGAACCAAAAGGACGCCGCTGAAGTGACAGTAATAACACACGTAGCTGGTTGAAGGATGAACCCTTGCTGAACAAAAATCTTTTTAAGCAATCCTTCCAATTTTTTATCCATAGGATCTTTGAAAGCGCAGCTGTCCTCTATAGGAATAGTTGTGCGCTTCGCTAGTGTTGAAACAGCTCCCTCAACCTTCGGGACCGTTTGCCATGCGTCCCTTCTAGGGTCTACTATGGGAAACATTTTCTTAAATATAGGAGGTGGGGCAAAGGGTACACCTGGCTTCTCCCACTCCTTTTCCACTATGTTCGCTACCCTCTTAGGTATTGGAAAAGCGTTGTCGTGCACTGGGACCTCTAAAAATTTGTCCAATTTGCACAATTTCTCTGGTACTACCATGGAATCACAGTCATCCAGAGTAGCTAATACCTCCTTAAGCAAAGCGTGGAGATGTTCTAGCTTAAACTTAAATGCCACTAGATCAGGTTCTGCCTGTTGAGAAATTTTTCCTGAGTCTGAAATTTCACCCTCAGACAGCCCTTCCCTCACAGCCAATTCCGATTGATGTGAGGGTAAAATAGATAAGGCATCGTCAGCGTCTGATTGTTCATCCTTTTTATCTGTATTTAAAACTGAACAATCACGCTTTCTCTGAAAAACTGGCAGTTTGGATAAAAGATTTGCTATAGAATTATCCACTACTGCTGATAATTGTTGCATAGAAAAAAGCACTGGCGCGCTAGGTGTCGCCTGCGCGGGCAAAGCTGGTGTAGACACAGAAGGAGAGGATGTAGAGCTATCCCCACTACCTTCATTAGATAAATCATCTTGGGTAACATTATGAAAAATAACAGAGCTGTCCTGATTTTGTTTGGACGCTATGGCGCAATTATCACAAACACTCGAAGGGGGAACCACATTTGTCTCTATACATACAGAACATAGGTTATCTGATGGAACAGACATGTTAAACAGATTTAGGCAGGCAAACAATGCAATAAAAACGATTTTAAACAAAAATGTTACTGTCTCTTTAAATAATAAAATGACACATTTATTTCTGAATGTTCAAAAAACTATGAAGGCAATATCCAATTTTTCTGAAATTTGGACCCCAGTGTCTTAATGCTTAGAAAGTATTGCACAGCAAATATGGAGACTCTAGCTCTTAAAACAAGCAAACCGGAGCTAATTGTTGGATTTAACCGTTTTTACACACCACAATCCCAGCTACAGCCTTGCTGCAGCTTTTTACCTTCCTTAGGGGTCACCATTCACAGAAAAAAGCCTTTTGGAGTCACTTTCTGAACCACAGGACCCTCTCACATGAATCTGCATGCACTGCCTTGAAATTCAACTGCACAGCTGAAGTGCCAAAATGAGGCTTCCTCCCTCAGCACACTAGAGTGAAGGGGCCCTCCTGACTAGATTTAGGTGTCTAAAACAAGCCAGATCAATAAAAAACGTTCCCAAGTGTATGTGAGCTTATAAAATATTTCAAATGGTATAATATTGTAATAAAAACCAATCGATTTAGCCCCTAACAGTGTCTACCAGCATAAAAAACAAAAAGGGGAAGCCTGTTATCTTTTTTGCTGAGGTGAAAGAAAAATGGCTTACCGTTTCCCCTGAGGGGAAAAATGACTGTCATCTAGCATTAGCCTGTGTTGTTAGAAGGAGACTAGTCATACCTGAAGCAGATGAGTCTGCAAACTGTTACCCCCAACTGAAGTTCTCTTGTTTCAACAGTCCTGCGTGGTAACAGTAATGGATTTTAGTTACTTGTGCTAAAATCATAGCCCTCTTAAACAGAAATCTTCATCACTTTTCTGTTATAGAGTAAATAGTACAAGCCAGCACTATTTTAAAATAACAAACTCTTGATAGAAGAATAAAAAACTACAACTAACACCACAAACTCCTCGCCATCCCCGTAGTAGATGCTACTTGTTCAGAGCGGCAAGGAGAATGACTGGGGGCGGAGCCAGAGGGGGAGCTATATGGACAGCTCTTGCTGTGTGCTCTCCTTGCCTTTCCCTGTGGGGGAGAACATTTCCCACAAGTAATGGATGACGCCGTGGACCGGACACACCAATGTTGGAGAAATATTTATTTCATTGTTTAGGTTTTACTCATTTATATGTACAGTACATTTTTTTAATATCCTTAACTCTCCCCCCACCCCCAGTGCTGAGACAATTTTGAGTTTTTTTGCTACCTAGATGTAAACCTTATTGTAAGTCAAATTTCAGGGAGTGACCCACAGAGATTTTGTTTTTTTCCAGCAGGCCCAACAGATTCACAATATACCATTATTACATTTATAATTCATGGCATATGAGATAGCTGCTGCAAAAACTGATTTTAATAAACAATACTAAAAATGGCCACTGCTGTTACTGTGATCACCTTACTAGATTGTCATCAAGGGTAGCCACATGTGAAATAGGTGCCCTTATGAGCTTTTGGGGGTATAATATATATTAGAGAGGCCCCATTGTTCAGAACAGAAATAATAGCACTTTTTTCTTGCAAGGTGTTTACTGTTACCACAGTGATCATCTGCCTATATAGACAAAATTCATATATTTTTTGAAAGAGGGACTTTTCTACTCAAAAATTAAATTTATTAGGGGTCTACACATACCAGATTTTCTTTTATTGTACATATAATGAGCTATTCCATAGGAAATCCCAGGTGTTTTTTTCTACTTAATTTTTAAAATAAACACCAACTCCACCATCGTTTGAAAGAGCAGAAGATTCTCTTTCAAATAAAGGTCTTGGAGGTTTGTAGCTGCTATGGGAGTTGAGATTGAAGGGTTTGAAGTAGACTTGTGTGCCGCTAGAAAATTTGGTTAGTTTCATTTTGTTTTCAATTAGTTAAAAAATAATTTTGTTTTAGCAAATTAGTTTAGTTAAGTTTTAAAAAAAAATTGTTTAGGCAAATTAGTTACGTTAAATCGGTTTCGGATCTGTTCGTTTTTTAGAATCTGTTAATTTTTTCGGATCCATTCTTATTTCATATGCATTATTCTATTCTGAAGTTATAAAATAATGCATATGAATAGAGAATGGATCTGAAACGATTTAATTTAACGTAACTAATGTGCCGGCGAATGCCGAAACAAAATTTTGTAAAACCACCACCCAAGCCGCAACTAAATAAAGCTATTAACCCCTAAACCACCATCCCCCCACATCGCCAACACTACCTAAACCTATTAACCCCCTAACTAACACCCCCTAACTTTAACATAATTAAAATAGACCTAAATTAAAGTTACAATTATTAACTAAATAATACCTAAACTAAATACAAACTTACCTGTGAAATAAAAATAAAACCTAAGCTAGCTACAATATAACTAATAGTTATATTTTAGTTAGCTTAGGTTTTTATTTCACAGTTACGTTTGTATTTATTTTAACTAGGTAGACTAGTTAGGAAATAGTTATTAACTAATTTTTACTAACTACCTAATTAAAATAAATACAAACTTACCTGTGAAGTCAAAGTAAAACCTAATCTGCCTTACACTAAAACCTAAAATTACAAAAATAAAAAACCTACCATTACAAAAAATAAAAAACACTGAAATTAAAAAAAAACTATCAATACAAAAAATAACAATAAAAATTATTCATAATCTAATACTCCGTTTAAAAAAAGAAAAACACCCCAAAATAAAATAACCCTAATCTATAATAAACTACCAAGGGCCCTTAAAAGGGTCTTTTGAAGGGCATTGCCCTAAAGAAATCAGCTCTTTTGCTAAAAAAGAAAAACAAACACCCCCTAACAGTATACAAACCCCCAACCCCCAAATCAACAAAATAAAAATAAAGTTATACCTAATCTATCCATTGCCCTGAAAAGGGCATTTGTATGGGCCTTGCCCTTAAAAGGGTATTCAGCTCTTTTGCTGCCCATTAAAATTAAAAAAATGGCTATTCTAAAAAATAAAAAAAAACACCCAAAAAGAAAAAAAGCATTACACAAAATAACAAACAAATTATACAAAATAATAAAAAATTATTCCTATTCTAATACCCTGTTTAAAAAAAACACCCCAAAATAAAAGAAACCTAATCTATAATAAACTACCAATAGCCCTTAAAAGGGCCTTTTGTAGGGCATTGGCCTAAATAAATCAGCTCTTTTGCTACAAAATAAAAACAAACACCCCCTAACATTACAAACCCCCACCCCCCCAAACCCACAAAATAAAAAAAACCTAACTAAAAAACTAATCTACCCATTTCCCTGAAAAGGGCATTTGTATGGGCATTGTCCTTAAAAGGGCATTCAGCTCTTTTACTGCCCTTAAAAGGGCATTCAGCTCTTTTAAGATTGCCCAATAGCCCTAATCTAAAAAAAAAAACACCCGAAAAAAACCTTAAAAAAACCTAAGAGTAACCCCTCTTTAGATACTCACAGTTGCTGAAGTCCAGCTTGAACGATCTTCATCCCAGCTGCTCCATCTTCATTCAGATGGCTCGAACTTCATCCATAGGATTTAAGCAGCTCTAATTCCTATTGGCTGATTTGAATCAGCCAACAGGAATGAGAGCTGCTTAAATCATATTGGCTGATCTGAACAGCCAATAGGATTTTAGCAGCTCTAATTCCTATTGGCTGATTTCACATTTTCAGCCAATACGAATGCAATGTTACCCCCAGTACAAAAGGGGTACCTTGCATTTGAATCCTCAGTGTGCGGCATACGATCGCATGAGGACCTCCACGTTGGATCGATGGACCTCCGCCTGGATCTCCGCCTCTGCGCATCGACTGCTCCACCTCCGCAGGGATGAAGAAGATGCCGGTCCCTTGATGGATGAAGATGGAGTCACCTAGATGACGATGGAGCCGCTGGGATGGACATCGTTCAAGTCAGACTTCAGCAAATGTGAGTACCTAAATAGGGGTTAGTCTTAGGTTTTTTTCAGGTTTTTTTGGGGTGTTTTTTTTTTTTAGATTATGGCTATTGGGCAATCTTAAAAGAGCTGAATGCCCTTTTAAGAGCAAAGCCCAAACAAATGCCCTTTTCAGGGCAATGGGTAGATTAGGTTTTTTAAGTTAGGTTTTTTTTTTTATTTTGTGGGTGTGGGGGGGGGGTTGTAATGTAAGGGGGTGTTTGTTTTTGTTTTGTAGCAAAAGAGCTGATTTCTTTAGGGAAATGCCCTACAAAAGGCCCTTTTAAAGGCCCTTGGTAGTTTAATATAGATTAGGGTTATTTTATTTTGGGGTGTTTTTTTTTAACGGGGTAGAAGATTAGGAATCATTTTTATTGTTTTGGATAATTTCATTTATTATTTTTTGTAATGGTAGTATTTTTTTTTTGTAATGCTAGGTTTTAGTGTAAGGCAGCTTAGGTTTTATTTTTATTTCACAGTTAAGTTTGTATTTATTTTAACTAGGTAGTTAGTAAAAAATAGTTAATAGTTAATAACTATTTACTAACTGGTCTACCTAGTTAAAATAAATACAAACTTACCTGTGAAATAAAAACCTAAGTATAACTATTAGTTATATTGTAGCTAGCTTAGGTTTTATTTTTATTTCACAGGTAAGTTTGTATTTAGTTTTAAATAGGTATTATTTAGTTAATAATTGTAACTTTAATTTAGGTCTATTTTAATTATGTTAAAGTTAGGGGGTGTTAGGTTTAGGGTTACAGTTGGTTTAGGGGTTAATATAGTTTAATTTAGGTTGTTGCGATGTGGGGGGCAGCGTTTTAGGGGTTAATAGGTTTAGTTAGTGTCGGCGATGTCTGGGAACGGTGGTTTACGGGGTTAATACTTTATTTAGTGATTTAGTTAGTGTTGGCGATGATTGGGAATGGTGGTTTAGGGGTTAATAGGTTTTGTTAGTGTTGGCAATGTTGGGGGATGCAGTTTAGGGGTTAATAGGTTTAGTTTGTATCAGCAATGTTTCGGAACAGTGTTTTTTTGGGTTAATAGGTTTAGTTAGTGTCGGCGATGTTTTGGAATGGCGTTTTAGGGGTTAATAGGTTTAGTTAGTGTCGGCGATGTCGGGGAACGGCGGTTTAGGGGTTTATAGCTTTATTTAATGATTTAGACTTAGAGTTAGTGTCAGCGATGTGCGGTTTACATTAGGGACAATGAAAAATTCTGAATATGAATACAGTAATGGACCCAAAAATTCGGAAACTAATTTATTAATTTTCTGAATTTTTCGGGATGTGCCGATTCAGAAATTTGGATGCATCCGAATCTCCAAATCTTCCAAAATTCGGCAGAAAAAACTAATTCCGCCGAAACGAAACGCACATGTCTAAGAACCTCCCTCCATCCAGCTCCCTTGCAGCTATAGTGAGCTTCATGGTTCTGTCCCCTTTATGACATCACCACATGACAGTGTGCTGGCTTTGGGGTACTGGGGAAAAAGTCTGCATACTGGTGAGAAATTATGGGTTGTAGAGTTTATACAATATTCTGAAGTTTTTGATATCTGAATTTATTAGTGAAGCACTAATCTATACATATTAGTACATACATTTATGCAAGAGACAATAATAAAAACATTTTAAAAGTATTTATTTTACTATTAAAATAATTAATATAACTGATCTTGTGGGGTTTTACCATAATCTCACAATATTTTAGAGTAAACCTCCTTGAACTGAGGAGGGGAATAAAGTGCCGGTGCCTGTACATGCCAGGTGCTCTCTCCCTTGCTAGTCCCAGAACAAGTAACCTGACTGGATGTTTAAAGTCCCTTTAAATGAGATGTAGCTACTAAGGACATTTTAAGGAAAACATATCTTCAGCAGAATCACTTTCAAAAGATTCAGCATTCGGTTAACTTGCCTCTTTAAATGGAATAATTAGGTGGTTAAAAGAGCATGCCTACCTTGTTACTGTTCTTGTTTCTTCATTTAAAAGCATTAAAGGGACATTAAACACTAAATACATGCTAGATAGAATGATGCATTCAAAGAAAAGATTAGTCCATGACTAACATGTAGATGTATTTTTTT
Organism: Bombina bombina; assembly: GCF_027579735.1. NCBI lineage: Eukaryota > Metazoa > Chordata > Amphibia > Anura > Bombinatoridae > Bombina > Bombina bombina. The sequence goes on along the minus strand of NC_069501.1, from coordinate 184,528,948 downwards.
AAAGTTTCATTAGTTGTTTAAAAGTGACAAAATAAGTGTAACGTTTTAGTGTCTATAAAACACTGGGAGCTGCCATGTTGTAAGTTGTGTTACCTTCTCTGCTGTGGCCAATTAGGGACAGTTATAAATAGATCATTAGTGTGCAGCCAATGGTGGTGCTGGATTTAACAGTGTCCTGCTCTTCCATTTCTAACAGGAACTGAAAAGCTCACAATTTCAGAATGGAATTAAAGGCAAAGAGGACAAAATAAATAATGAAAGTATATTGCAGAGTTGTTTTATATATACAATTTATCATTTTATATAACCATCTCAAAGTGTTTAATGTCCCTTTAAAGACTGCCTCTGATGTCTTGCAATGTCTTCTGAAAAGCACTATTGTGAATCATGGCAATATGTACTACTAATTGGCTGCATATATGAAACGAATGTTTGTATATTCCCTGATACCTGCTGCGCTAGCTAGATAGTGTGGAGCTGATTCACAGCGCTAGTAGGTGCACAATATCTAGTGAGCTCAGCAGGAACTAGCGAGCATGCCCTCTCTTTAGTTATTAGCACAGGTGAAATCAGATAATAATAACATTTTAAAAAAGTAGCTGAAGTGGTTAGACAACGATTGCTGTAAGTTGGATGTAAATTGACAAAATATCCTTTCCTCTATCTCTAATGTATTGATCCTTCAGTACACAATTTCTATGACAATGCAAATTATAAAAAGTACTTGATAATAATTGTACTTAAAAAAAAAAATGTTTTCTTAAATTCTGTAATGTTTTTACAGAGCTGTAAAATAATAAATCATTCTTAAAATACCTTGATTTATATGGAACGAAAAATACAATTATGTAAAAATGAACACAAACCGTGCATACAATGCTGCCAGGACATATTTTAATAAGTCTGTAAGCACACACCTGAGATGTAACTTACTAACTATGCTATGAATTCTAGTTTGCAAATATGTCTATACCGTGAAACAAAATCATACTTGACAAATCACTTTCCACATCCTTTATGACTGTATATAAAGTATAAAATATTTTGAACTGAATTATTGCTAAGATATAAAAGAAATACATCATTTTGTTCCTGCCCCCCCTCCTTAAAGGGACCTTAAACACTGAACTTTTAGTCACTTAAGTTTTAATGCTTATTGTGTAGGTTATAATGTTTTAAACCAAACCGCATTGATATTTTTTTCATATATAAGCCTATCTTCTAATAATTCATTTTAAACTCCTCCGTTTCCCTATTCCTTTTATCAGCCGTGCAGATGCTGATAATGGTCTGGGCACTATTCCAGATGTGGCTTACTGTGAGTGCGCACGCATGCAAACGTCGCACTATCCATCATACCAGAGGCACACTTTGCTGTCAATAAACACAGCAGTAGCAGCGATCGTAAGCGTGTCTCAGACAAAAGAGAGCTGACAGCTAACCGCTCGATAGCGAACTTCATAGTGATTGAATGTGAGCTATGTCGGATAAGCGGATGTAGTAATATATATATATATATATATATATATATATATATAGATATATATATATATATATATATATATATATACACACATTACTACATCCGCTCATCTGACATAGATCACATTCAATCACTATGAAGCTCGTTATCGGCAAGTGAGAGGAGAATGAGTTTCATGGCTGCAGTCATGAAAGCATGCATGGGTATTAGAAACCTCTGGCACGCGCATCACGTGATCGCCATTATGAGGAGAACATACGTTATAACATGGCGGCTACCACTGCGTTCAGTAGCGGTGGTTTAGGTGTAAAATTGAAAAAGAAAAATATTTTCCAAGAACTTAGATAGCAAAGTAAAAAAACAAATAAAATTCAAATCTATAAACAGTTTGTAAAAATACATCATAATTACATGGAAACAGAAGGTGTTTAGGGTCCCTTTAAGAAAAGACCTTGAGCGCTACATATGCAGTCTGAACATATTAGAAAGAAAAAACAAAACAACTTTATTGATACTTAGACCCACTGCTGTCCAGTTTGAATTCTGAATTTTGTATTTCAGGAAATGTTCATTCTGAGACCCTGTTAACAAGGAAGAACGTCTGCTTCTGTATTTGAATGCATTGCATTATGTATTATGCAAATGTATGTTGTTATTTAGCCTCAGAGGTTCATGTGCCATTAGTAACTGGTACAAAACACTGCCATGAGGATTGTTATGTCTGACTTCTTCATGATAGTAAAAAAAAAATCATCAGCAGTTCACTTACAAATGGCAACCCATAAAACAGTATGTGCGTAACTTCAAACTGTTATTTTTTTAAGTAATGGACTGATTTGCACCCAATGGATCTCAGGAGTCCTTTCCTCTCATTTTTAGCTCATTGGAAACTTCTGTTAAGTGCTTTGTGAGTTCTCAAATACAAGTTCTATTTGCTCTACAACTCTCCTTGACTGTGAAGTAGCTTTCTTAAGGTATCTAATCTGTGCATGTATTTAGTCATTGTAGTATTATTTACAGAGCAATGAAAAATAGCCTATTATGTTACAATGCCAAAGGTTAAAAAAAGCAATTTCATTTAATATTTAGTTAACCTATAGCTTCTTTTCAGTACTGATACTGGGCTGTGCTAATGAAGGTATGGTCAATATTTCAAAGTTCTTTTTGCATGTAAAAACCACAAACCTTCAAAGTGTTTGAGGTCTGTTCTATTATTGGGCAAGGTCATCCTAGAAGTCTGGCCTGATCAGACTGACAGTTTAGCAGATTACAATGCTCATAGATTCCACATCTCCTCAAAACCACAATATTAAGTCAAACTGCAGCACATGAAATGTCTGATTAAAGATTTTAGCCTTGAAGCTAAAGGGGGTTTGACAGTTGCAACACAACTTAAAGGGACATCAACTTCCATTTCTATATAAGCTAATATATATATATATATATATACATACATACATACATACATACATACATACATATATTGTTTTGCAGTCCAGGGATATAGCCTTTGAAAAATCAGCCGGGTGGTGTGCCCTTTAAGGCCCAGATTACTAGTGTCTCGCTAACAGTGGTGCGAGCAAAGAGGGGTTTATTGTGCACGTGTCAGATGTAGTGCTTGGGGTCGAAAAGGCTTGTGAAGCCTTTGATAAATCGACCCCTAAGCCTCTGCAGACTACCCCCTTACATAGAAACATAGAATTTGATGGTAGATAAGAACCAAAAAGGCCCATCAATTCTATCCATATTGCATGTTACTTTTTCTTAGGATAGCCTTATGCATGTCCCAGGCATTTTTGAATTCCTTTACAGTCTAAGGGGCCGATTTATCATAGTGCGAGCGGACATGATCCACTATAGCAGATCATGTCCGCCTCACATTGATAAATACGCTGTCGGCATTTATCATTGCACAAGCATTTCTCGTGAAATGCTTGTGCAATGCCGCCCCCTGCACATTAGCGGCCAATTGGCCGCTAGCAGGGGGTCTCAATCAACCCAATCGTATCCAATTATTTTAATTCCTGATTCCGGCGAGTCTGAAGTATGTTTTATATATTTCAGTTCTTTTGACAGACTTGCATTTTAGCCAATCGGTGCTGATTCATAAATAACTTCACGGGGGTGAACATAATGTTATCTATATGGCACACATGAACTATTGCTGTCTAGCTGGGAAAAACTGTAAAAATGCACTGAGATAAGAGGCAGCCTTGAAGGGCTTATAAATTAGCATATGAACCTACCTAGGTTTAGCTTTCAACAAAGAATACCAAGAGAACAAAGCAAATTTGATGATAAAAGTAAATTGGAAGGTTGTTTAAAATTGCTTGCCCAATCTGAATCATGAAAGTTTAATTTTGACTTGACTGTCCCTTTAAGACACATGCACGCTCCTCGGGTCCTATAACCATGCCTAGGTTTACTTTTTAACAAAGGATAACAAGAAAATAAAACAAATTTAATAATATAAGTGAGTTATAAAGTTGTTTAAATTGCATGCTCTGTCGATGGCATAATTGTTTTGTTTCTACTTTACTATTCAGACTCAAAAAAAAGAAAAGTAGATTTCAAAATTCACCCCTCAGTAGCTTCTTCATTTAACTAATTAACCTTATGTTTTATTTTTTTATTTTAGGGTTTCAATCTCCATTAAATGAATTATGCAACCTTTTGGACCCTGGAAGTTCCGCCACTGATATGTAAAAAAAAAAAAATGATATATATAAATATAAAACACACATTGGCTGCTCTGACTCACTGTCTGACAATTTTGCGCCCCACTGCTGGTGCGCCCTAAGGTGGTTGCCTAACTTGCCTATATGCAAGCGCCGGCCCTGGATACTGTATATCTCTAACAGGTAGTGCAGCTAAACAGTAAGCAATATTTGCTCATTAAAAAAACCATAAGAAAGTGTTCTCTCTCTTTCCTATTGTTTTCCAAGTAGTAAATGTGAAAATTCTCCCTCAGCAGATGTATCCCCAAAGGCACTGAAACACATGCACTCCAAATTCTTGAGACCAAGGGGGTCAATTTATCAAGCTCCGTACGGCTCGCCAGAAACAGAAGTTATGAAGCAGCAGTCTAAAGACCGCTGCTCCATAACCTGTCTACCTGCTCTGAGGCGGTGGACAGAAATCAACCCGATTGATACTCCCTGCTAGCAACCAATTGGCCTTGAATCTGCAGGAGGCGGCATTGCACAAGCAGTTCACAAGATACGCTGTCGGCATTTATTAGTGTGCAGCGGACATGATACGCTACATTGTATCATGTCCGCTTGCACATTAGTAAATTGACCCCCAGAACTAGTCTCCTTCATTGCCATTTTAAAAGTGTAAAATAAATATAGAACTGAAAAAAGTCACAACTCTTTAGTCAAAATGATGTTATCAAAATAAAATATCACAGTAAGTCTGGATGTGCTTCTAATGAATGTGTGTTATACTGATTTAAACATAATGCACATGCACACCTAAGCAAATATACACTAAACAAAGGAAAGAGTCGACTCAGGTTCAGAGGCGTTACTAGACCTCCCTGGGCCTAGGTGTAAAGGCTGTGGCGGAGATCCCCATTTCAAATGGATATTCTAGCCAAAATTGAAGTTCACATGGATGCATTTCAGTTTTGAATAGAAGCATATTTGTAATATACATGTATTAGTAAAAATGTTTCTTATAAAAGCTACAGCTGTTTAAAAGGTGTATTTAAGTATGCACCGTGAACCAGCATTTTAAAGACAGCACTTGCTCAGAGAACCGAAAGTACATGTATCATCTGGTAATGACTCACTGAGGCCCATTTATCAAGCTCCGTATGGAGCTAGTGGGCCCGTGTTTCTGAAGACTCGCCATAAACAGCAGTTATGAAGCAGCGGTTTAAAGACCATAACCCTGCTCTGAGCAAGCGGACAGGAATCGCCACAATTCAATGATTGACACCTCCCTGCTGGCGGCCCATTGGCCGCGAGTCTGCAGGGAGCAGAGCTTCTGGTGCAATGCTAAATAAGGAGAGCGTATTGCTCTCCGCATTCAGTGAGGTCTTGCGGACCTGATCCGCACTGTCGGATCAGGTCCACAAGACCTTTAATAAATAGGCCTCAATTTGTTAACTGCTGACACGATAAAAAACCCACTTGTGTTCTGAGCAGCTGCAGTATTAAAATGCTGGTGCTCTGAGAATATCTAACTATGCTTCACATGCACGTGCACAGAAAAATATTAACACTAAAACAGTGATAACTTTTACTAGCAGCATTTTTCCAATACATGTATGTTTCTATTCAAAGATGTAATGCATCTATGTGCATTTATATTTTGACCGTAATGTGCGCTGGTATTACCTAGTGGAGCGCTAATATTGCTTGCATGCAATTTAGTGCTCCACTCGTAATCTAGCCATAAATGTCTTTCAAGAACCCATTTTGCAAATATATTTAAAATGTTCTAAACTTCTGCAGGGATTGAACACAAAGAGCATTTTATTTTCGCATTTTGATATCCCTTTAAAGACACATGCACACTAATAAGATACCGGCTCTATCTGAATCATGAAAGTTTAATTTTACTGTTCCTTTAATTTAAACGGTTACATGAAACATCCTGCATTTAAAATATTACTCAATTATCATCAATATTGAAATAATTTTCTTTCTAGGTCTAAACAGCTGAGCTTCTGTGTACGTCCAGCAGGACAAATAAGTACATTTTTCCAGAAGGCGACAAAACTTCTATAGTTTATTTCATCATTTAACCTTAAAGGGGCATATTTCTTTCAAGATTCAGATAGAGGGGCCGATGTAACAATGTCTGGCAGACATGATACGCTGTAGCATATTATGTCATACGCTGTCGGCATTTAGCATTGCACAAGCAGTTGCTGCTTGTGCAATGCCGCCCCCCTGCAGATTTGCAGCCAATCGGCCGTTAGCAGGGGGTTTCAATCAACCCAGTCGTATCTGATCAGGTTGATTGCTGTCCGCCGCTCAGAGCAGGCGGACGAGTTAAGGAGCAGCGGTCTGAAGACTGCTGCTTCTTAACTCCTGTTTCCGGCGAGCTTGAAGACTCGCACGGAAACAAGGGTAACAGGGGCCATCCGGCCCTTGTTAAATTGGCCCAGAGAATACAATTTAAAAAAAGTTTCCGATTTACTTCTATTGTAAAATTTGCTTTATTCTCTTGTTATTCTTTGTTGACGAGATATCTAGATAGGTAGCATGCACATGTTGGAGCACTACATGACAGGAAATAATGCTGTCATCTAGTGCTCTTGCTAATGTATAACATTCTTGCAAATCTCCTGACATATAGTACTGCAGACACGTGCACACTCCTGAACTTACCGTTCTGCTTTTCAACAAAGGATAACAAAAAACAAAGAAAATGTGATAATAGATGTAAAAAAGGAAAGTTGTTTAAAATTGTATGTTCTATCTGAATCACGGAAGAAACATTTTGGGTTTATGTCCCTTTAATCATCTGTTGCAAGGGGCTTTAGGGCTATAACTGAGCTGGTGTCACTGTCAGACCCACACTATTACACACCTAGAAGCGCAATAGGTGTTAAAAAAATCCAGCTTTTAAAATGCACCTGACACATTTCCTGCCCCATACAGGCACTTCATGAAAGTACTGTACAATATATTTGAGTATTAATTAAATTTTTTTAGTTGGGGTCTTGTTTTTTTGATTTAGCTTTTTATTCTACCCTGCTTATAACTACTTAAAATGTTTCTTATAATTGGCTAGATTTGGCTAGATGGCTGGTTATTTAGCGCATGTTAAAAACGCATGGGCGCACGTTAAATAACCAGCCATTAAAAGTGACTAGTTAATCCCCTGCGAGCTTATAGGAGCACTGTGCGCTTAGCGCAATTTACCAGAGGTCAGAAATCTGGTTAATTAAAAAAATGTGCCCCAATTGCCCACCAAATAAAGTGGACAGTTCTCTTCTGTAAATAAAAAATAATAGCATCTTTATTAAAAAAACAAAACAAAAAAAATCTGCACAAAGCAGTTATAAGGGGTTTAAGTGAGGAGATCTGGCACTAAAAAGTGTGTTTACATTGCGGTCTATGAGGACTGTGTTTTAACTGTAAATATATTCATATATATTTTTAATTTGCTGCCCAATGCTACGCTACTTACCTGCGGCGCTAGGTGTTTTGCCGTGTCTCCCGGCATGAGAACGAGGCTTCCATTTGAGCCTATGGAAGCACGCTCTCGTGAGTGCAAGGCTTCCAGGTAATGCGCACACGTGGTTGCGTTTACATCACGCTTAACTTGCAATAGAGAAAACAAACAATAAATTACTGCGCTAAAAATAATACTTTACAAAAAAGCCACAGTTAATAGGATTCTCCCAGGTGAATCCCAAAGACAGACTAGGATCAAAATATAGAACTTTAGTGTAAAAAACAAAAAAAAGGTCTATAGACTATGGCGCTATAAAGCTGAATATAAGTGTAGCATCAGGCTATAAGCATAAGGGTTAACAAATATTTATTTGTAAAAACATATTAAAAGACTACGGAAGCAACGCGTTTCCGTGCCTTTCTCAGATATTGAGAAAGTCACGTCTGCCGAAACGCCTTGCTCTATTTCCTCTGGCAGAATAATTTAAGCGGAAATACTGGCGCTGAAAGCAGGGTAGTACACAAATACAATATACGGGTAACCTAAAAGGGTCTACCTTAGCAGGAATATAATCGTTATAAATGTTAATAAATGGTTATAGCCTAATATATATCTAAGAAAATATATTTAATAGTGTAAAATTACAATACAATCAAGATTAAAAAATCAGTGTTAATAAAATCAGTACATATATACTAAAAAGTAATTAATGGGGCCCTTTAAATTAGTTTGAAAAAACATACAGAAAGGGGAAAGATTAACCACAAATCTATATATATATATATATATATATATATATATATATATATATATATATATATATATATATATATATATATATATATATACTGTGATTGAGGATAGAAGAAAACTATACTCAAATAAATATAAGTATAAAGATGGCAGAGATATTCAAACAGTATAAATAAAAACAAATAGCAATACAAACAGACTTAATAACTGGACGTCCAGCGTAAAAACCAGGGGTTAAAACAGTAATAATCTGGGGTTAAAACAGTATTAACCTGAAAGTGCACTATAGTGAACAAAAACACTCGTGACTAGATGATCATACTAATAGCATTGGATCAAGCTAATGGGCGAGTGAGGTACCTTGCGCTAATCTGTGGAACACCGATTGAATATTGTTCGTCCTGTACCTCCTCCTGAGGTGGGTGTGTACTCCTAGCGTAGTTCACTTACATCACCCTTTCTGAAAATGTCCAGTTGATTTTGGGAGGAACAGAATGTAAACGATCTCTGGGGTAATAGCAATCCTTTAGATGATGGTAGATAGTAACTTCAAGGCACTCTTATTCTGTGGTGCTTAGTGCAGGTACTAGATCATCTGGCAGTATATTCAATTTGTAGACTGGTGCGCTCCCTCAGAGGGCTGTATTCAAATTCACAGGCCTTGGGGGTAGTGAGCCAGGCGTTGGTAGTTGTCCTGTGTGCTTTTTCAACACAATAGCGATCCTTTCGGCGGCTGTATCAAGTTCACAAGCCTTAAAGGAGTTCAGCTTAGCAGTAGTTCTTCTTGTAGGATATGAGACACAGTCATCAACCGGTTTCTCCCCTCACTTGGGGCTTTTTCAAGATGTGTTCTCATTGCTGGCAAGTATTCCTTTATAGGGCTATCCTGCATCCTTATTGGTTAGTTCAAAGGGGTGTGTGATCCCAGTTAAGGTGGAATTTGAGTTATATCCCTTAAACATTTAAGGAGGTATCTTATTGTCTCTTGTAGTTTTTTGAAAATGTCCCGTTGTTAATTTTAGTTTAACAACTAGTATACTAAAAGTACATATTGCTCCGGAAAGGAACAACCATACGTGTAATATGGTCACATCCATGGTGTCAAGTGAAATCAACTTAAAATTATGAGTAAAGTCTGTTCAAGAGTTAGTATTTTTTGGAGTCCTCAATTTGATTAAACACATAGGTAGAGGTAAAAGACATATGTCAGTATTGTACAGGGAATATAAAGTTTTTACAGAGTTTTACATTTGATAGTTACAAACAGAAGTAAATTAGGGACAAAAAGAGAGAACTGGGGGTTCTCATTGTCTTAGAGTTAAAGTTAAACACATAGGTAAAGAATTTTTCCCATATGTGTATATGATACAGAAAATAGACAGACATTCTAGATATTTCACGTTTGGTGGTTGCATATTGGGGCATACTTATCTGATCAAGAGTCAGTATTGTTTGGGGGATGATAGTATGATTAAACACATAGTTAAAGGTTAAACACATATGTCGATATTTGTTCTCTTTTTGATAAATATTATAAAATCTTACATTTGGTACTTGCAAACGGAAGTTAATTATGAAAAAACGGTTCTTAGTGTATTAGGGGTAAAGTTAAACACATAGGTAAAAGTTAAACACATAGGTAAAAGTTAAACACATATGTGTATATGACATTGACAGACTATTCCAAAGTTTTACATTTGGTACTTGCAAACGGAAGTTAGTTATGAAAAATGGTTCTTAGTGTATTAGGGGTAAAATTAAACACATAGGTAAAAATTAAACACATATGTGTATATGACATAAAAAATGTAGACAGACTATTCCAAAGTTTTGCATTTGGTGGTTGCATACTTGGGCAAATAATGAAAGGAGGTTCCGATTGTTTTTAAATGGCATATCTAATAGAGACCCTTAGGGGAAGTTTTAGTCAAACATAAAAGGAGCTACATCAAGTTCTGAGTTTAAGCCTAATGGGTGCAGTGTTTTCATGGTATATATCAGTTCGGCTTCCTTTTTTAGGAGCTTTGTTTCAAAATTCCCTCCTCTCCATTCTGGTTTGACTTTCAAAATCCCCCAGAATTTAAAGTCTTTAAGTCGGTTATTATGGACCTTTCTAAAGTGTCTGTATAGGTGTGTTTCCTTGTTGCCTTTTTCTATGATACAAAGGTGTTCTCTAATTCTTTCGCGGAGTGTTCTAGAGGTCTCTCCTAAATATTGCATATTACAACTACACTGTATGAGGTATATGATTCCTTTATCTGTACATCTGATAGTGTCATTTATATGGTAGGTTATTCCTGTTTGAGTTGACGTATATTCTTTGGTTTTATTTGTGTAGTGGCAGGATCTGCAGCAATGGCAGGGAAAGAAGCCTTTGACTATGTTCCCTAGTAGGTCATGTTGTTTGGACTGATTATTTGTTTTAAACTCGCTGGGGGCCAATGTGCTCTTTAGGTTCTTTGATTTTTTGTATATAAATCTTGGGTTAATAGAGATCTTATCTCCAATAATTGGATCCTCTCTAATTAGGTGCCAATGTTTTTTAATAATACGTTTGATAGTCTTATGGTCCCCATTATAGTTTGTAATGAAAGGGACAGATATATCCTCTGTTTCTTTTATGCCTATAGGATCTTCATGTCTTTTATATTTAAGTAAATCTTTTCTATCTATGTCTTTTATTTTATTGAAATTATCCTGAATTGTTATATCATCATACCCTTTGTCATTAAATTTCTTTATTAGAATTTTAGACTGTTCTTCGTAGTCTATTAGGTTAGTGCAATTTTTTCTAATCTGCAGAAATTGTGCTTTGGGTATATTTTCTTTCCACTTTGAAAGGTGGCTGCTTGTAGCATGAATAAAGTTGTTGGAATCTATTTTCTTAAAGAAAGTTTTGGTATTAAATTGGTCATTGTTGGTTTCAATGTCCAGATCTAGAAACAAAATTTTATGTTTATTTATTTCGTAAGTGAACTGTAATCCCCTGTCATTCTGGTTCATGGAGGAGAAAAGTTCTAATAGTGTTTCTTCAGTGCCTTTCCAGATAATCAGAATGTCGTCAATGTACCGCTTATAGGTCACCAGATACTGCACCAAGCTATTGGTTCCCAAAAATTCGGACTCCCAATCCCCCATAAAAAGATTGGCATAGCTTGGTGCAAATCTGGTGCCCATAGCGGTACCTTTAATCTGTAGATACATCTTTTGATTAAAAGAAAATGTATTGTTTTCAAGAATGAATCTGATGCTGTCTAATAGGAATTCTCTTTGTTCTTTGGATATAGTTTCATCTTTCTTTAGAAACTTTGTAACTGCTTTAACACCTAGATCATGTGCGATATTAGTGTATAAAGATGTTACGTCACATGTAGCTAAAATGATTTCACCGTCAATTTTCAAGTTATCTAGAAGTTGTAGCACTTGTGTTGAATCTTTCAAATATGAGGGTAATTGTTTGACATATTTTTGAAGGAATCTATCTATGTATTGGGACAAGTTTGCGGTGAGTGAGTTTATCCCTGAAATAATCGGGCGACCTGGTGGATTTTTCAAATCTTTATGAATCTTTGGTAAAAAATAAAAAATGGGAATTCTAGGAAATTCGGGGTATAGGAAACTGTATTCTTTAGAGTTGAGTATACCTTTATTTTTAGCAGTATCTAGAAGTAGTTTCAAAATTAGATGGTCGGCTCTAGTGGGGTCTCTTTTTAACTCTTTATAGGTGGTTTCATCCTTCAATAGTCTTTCTGCTTCTACTAGGTAGTAGTCCCTGTCCATAATCACTACTCCACCCCCTTTATCGGCTGGCTTAATTATGATGTCTTTGTTCTCTTTCAGTCTTTTGAGGGCATCATTTTCAGATTTTTTCAAATTAAAAAGGCGTTTTTTATTTTTATTTGGCTCATACTTTTCTATGTCTCTTTGTACTAGTTTTTCAAATAATTCTACGTTTTTCCCTTTCTCTTGAGTGGGGTAAAACTTGGACTTTGGTTTTAAATCTGTATGAACAAATTTGGGGTCTTCAGTGTATTGTCTGGATGTGTATTGTTCAATTGGATTTTTAATAAAATACCTCTTGAGTGTGTGTTTCCTTATGAACTGTGATACATTAATATGTGTTTCGAATTTATTGAGTTTAGACGTAGGTGCAAAGGATAAACCTAGGCTTAGAACTTTTGATTCTTCATTACTTAGACTTGTTTTGCTTAGATTCAATATTCCTGAGGTATCAGGGTCTACCATTGCTCTCGTCTGTCCCTTGGTTTCTTTATTGTTTCTGCCCCTTCCTCCTCTCTTTCCTCTAGAGCTCTTTTTCTTTGATTCATGAGGGGGGCTAATTGTACTTTTTCTACTATATGCCCTCTTGATGTTTCTGCTCTTGGACTGACCCCTAAAAAATGAGCCCCTTGGTTCATTTCTTTTCTATCTATGATGTTGTCCTTTTCAGACTTTTGTGTAAGTGGTTGAAACCTATTTCTGAGTGGTATTCTCCAATTCTTTTCTTCTCTTTTGTATTGAGGGTAGTCTGTTCTTCCTGAGGGGGCTTCATTTCTATATCTATCCTCTCTCCAACTATAGGGGGGAGGGTTTCTAGTAGAGTATGGTCTATATTCTCTATCTGACAGTGGATATTCTCTAAAGCGTGCATGAGTATATTCTTGTCTAGTTGGCGGTATATTATGCCATCTATGTTGGTTATTATAGTACTCAGGTTCCCTATAGGAATCTTCAATATTCTGTGGGTTTCTAGGTTTGTACTCATTTTTATGTTGGTAGTTGTTCGTTTTTCTAGGTGTGAAATCCTCATGTTGTCTATGACTGATAGGTTTCTTAAAGGAATCATGTCTAGTATTATTTGTTTGAATAATTGGTTTATTATAATTAGAGGGATTTGTGTGCTCTGTTTTGTAAGTATCTCTGTCGCTTGTGTTATTAGAGTCTTCTATATGTAATGTGTAGTCATTTTTGTCTTTCTGCATTTTTTTATTTTTAATTTTTTGTAACTCTGTATTAGTTGATTGTAATGTTCTAATTATTTCTGCTTGTCTTTCTTTAAAAATATCCGTATCTTTTCTATTTTCAAGAATTTCTTGTATTTCCATTATTCTTTTGTTTATGGTTTCTAGACTTAGTGTTCTTGCTTTTTTTATGATATCAATTAGGGTGAAGGATGCCTTTTCTAAAGCTGTGAACCATTCTTCTTGTAATGTCTCACTTAATTCAAAGGTACAGTTTTTTTCCAACCTTAGGCCTCTTGGAACCATATTTAGTGTTATATATTTATCTAAATAGTTCAATTCTGTTTTTTGTTTTAATTCTTTAATCATCATTTTCTCTAGTTCACTCATTAGCTCTTTAGTACTAGTAAGAGTTCCTTGTATGTTTTCTATTTCTATATTTGAATCCTCTTTATCTAGTTCTAAAAGGATGTTGTTCCTAGTAGTGAAGAGGTCCATTCTATAATTTAGAAATATTCTAAAAGCAGTGTATGATAGAGCAGCCAAATTCAAAAAGAGGGATAAAGATAGTGTAAGGAGGATAGGTGAGAATTGGCACTTATTTCCTCTGGCAACCTGAGGCTTCCTTAGTGGACAATTACTAGATTGTAGCGGCCGCATCCTTAAACAAGCGAGCAATCTTTTTGAAAGCTGGGAAGCCTGGTACATTGCAATTGGCAATATTTGGAGACGACACGAAAGGCTCCTGAAACTGCATTACCAAAGAGGTGATCCACTACAAGCGAGGACTTAACATTCAAATCCGGTGTAACTGCTGAATAACACCTTATTAGTTTTTGACGAGGACTCCTTGTCTCACTACTGGATCCTTGGATTGCCCTAATACTGGTTGGTTGTACATCAGGATCTTCGCGATTTCCACAAATATTCCTTGCCACTCTAATAGAGATTTTCATGTTTCGTGTTCTCATGCTGTCATTTGTGTTTTAGTTTTAAGTACATTTTATGCTTTTTAATATGTCTTTTAATATGTTTTTAAAAATAAATATTTGTTAACCCCTATGCTTATAGCCTGATACTGCACTTATATTCAGCTTTATAGCGCCATAGTCTATAGACCTTTTTTTTTTTTTTTTACACTAAAGTTCTATATTTTGATCCTAGCTTAACTTTGCATTATTGAGTGGAACGCAAATATAAATTTTGCACTCCACTCGTAATCTAGGCGTATGTTTTTGGTAATTTCAACAGCAGTTTTTTTTTGCACTGTCATAAATTGAATTTGTTCCTCACACTGCACCAATGGTTTGAGTTTTTATTCAAAGTATTTCACATTGTTGTTTTTGCTACCCAGCCGGCTGCTATTATAAATTCCTTTTTTTTTTCTTTAAGAATTAATATTGGTAGCTTTGATTAGACAGTTTAGTATTCTGCTTGTTGCTTGTGTATTTGGACTTCAAAGGCAGCCTTCAAATGAAAAAAAAAAGAAGAAATAAACAAGACTAGCTTTTATATGTACATGGTTACAAAGGACATTACAAAGATGTGAAAGGCAAATATTATCTTTAGTAAATGGGCAATCTGCAATTAAGTTTGTTGGATTTGTTTTTTTTAAACAAAGTAGAGCTGTTTATATGTAAATAAAAAATAGCAAGAAATATATGTTGTGTGCAAGGAATTCTTTAATATATGCTTACTGAAACTGCACTGGTGGATTAAAAAAGTAAAGAAATATGTGTAAAATATGTGTAAAACTACAGTATATATAGTATTGTTTTGTGTTGTCTGTGTAAATGGCTTATATACAGGTAGTTCTGAACATAAAAGGGACATAAAACCCAATCATTTCATTTTATTATTCAGATAGAGCATGCAATTTTAAACAACTTATCAATATACTTTTTTTCAAATTAGCTTTGTACACTTGGCATCCTTTGTTGAAGAGTATGCTCAAGAGCAGCAATGCACTATTGAGAGCCAGCTGAACACATCTGGTGAGCCAATAAAAAGAGGCATAGAAGTGCAGCCACCAATTACCAGCTAGCTACCAGTAGTGCATAGCTGCTACGAGTGACCTAGGTACACTCTTCAAAAAAATATTCCAAGAGAACAAAGCAAATTTAATAAAGTAATTAAATTGGAAACTTGTTTAAAATTGTACGCTCTATCTGAATCATGAAAGTTCAGTTTTCACGTCATGGTCCTTTTAAGTAACTTTACAGGGACATTAAATTCAAACAGCTTTCATTATTTATATCGTCTGCTTTTCATTTAATATCTCTATACAGTGGTATTGTTATTTATCCACTTATTATAGCACTGCTGGGATCACTGAGGTTTCCAACTGTCCTCCAAATAAATACTGGTGGTGAATGCAGAGTGTTGATCAGATATTTGCAGTCCTTTCCAGCTGTGTCTATATCATCTCTTAAATCAACCCCTTTGTCCTGCAGTCTCTTTATCTTATATGTTCTCATTGCCCTACACAGTCTCTGTCAGTTATAATCAGACCTCAGATCAAACTCTAGGACCTGTCAGTTAGATGATCAAATCATATTAAAGGCCTTGTAGCCTCTGTCAGTTTTATGATCACATCAGATATCAGATGAGACTAAATGCCCTGTAGCCTCTGTCAGTTTTATGATTATATCAGATATCAGATCAGACTAAAGGCCCTGTAGCCTCTGTCAGTTTTATGATCACATTAGATATCAGATCAGACTAAATGCCCTGTAGCCTCTGTCAGTTGTATGATCACATCAGATATCAGATCAGACTAAATGCCCTGTAGCCTCTGTCAGTTTTATGATCACATTAGATATCAGATCAGACTAAATGCCCTGTAGCCTCTGTCAGTTTTATGATCACATCAGATATCAGATCAGACTAAAGGCCCTGTAGCCTCTGTCAGTTTTATGATCACATCAGATATCAGATCAGACTAAATGCCCTGTAGCCTCTGTCAGTTTTATGATCACATTAGATATCAGATCAGACTAAATGCCCTGTAGCCTCTGTCAGTTTTATGATCACATTAGATATCAGATCAGACTAAAGGCCCTGTAGCCTCTGTCAGTTTTATGATTATATCAGATATCAGATGAGACTAAAGGCCCTGTAGCCTCTGTCAGTTTTATGATCACATTAGATATCAGATCAGACTAAAGGCCCTGTAGCCTCTGTCAGTTTTATGATTATATCAGATATCAGATGAGACTAAAGGCCCTGTAGCCTCTGTCAGTTTTATGATCACATCAGATATCAGATCAGACTAAATGCCCTGTAGCCTCTGTCAGTTGTATGATCACATCAGATATCAGATCAGACTAAATGCCCTGTAGCCTCTGTCAGTTTTATGATTATATCAGATATCAGATCAGACTAAAGGCCCTGTAGCCTCTGTCAGTTTTATGATTATATCAGATATCAGATCAGACTAAATGCCCTGTAGCCTCTGTCAGTTTTATGATTATATCAGATATCAGATCAGACTAAAGGCCCTGTAGCCTCTGTCAGTTTTATGATTATATCAGATATCAGATCAGATTAAAGGCCCTGTAGCCTGTCAGTTTTATGATTATATCAGATATCAGATCAGACTAAATGCCCTGTAGCCTCTGTCAGTTTTATGATTATATCAGATATCAGATCAGACTAAATGCCCTGTAGCCTCTGTCAGTTTTATGATTATATCAGATATCAGATCAGACTAAAGGCCCTGTAGCCTCTGTCAGTTTTATGATCACATCAGATATCAGATCAGACTAAAGGCCCTGTAGCCTCTGTCAGTTTTATGATCACATCAGATATCAGATCAGACTAAATGCCCTGTAGCCTCTGTCAGTTTTATGATTATATCAGATATCAGATTTAGAAATATGGAAGTTAGCAATAAAACAGAAATGTGAAATTCAGGACAATATTATATAATATGATACCGGGTGGTATTATGCACTTTACAATATAGAACATCATAAACAATAAAGCTTACCCAAGAGTAACTCAAGTACCTCCGTACATATTAATACACTGTGGAATAATTATTCAGAAGTAATAGATAAGCAAATGCCTCTGTGTATATGAACTCAATATATTTTTTTAAAGTATATTTTTAAAGTAAATGAGTTTATACTAATACCATGATCATTACTTTGAATACCTACAGCACAGTGCAATAATGGACCTAATAGAAATGTAATCAAAAGGGTATAACTGTATGATTCATGGGAAAGGTAATCTATTGATAGTCCTGCAATCTATTAAATGTCCTGTAGCCTCTGTCAGTTGTATGATCACATCAGACATCAGATGAGATTAAAGGCCCTGTAGCCTCTGTCAGTTGTATGATCACATCAGATATCAGATCAGACTAAATGCCCTGTAGCCTCTGTCAGTTTTATGATTATATCAGATATCAGATGAGACTAAAGGCCCTGTAGCCTCTGTCAGTTGTATGATCACATCAGATATCAGATCAGACTAAATGCCCTGTAGCCTCTGTCAGTTTTATGATTATATCAGATATCAGATGAGACTAAAGGCCCTGTAGCCTCTGTCAGTTTTATGATTATATCAGATGAGACTAAAGGCCCTGTAGCCTCTGTCAGTTTTATGATTATATCAGATATCAGATGAGACTAAAGGCCCTGTAGCCTCTGTCAGTTTTATGATTATATCAGATATCAGATCAGACTAAAGGCCCTGTAGCCTCTGACAGTTTTATGATTATATCAGATATCAGATCAGACTAAAGTAGGGTTGCCACCCGCCCCGGTATCACCGGAACAGTCCCGGTCTGACATTGTGTGTCCCGTATCAGATCAGACTAAATGCCCTGTAGCCTCTGTCAGTTTTATGATCACATTAGATATCAGATCAGACTAAAGGCCCTGTAGCCTCTGCCAGGTTTATGGTTATATCAGATATCAGATGAGACTAAAGGCCCTGTAGCCTCTGTCAGTTTTATGATCACATTAGATATCATATCAGACTAAATGCCCTGTAGCCTCTGTCAGTTTTATGATCACATTAGATATCAGATGAGACTAAAGGCCCTGTAGCCTCTGTCAGTTTTATGATCACATTAGATATCAGATCAGACTAAAGGCCCTGTAGCCTCTGTCAGTTTTATGATCACATCAGATATCAGATCAGACTAAAGGCCCTGTAGTCTCTGTCAGTTTTATGATCACATTAGATATCAGATGAGACTAAAGGCCCTGTAGCCTCTGTCAGTTTTATGATCACATTAGATATCAGATCAGACTAAAGGCCCTGTAGCCTCTGTCAGTTTTATGATTATGTCAGATATCAGATCAGACTAAAGGCCCTGTAGCCTCTGTCAGTTTTTTTATGATTATGTCAGATATCAGATCAGACTAAAGGCCCTGTAACCTCTGTCAGTTTTATGATTATATCAGATCAGACTAAAGGCCCTGTAGCCTCTGTCAGTTTTATAATCACATAAAATACACAGACATCTCAACCTGCAAAAACTCATTTCAGGGAGGTGGCTTTACCCGCTATTGCGCCGCTACCCCCCCTCCCTCCCAGTTATATATTGGAAACCTTGAAACCCTAAATAAGATAGAGACTTATCATTAAAGTAGCTTCCCACTAAAGTCATATTAAAAAAAGTAGCTTTATTTCACAACCACATACAACAAACCTATTTTCTAGTGATCGTACGCTTGTTGAATGCTTAAATATTTTAGAATATGATGTGTAATTACGTGCAGTAAATAAGGTAGTATGTGTGTTTTATTTTATTAGAATCAGTGGGGGCATTTTGGTTACTGATGCAGGCTTTGAGGGTTCTATAACGTCCCAGCAACTAAAGGCATTCCTTAAAAGAACATTTTTCCAGATTTGGGCCACATTGGATCAGAGTGCTTGGAGTTTAAGGGAGATTGCATTACATTTGCTGACATCAGGGAGCCGTTGTTACAATTAGGGACTCCCTGAACTTCAGGGAGAGTTGGGATGTCTGAAAATATCAGATTAGACTAAAGGCCCTGTGGCCTCTGTCAGTTTTATGAATATGTCAGATGTCAGATCAAATTGAAGGACCTCGGATTTGTTTTTTATTTAAATATTTTTTTTAAAACTAAAATGCATTTTTGCTGAAAAATCTATTTAATATTTCTATTTAAGGTACATTAAATAATCCAAAGGTTATTCATCCTGAAATAAGGATTTGTTTTTAATTATGTATTATAAGGCTGTATATTCATGACTGTAATGTTTAATTTTTTGGTAAATTAATTCCATTAATCCATTCATAATGTTATGCTTTCCCAGAGGTTTCCGTAAAAGGCTATAATCTGGAAAATAATATTTCTGCTTAATCTTCAATTCAGCTTTAGGTTCGAGCTACCCTTATTTTGTTTCTATATCTGATTAAAGGGACATTAAACACTTTGAGATGGTAATATAAAATGATAAATTGTATATAATAAAACAACTCTGCAATATACTTTCATTATTTATTTTGTCCTCTTTGCCTGTAATTCCATTCTGAAATTGTGAGCTTTTCAGTTCCTGTTAGAAATGGAAGTGCAGAACACTGTTAAATCCAGCACAACCATTGGCTGCACACTCTAGCGACCTATTTATAACTGACCCTAATTGGCCACAGCAGAGAAGGTAACACAAGTTACAACATGGCAGCTCCCAGTGTTTTATAGACACTAAAACTTTACACTTATTTTGTCAATTTTTAAACAACTAATGAAACTTTAAAAAATACATCTACATGTTAGTCATGGACTAATCTTTTCTTTAAATGCTTCATTTAATGTCCCTTTAAATGCGATTTGTGCTATTGCAGAAATTTGGAACAGCAATTAGGCGCGTAATATGGATATCACTAAGAAACAACTGGTGTCACAAAGTAAAACAAAGGTTAACCAGACACTTAGATAAACGTACATCAAGTTTATCTTAGTGTGTAAATTTAGTCTATTCACCAGCATTTTATTAAGGCATACATGCTTTTATATTTATAGAGAAAAAAAGGTATACAAAAGAGAAAAGAATAATATGTTTTTCAACTCAGCATGTGATGTCACCAACATTGTCAAGTGGTTTATCTTTTCTTTAATACTCAAGACAACTTGGTCTGATGTACCATAAAGTTCCACTAACGCTCATAACATGACCGATGAGCCAATTAGGAGGGGATACACAAGTATGCCAGTGAGTAAATACCCACAAACCTCCCCACCCGGAAAGCCTATTGTAAATTACACACACATGTGTACACATCAGAGTACTTTACACTAATTGAACTTTCTGATAAGTTAGAACATAAAATGCCTATAGTTGTAGTTTTTGTCACACGTAACGCATTGCAATGGAGGCTACAAGCAACAAAAGAAAAGTTTTTTTATTTATTTTTTAAGTCAAAGAGACAGTAAACACCTTGTAATTACAATTCTGTTGTCTTCCTGTAGAATAAAATATAAGCCAAGTCTAAACATTTTTAAAAGAAATTAACATCTTGTTTTTTTTTAGTAGCCAAACTTCACAGACCACTTGCCTCAACTGGAGAAACTAGTAAAGATATTAGTGGTGTTAGCCGTCGGAACTCAGCAGTTCTGAGATTTAGAAAAGCCACAATGTTTAGATATAAATCACAAGAAAAGAGGACAAAATACACAAAGTATATTACAAAGTTTGATCACTATGCATAATTAAATGGTTTATAGTAAAACTTCAAGGTGCTTATTATCTAGATTTTTCTCAATGTATTTGGCTTCATCCTAATTCAGAAAGGGCTGTACCTTGATGGAAGCAAGGATAAGTGGGTAGAATATTGAATATTCAGTAAGAGGGAAGTCTGTCAACATTGAAGTGTCGGTACCTGTTTTTTTTTTTTTTAATATATATATATATATATATATATATATATAAAAATATACACACCTATCATCTATCTATTAATATATATATATATATATATATATATATATATACATACCTATCATCTATCTATTAATATATATATATATATATATATATAAAAATATACACACCTATCATCTATCTATTAATATATATATATATATATATATATATATCATACCTATCATCTATCTATTAATATATATATATATATATATATATATATATATATATATATATATATATATATATATAAATATACACACCTATCATCTATCTATTAATATATATATATATATATATATATATATATATATATGTCAATGCTAGCTGGTTTAAATTTAAACTTTTAATATTATTAGCGGGATACAATTTACTTTTTTTTTCTCTTTTACTGAACATTAGCACTTTTGCATGAGCACTAAAAATTTTTTTATAGGGGTATTAGATTAGTTTTAAAAAAAATATTTTGTATCATTTCGTTTATTTTTTTCTGTAATTTTAGATTTTTTTTAATATTTGTAATATTAGATTTGTTTTATTTTAATTTAATCTTAGAATAGTTTTTTTTATCTAATGTTATGTTTTTTTTAATTTTAAGTTAGGATTTTTTTATTTTGATACTTTTTAATTAATTTATTAGAAAATTAGTCTTTTTTATTTTATGTAATTGAGGTTAGCTAAGGGGGTGTTATGTTAGGGGGCTTAGTGATTAGATTAATTGTTTGCGTTGTGGGGGGATGGCAGTTTAGGGGTTAAATAGGTAGATTGCCTTGTGGGGGGTTGGCGGTTTAGGGGTTAATACTTTAATTAGGTTATTTGCGTTGTGGGTGAATAGCGGATTAGGGGATGTGGGGGGTTGGCGGTTTAGTGGTTAATAACTGTATTAGGTAGATTGCGATGTGGGGGGTTGGCAGTTTAGTGGTTAATAACTGTATTAGGTAGATTGCTATGTAGGGGTTGGCAGATTATGGGTTAATACTTTTTATTATTAGCTGTGATGTGGGGGGATGGCGGTTTAGAGGTTAATACACTTTATTATTATTTGCAATGTGGGGGGATGGCGGATATAGGGGTTTTCACGTGTCGGGTTTATTTTTGGGAGGTGGGTTAGACTGTTACGTGTTATCATTTTTTTTTAGAAATGTGTATTTTCGCACATTTCTGAACATCGCCAGTTTATCCGACTTACGGCAATTTATCATCTTTCGGCACCATATATGTGATTCACCTGATGTGCAAGGTGAATTTACGGGTGGCGTGGGTTTCAGCAGTTGTGCTGAAGCCTGCACGGTATATGTAATCTCGCCCTAGATCTTTGAACTTCCCTACTATCTACTACTACACCATAGAGACTCAATTTTCAGTTACCTCTATAGAAGTAAGGTAAATTCTGAAGTGCAGTATCTTCACGTCACTTTATATGGATTCTCTAACCAATCCAAGATGCAATTTCCCCCTCAGAGTGCCTACAAGGAACAAAATGTAAGACAGGAGTTTACGGCCAGGCAGTGAGAGACTTCTTCCAGTGTGGAGATGTCACAGATTTCTCAGGTGAAATGTGTATTTATCTGTTAATACCCTGATTTATGGTGTGCTGCCTTGGATGGGCCCTTCTATTGGATGCAGTCTCCCACACCTATGATAAGTACAGTAGAGGAAGTTGCTGACAGGTAAGTACATTACACCTTTCACAATCTACAGGCAATTATTTGGGACTCTACAGTGTATAGGGTAACTATTAATTTAAAATAACTTTGCCAATGTTATATGCAATCTGACAATTGTAAGGTGTTTAAATAGCCCAAAAATCAGCATTAGCACATAGCAATGCAATTAGCCATTAAGAGGCTGCGGTGTCAGGCACTCACTGCCTCAATGTAATGTTTTTGGCTATAAATGGAGTTGCATACATGTAAAGAAAGCCTTTACAACAGGGAGGGGTTCATTTAGACTGGAAAAAATGCACAATGAATATCACTTCATCTTTTCCTCAGTGCAGTGACCATCATTGATGCCTTGAAGATTGTTCCCAGTGCTTTTCTAGAGGTGGTGAAACTGATCTAAAAAAATATTTCTACATTCTGTGTAGTTTCTGCAGTACAATAATAACATTTTCTGTGGGTAGCCCTATAGATACATTTTTACCAAGGTATCCTATATTTAGTGACTTGTCTGTAAAGGTAATGATTGGTTATTTCTTATAATGAGGTTAATTGTTCTTAAAGTGACAGATCTCTTATTTGATATCTTTGCGTTGAGTTTCCAAACTAAGGTGGGTTATTCCTTCTTACGAATACCTATTCATGCTCCATATATTACATGTATTCAAGGAAATGGAATTTATTATTTTGTATATATGTACCCACTAATATTCAGTTACATAGTCTAACTGGTAATTGTAATCATAGGTACATTCACTTCAAATAATACATTCTTAAAAGATAATACATGGACACAGAAAGATAAATAATATAATCAACAATCCAAATATTCAATCTATATAAGAAAAAATTATTTTAATTTAACTGTAATCATCAAAAATAAAGTAAAAATAAAAGTTTATGATTCAGAAAGAGCATGCAGTTTTTTTTTCTTTTTATATGCACGCTTTCTGGGGGAAACGATCCTACTGAGCATGTGCACAAGCACACAGGGAATACACATACAAGTCTGTGATTGGCTGATGTCTGTCACATGATACAAGGGGCCGGAAAATGGGAGAACAAATACATTTGTCAGAAAAAAATCTGCTTACTTCAAATTCAAAATAGGTATTAAATAATTGTCTTTTTATTATGCACTTGTTAATTATGCAATTCTACTACATTGAGTGGTCCTTAATGCTTCCTTTAGAATGCATAAGATGATCTAAGTTTAACATCTTATATTTCATCCTATCAAAGGGGTCATCTTAAAGGGACAGAAACCCACATTTTTTCTTTCATGATTCAGATAAAGCATGCAATTTTAAGCAACTTTCTAATTTACTCCTATTAGTTTTCTTCGTTCTCTTGCTATCTTTATTTGAAAAAGCAGTAATGTAGCTTAAGCGTCGACCCATTTTTGGGTTCAGCACCTGGGTAGTGCTTGCTGATTGGTGGCTACATTTAGCCACCAATCGCTACCCAGGACCAGGTGCTCCTAAACATACATTCCTGATTTTCAAATGTAGATACCAAGAGAATTAAGAAAAATTGATAATTTAAGTAAATTAGAAAGTTGCTTAAAATTGCATGCTCTATCTGAATCATGAGAGAAATAATTTGAGATGTGTGTCCCTTTAGGGACTTTTTTTCATAACTTTTACAGAAACTTGTTTAGCCAAAACTCCAAATATACACCACCTAGACCCCTATCTCTTTTAATCATACATAAACAAGGTTACATCCAATTCTGAACATAGACCTGCTGGAAAGCATGTTTTCATCCTATAGATGAATTCCACTTCTCTTACTGTCAAAGTTGCACCCCCTCCATTCAGGTTTTTCTTTGCATATACTCCAAAATGATAGATCTTTCAGTTTTTTATGATGCATCTCACTAAAATGTTTATGGTTTCTTTGTTCCCTTTTTCTATAAAGCAGAGATGTTCTTTAATTCTCTCACATAGAGTTCTTGAGGTCTCTGCTATTTATTGTTTATTGCAGCTACACTCTATTAGATATACAACCCCAGGGGTCAAGTCAGGCGGGAACGCATGGGAACGGAGTTCTTGCACTATTTTTGCAGAAGTAACTAAGTTCCCTCTGGACAGAAAACAGAAACACTTCAGTAACCACTGCTGATGATGATGGGAGGAGCAGGACCACAGTCTGTATGGAGGGATAGTGAGATCCTCTAGTAATAAGCAGTAACACTTCCTACAATACACTATATGTAAGACTGTAAGCGGTCCTGCTGTGTTATCAACCCTGTTATGAATATTATCTTTATTACATTTTATTACACATGGTGCTTACATTTCTGTGTGGTTTGCTCTGGGGTTATTTAGCTCCCCTCACCAGAAATAGAAAAAATGCACCTTAAGTGGGTGAGGTTCTGTGACAGACGAGGATTCTCAGGCCCAAAGGCAACCATTCAACACTTCATTAGATGTAATTTGCTTTCATTAAATTTACCAAAGTCTATAGATTTTATACATATACATAGAGTGTGTGTATGTGTATATATATATATATATATATATATATATATATACGGTATATATAAGGGAGGGTGGAAGTCTTGGTGAGTTCCCACACCTTTTTTTGTAGGACTTGACCCCTGTACAAACCCCTATCTGTAGATCTAATTGTATCCTGAATTATAAAAGACTTGCCAGTTTGACTTGAGGTAATTTCCTTAATTCTCTTACTGTAGTGGCATGCCCTACAGCAGGAGAATGGATAGAAACCTATGTAGCCCTTATAGATCTAATTGGTTCTTCTGTATTCTATTACCCTTAAACTCACTAGGGGCCAGCATACTAGTTTTTTTTGCCTTTTTATAGATGACTTTTTATGGTTTTTATAGATGACATGATTTATGGTTAATTTATCTCCTATTATAGGGTTCTCTCTAGCTATATGACAGTGTTTTCTGATAATTTTCTCAACCATCTTATATTGGACATTGTAATTCATAATAAAGGGGACTTCTATCACATGGCTATCTTGTTTCATAATCTCCCTGGTTCTATCTTTATAATTTATCAGAATTTTTCTATAATTACCATTTGCTTCTATATAGGCTTTCTCTATTCATTCCTCATAAAAAAAAGTCTAAACCTATGCTTATAATTTCTGGTTTAGATAAAAAAATATTTCTTAATAGGGGGCTGCTGCATAGATAACCGAGAGAATACATAGAATTAAACAAAATAAACTATCTAGCACGTCCCCCCTCACTTCACTGCTCAGTATAAGGATTGCCCCCAGTCTAAAGGGTCATTTAATTGATTGATAGAACAAGTAAAAAAATGTATACTCATACTAGCGCTGTAGCTATATATATATATACAGTGTATATATATATACAGTGTATATATATATATATATATATATATATATATATATATATATATATATATATATATATATAAAATTGATAGGAGTCTATAACTTTAAATACATGTATTGACTCATTTTCAGGTAATGATCTACAGAATCAAACTAAAACATATATTATTCATAAAACTTTTAAATTGTAAATTAATATGTGTAGCTTGGTGGAGAACCTCTTACTCTACACACGATATATCAATGATATCTTGATATTATGGAAAGGGAATGAAAGATCTCTGAAACAATTTTTTGAAGAAATAAATAAATAAAAAATAGCAACAACAAAAAACAAATATTATTTCTAGACCTAGATATTGAAGCATTAGGGAATACCTATGAGACTAGAACATTATTTAAAAAGGTAGATGCTAATAATTAAATTTACTCCAATAGCTGCCATTTAGGTAAGTGCTTTCCTAGGGTGCTTTCCTACTGTGCTTTCTCCAGAAACTAATCAATCAAAAAATGGTGCTACCTTCCTTGTGTCCAGATCTGAAGAATTTTAAGGAGTGTCTTCTGCACAATCTCAATGTGGTTTGTGCTTTAAAGTTCTATATTAAAACTACCAAGTCCTTTTTGATTTATTCTGCCTTACTTGGACACTTTTTGTGCCTTTTATCATGATGCCTCTCTTGAATAGATTTACAAGGCAGCTACTTGGTCTTCTGTGCATTCTTTTGCTAAATTTAATCATTTTGATGTGTACACCTTGGCTAAGGCAGATTTTGGCAGAAAAGTACTATGGACCATTGTTCCTGACCAGTAAATACTACTTTATTATATTGGTCCAGTCTTTTTTCTAGTGATCCTTTGGACTTCACTACTTTGGTATAGTAGCCTAATTAGCTTGTGGATTGTCACTATTTATTGAAGGATCATGGTGGCAGGGAATAAATAGCCAGCATGTGATTATCTCATGGACTCTCGCCATCCTGAACTAAATCAATTTATCAGGTAAGCATACATTTTATTTTTATGTATCCAAAATATATATTAAATGCTTACCTTTTTGGTTACAGTTATATGTAATTGCCAATACAAGGTGCTCAAAAAATGTAATACTATGCAGGTGTCACCAATCAGCAGCTAAGTACACTGACATCTGTATCTATGAGACAGGTGTCTGTGTTCTTAGATCAGAAAATAGATCAGAAAAATCATATGAAATTAAAAATGTTATTGTGCAAATATTTGCTGTGTGATCTCCCAGGATGAGAAAAATAAAACAAGTTGTAAAATTTGACATCCAATTTGATTTTGTCACATTCAAAGGATATGACTCTAATATATATATATATATACATACAGGTGACCCTCGGTTTACGCCGGTTCAATTTGCGCTGTTTCAGAATAGCAACCTTTTTTTTTAGTCATGAGACTGCTATTGAAAAGCATTGAGAAAGCAGTGCTTTGATTAAAATAGCCAGTAGGTGGAGCTGTCTGCTTGTGTTGCAGCAAAGAAACACACAAGCAGTCTGAAATGAATCAGTGTAGCTAGCTAGACATGAGCTATAGAGCAGTTTTTATAGGAACAAGATTTTCCTGTCTATAAATCAGTCCAGAAAAATGCAAGTAAAGTCTGTGTTCTATGGTTATTTCATAGGGTTTATAATGCAGTTTAGCAAATGTTTTAGTTCATTTAACTTAGTTTAATTATATATTCTGTGTTGTGTGATTATTTGATACTGTTTATAATGCTGTTTAGCATTTAAAGTCTTCATTTCAAAGCTTTAAAAACAATGTATTAGGTGTTACTTATGACAATTTTCAGAGGGGCCTGGAATCTAACTCCCTCACTTCCCACTGACTTACATTATAAACTGGGTTTCAATTTACAACAGTTTCGATTTACAACCATTCCTTCTGGAACCTAACCCCAGCGTAAACTGGGGGCTACCTATATATATATATATACATACACATATAAATAAATATATATTTATCATCCATAAGGAAGAGCACTATTGAAACATGTTAAAAATATTTCTCTTGTAAGGTGTATCCAGTCCACGGATCATCCATTACTTGTGGGATATTCTCATTCCCAACAGGAAGCTGCAAGAGGACACCCACAGCAGAGCTGTAATATAGCTCCTCCCCTAACTGTCATAGCCAGTCATTCTCTTGCAACTCTCAACAAGCTAGGATGTTGTAGGAGAGAGTGGTTAAATATAGTTAGTTTATTTTCTTCAATCAAAAGTTTGTTATTTTTAAATAGTACCGGAGTTGTGCTATTTTATCTCAGGCAGTAAATAGAAGAAGAATCTGCCTGAGGTTTCTATGATCTTAGCAGGTTGTAACTAAGATCCATTGCTATTCTCACATATGTCTGAGGGGATTACACAGATGAGGTAACTTCAGCGAGAGAATGGCGTGCAGTTTATTCTGCTATCAGGTATGTGCAGTTATAATTTTTTCTAGAGATGGAAAACAGTATAAAATGCTGCTGATACCGGATTAATGTAAGTTAAGCCTCAATACAGTGATTTAATAACGACTGGTATCATGCTTACTCCCAGGGGTAATACCCTTATGATATTGCAATATAAACGTTTGCTGGCATGTTTAATCGTTTTTATATATGCATTGGTGATAAAACTTTATTGGGGCCTAGTTTTTTCCACATGGCTGGCTTAAATTTTGACTAGAAACAGTTTTACTGAGGCTTTCCACTGTTATAGTATAAAAGTTACAGTTGGTGCAGTTAAAATTACAAACTGTGACATCCAGCTTCCCTCAGGAGTCCCCTGTATGCTATAGGACATCTCTAAAGGGCTCAAAGGCTTTCCAAAGTCGTTTATTGGGGAAGGTAGGACCACAGCTTGCTGTGGCAGTTGGTTGTGAAGGTTAAAAAAAAAACAAACAAACAAAAAAAAAAAGTCTATTTCGTTTTTTTGATCCGTTTTTTGAACTAAGGGGTTAATCATCCATTTGCAAGTGGATGCAATGCTCTGCTAGCCTATTACATACACTGTAAAATTTCGTTTGATTTACTGCATTTTTTCACTGTTTTTCAAATTCTGACAAAATTTGTTTCTCTTAAAGGCACAGTACCGTTTTTTATATTTGCTTGTTAACTTGATTTAAAGTGTTTTCCAAGCTTGCTAGTCTCATTGCTAGTCTGTATAAACATGTTTGACATAGAAGAAACTCCTTGTCCATTATGTTTAAAAGCCATGGTGGAACCCCCTCTTAGAATGTGTACCAAATGTACTGATTTCATTTTATGCAATAAAGATCATATTCTGTTTTTAAAAAAAATTATCACCAGAGGAATCTGACGAGGGGAAAGTTATGCCGACTAACTCTCCCCACGTTTCAGACCCTTTGACTCCCGCCCAAGGGACTCACGCTCAAATGGCGCCAAGTACATCTAGGGCGCCCATAGCGTTTACTTTACAAGACATGGCAGCAGTCATGGATAATACACTGTCAGCGGTATAAGCCAGACTACCTGAACTTAGAGGTTAGCGAGATAGCTCTGGGGTGAGACAAAATGCAGAGCATACTGACGCTTTAAGAACCATGTCTGATACTGCCTCACAAAATGCAGAAGCTGAGGAAGGAGAGCTTCAGTCAGTGGGTGATGTTAATGACTCAGGAAAGATACCTGATTCTAATATTTCTACATTTAAATTTAAGCTTGAACACCTCCGCATGTTACTTAGGGAGGTTTTAGCTGCTCTGAATGACTGTGATACCATTGCAGTGCCAGAGAAAATTTGTAGACTGGATAAATGCTTTGCAGTGCCGGTGTGTACTGATGTTTTTCCAATACCTAAAAGGTTTACAGAAATTATTAATAAGGAATGGGATAGACCAGGTGTGCCGTTCTCTTCCCCTCCTATTTTTAGAAAAATGTTTTCCAATAGACGCCACCACACAGGACTTATGGCAGACAGTCCCTAAGGTGGAGGGAGCAGTTTCTACTCTAGCAAAGCGTACTACTATCCCTGTCGAGGACAGTTGTGCTTTTTTAGAGCCAATGGATTAAAAATTAGAAGGTTACCTTAAGAAAATATTTATTCAACAAGGTTTTATCCTACAGCCCATTGCATGCATTGCCCCTGTCACTGCAGAGAGGCTTTACAGGTAGAGACTCCATTGGATGACATTCTTGGCAAACTTAGAGCACTTAAGCTAGCCAATTATTTTATTTCTGATGCCATTGTTCATTTGAATAAACTAACGGCTAAGAATTCTGGTTTTGCTATACAGGCGCGCAGAGCGCTATGGCTTAAATCATGGTCAGCTGACGTGACTTTAAAATCTAAGCTACTTAACATTCCCTTCAAGGGGCAGACCCTATTCGGGCCTGGTTTGAAAGAGATTATTGCTGATATCACGGGAGGAAAAGGTTGTGCCCTTCCTCAGGACAGGTCCAAATCTAGGGCCAAACAGTCTAATTTTCGTGCCTTTCGAAACTTTAAGGCAGGTGCGGCATCAACTTCCTCTAATAATAAACAAGAGGGAACTTTTGCTCAATCCAAGACGGTCTAGAGACCAAACCAGACCTGGAAAAAAGGTAAGCAGGTCAAACAGCCTGCTGCTGCCTCTAAGACAGCATGAAGGAACGACTCCCTATCCGGTAACGGATCTAGTAGGGGGCAGACTTTCACTCTTCGCCCAGGCGTGGGCAAGAGATGTTCAGGATCCCTGGGCGTTGGAAATTATATCCCAGGGATATCTTCTGGACTTCAAAGCTTCCCCCCCAAAAGGGAGACTTCACCTTTCACAATTATCTGCAAACCAGATAAAGAGTGAGGCATTCTTACACTGTGTACGAGACCTCCTAGTTATGGGAGTGATCCATCCAGTTCCAAAGGAGGAACAGGAACAGGGTTTTTACTCAAATCTGTTTGTGGTTCCCAAAAAAGAAGGAACCTTCAGACCGATTTTGGATCTAAAGATCTTAAACAAATTCCTCAAAGCTCCGTCGTTCAAGATGGAAACTATTCGTAACATCCTACCACTGATCCAGGAGGGTCAATATATGACTACAGTGGATCTTCACATTCCGATACACAAAGATCATCATCGGTTTCTCAGGTTTGCCTTTCAAGACAGGCATTACCAGTTGTAGCTCTTCCCTTTGGATTAGCTACAGCCCCAAGAATCTTTACAAAGGTTCTAGGGTCGCTTTTGGCGGTCCTAAGGCCGCGGGGCATAGCAGTAGCCCCTTATTTAGACGACATCCTGATACAGGCGTCAAACTTCCAAATTGCCAAGTCTCATACGGACGTAGTACTGGCATTTCTGAGGTCGCATGGGTGGAAAGTGAACGAGGAAAAGTGTTCTCTATCCCCACTCACAAGAGTTTCCTTTCTAGGGACTCTGATAGATTCTGTAGAAATGAAAATTTAGCTTGACGGAGTCCAGGTTATCAAAGCTTCTAAATTCCTGTCGGGTTCTTCATTCCATTCCGCGCCCTTTGGTGGCTCAGTGTATGGAAGTAATCGGCTTAATGGTAGCGGCAATGGACATAGTGCCATTTGCACGCTTACATCTCAGACCGCTGCAACTATGCAGGCTCAATCAGTGGAGCGAGGATTACACAGATTTGGCCCCTCAACTGAATCTGGACCAAGAGACCAGGGATCCTTTTCCCTGGTGGCTATCTCGGGTCCATCTGTCCAAAGGTATGACCTTTGCAGGCCAGATTGGACTATTGTAACAACAAATGCCAGCCTTCTAGGTTGGGGTGCAGTCTGGAACTCCCTGAAGGCTCAGGGATCGTGGACTCAGGAGGAGTCTCTCCTTCCAATAAATATTCTGGAACTAAGAGCGATATTCAAGGCTCTTCAGGTTTGGCCTCAGTTAGCAACTCTGAGGTACATCAGATTTCAGTCGGTCAACATCACGACTGTAGCTTACATCAACCATCGAGGGGGAACAAGAAGTTCCCTAGAGATGTTAGAAGTTTCAAAAATAATTCACTGGGCAGAGATTCACTCTTGCCACCTATCAGCTATCCATATCCCAGGTGTAGAGCACTGGGAGGCGGATTTTCTAAGTCGTCAGACTTTTCATCCGGGAGAGTGGGAACTCCATCCGGAGGTATTTGCACAACTGATTCTCCATTGGGGCAAACCAGAACTGGATCTCACGGCGTCTCGCCAGAAAGCCAAGCTTCCGTGTTACGGATCCAGGTCCAGGGATCCCAAGGCGACACTGATAGATACTCTAGCAGCGCCCTGGTCTTTCAACCCTGGCTTATGTGTTTCCACCGTTTCCTCTGCTCCCTCGACTGATTGCCAAGATCAAGCAGGAGAGAGCATCAGTGATTTTGATAGCACCTGCGTGGCCACGCAGGACCTGGTATGCAGTTCTAGTGGACATGTCATCCTTTCCACCATGGTCTCTGCCTCTGAGACAGGACCTTCTACTTCAGGGTCCTTTCAACCATCCAAATCTAATTTCTCTAATTTCTCTGAGGCTGACTGCCTGGAGATTGAATTGAGGCACGAAAGCCTGTCACCAGGAAAATTTACCATAAGGTATGGCGTAGATATCTTTATTGGTGTGAATCCAAGGGTTACTCATGGAGTAAGGTCAGGATTCCTAGGATTTTATCTTTTCTCCAAGAAGGTTTGGAAAAAGGATTGTCAGCTAGTTTCTTAAAGGGACAGATTTTTGCTCTGTCTATTCTTTTGCACTAGCGTCTGGCAGATGTTCCAGACGTTCAGGCATTTTGTCAGGCTTTAGTTTGAATCAAGCCTGTGTTTAAACCTGTTGCTCCACCATGGAGCTTAAACTTGGTTCGTAAGGTTCTTCAAGGAGTTCCATTTGAACCTCTTCATTCCATAGATATCAAACTTTTATCTTGGAAAGTTCTTTTTTTTTTTTTTTTTGGTAGCTATTTCCTCGGCTCGTAGAGTCTCTGAGCTATCTGCCTTACAATGTGATTTTTCATACGGATAAGGTAGTCCTGCGTACCAAACCTGGGTTCTTACCTAAGGTGGTATCTAACAAGAATATCAATAAAGAGATTGTGGTTCCATCCTTGTGTTACACAATCTGGACGTGGTCTGTGCTTTAAAGTTTTACTTACAAGCTACTAAAGATTTTCGTCAAACATCTGCTTTGTTTCTTGTCTACTCTGGACAGAGGAGAGGTCAAAAGGCTTTGGCAACCTCTTTTTCTTTTTGGCTAAGAAGCTTAATCCGCTTAGCCTATGAGACTGCTGGACAGCAGCCTCCTGAAAGGATTACAGCTCATTCCACTAGAGCTGTGGCTTCCACTTGGGCCTTTAAAAATGAGGCTTCTGTTGAACAGATTTGCAAGGCGGCGACTTGGTCTTCGCTTCATACTTTTTCAAAATTTTACAAATTTGATACTTTTGCTTCTTCGGAGGCTATATTTGGGAGAAAGGTTTTATGGGCAGTGGTTCCTTCCATTTAAGTTCCTGCCTTGTCCCTCCCTTCATCCGTGTACTTTAGCTTTGGTATTGGTATCCCACAAGTAATGGATGATCCGTGGACTGGATACACCTTACAAGAGAAAACACAATTTATGCTTACCTGATAAATTTATTTATCTTGTGGTGTATCCAGTCCACGGCCCGCCCTGTCATTTTAAGGCAGGTAATTTTTAAATTTAAACTACAGTAACCACTACACCCTATAGTTCCTCCTTTCTCGGCTTGTTTTCGGTCGAATGACTGGCTATGACAGTTAGGGGAGGAGCTATATTACAGCTCTGCTGTGGGTGTCCTCTTGCAACTTCCTGTTGGGAATGAGAATATCCCACAAGTAATGGATGATCCGTGGACTGGATACACCACAAGAGAAATAAATTTATCAGGTAAGCATAAATTGTGTTTTTTTTTTGCACAAATAAGGTTTCTTCTGTTGAGTCGTGTGACTAGAGCTGCTGATTGGGTCAGCAGTGTTTTCCGCTTGGGACCAGCAGTGCACCACAAGTTCTGAACAGTATTTCTACTGTGTGTTTAACCCCATTGCAGGGGTCAAACACACAGTGCTTCTGGGTCTATAGCAGTGTTCCCTCTAAGGCCAGATGTTTGTGCCGCCCAGCAGTGAAACAGTTAATTAGGTAACCACACCCTGCAATTAGCAAACACTGCACAATGCAGATGGTAATGTATGGTTCTCTTGTTAACTGTTTCACTGCTGGGCTGCATACAAAACTGTCCTTAGAGGGAACACTGGTCTATAGTCTTAAAATTACTTGCTCTAACAGATTAGAGCATGTAATTTTTCGATTATAATGACCCTTTAAATCAGTGTTTCCCAAATCCAGTCCTCAGGACCCTTACTCAAGCCAGATATTTAACTAGAGCACAGATTAATCAGCTGAAGGGTGAGCTAATTGTTTCGCCTGTGCTCTTGTTAAGATATAATGAATATCTGTCCTGAGTAAGAGTCCTGAGGACTGGGTTTGGGAAACACTGATTTAAATCAAAGCAGGTGAAGGAATTTGTGAATTGATAATTTTTTAAACTTTTCAACTGTCGGCTATTTGCAACTATGTAAATGCGGCATGAGCCTTCTCCAGAAGCAAGTGTGGATTGGCTCCTTCTAAATAAGGCAAGTGGTAATTGGCTAATGAAAAAAAATTACAACAAACTAAGAGCTAGATTACGTGTTTTGCGTTATGGCTCATAACGTTGCTTTTTCACTACCGCTGCTATTATGAGTCTTGTAGGTAATTAGCTGTACCGCACACCTTTTTGGCTGTCACGCAACGTAACTACCACACCTTTCAAAAAGTCCTTTCTCAATGGGACTTCCATAGTGCCGGTATTACGAGTTTGAGCAGTACAGCCTATAACTACAAGATCTGTACCGCCACCTGAAAGTCAGTAGTTATGGGTTTTACTTTACAGAGCTGTACCATAAAACTCATAACTAAACTGCTATAAAGTACACTAACACCCATAAACTACCTATAAACCCCTAAACCGAGCCCCCCCCCCCGCATCGCAAACACTAAAATAAAATTATTAACCCCTAACCCTAACGTAACCCTAACCCTAACAGCCACTAACTTTAACCTAATTAAAAATTAATTCCAAATAAATATTACAATTAATACCTTAATTATTCCTATTTAAAAATAAATAAATACTTACCTGTAAAATAAAACTGTACCTAGCTACAATATAACTAATAGTTATATTGTATCTAGCTTATGTTTTATTTTTATTTCACAGGTAAGTTTGTATTTATTTTAACTAGGTTGAATAGTTAGTAAATAGTTATAACCCATTACATGTATATATTTCTTTTTAGTAGACAACTCAAAGTATTGATCTAGGCCCATTTTGGTATATTCCATGCCACAATTTCACCACCAACTGCGATCAAATAAAAAAACAAAATTATTCACTTTTTCACAATTTAAGGTTTCTCACTGAAATTATTTACAAACAGATTGTGCAATTATGGCACAAATGGTTGTAAATGCTTCTCTGGGATCCTCTTTGTTCAAAAATAGCAGACATATATGACTTTGGAATTGCTTTTTGGTAATAAGAAAGCCACTAAATGCCACTGTGCACCACACTTGTATTATGCCCAGCAGTGAAGGGGTTAATTAGCTAGCTTGTAGGGTTAATTTTAGCTTTAGTGTAGAGATCAGCCTCCCTCCTGACACATCCCAAACCCTGATCCCTCCCTGACCCCTCTCAAACAGCTCTCTTCAATCCCCCATCTCAATTGTCACCACCATCTTAAGTACTGGCAGAAAGTCTACCAGTATAAAAATAAATAGCCTAGCGTCCATTACAATCACAGAGCCCCAGCTGTGCATAATTAAAGTGAAAAAAAAAAAAAACGATCATTGCCTTAAACGACATTGGTACACAAACAGACATGGGGATAGAACATTTTTAAACATATTGTTCGTTTTGTAGCTACCATTAAAAGTGTGCTAGAATAAACATTAGGGAAACAAATGGAACTTAGTTAAAGGATAACTCTGTCATATATAAATATATAGATAGTAGATATAAGGGTGAACAAAAACCAAAGCTCATTATTAAAGTGCTATATCCTTGCAAGCATAATTAATGGGTCGGCTATTAATCATAATGAGGTGGGATTGCAATTTACCTCCCAATCTGATCCTATTCAGATTACTTATTTGGATTTAACTTTAATTGGTAACCTTGAAATGGGTCAGGTTAAATCTGATTTGTATCGCAAGCCAATTTCATCTAATACAATTTTACATGCAAACAGCAATCACCCCAGACATACTGGATTTGGGATACCTAGAGGGCAATTTATACGCCTGAAACAAAATTGTACAGATGAAATTGATTTTGTAAAAAACAGTGAAATTCTCATGGCTCAACTCTTGGAAAGAGGGTACTCTAAAAAAACTATCAATAGAGCTTTGTTAGAGGTTAAGCGCATGAACAGGTCCCAAATGTTACTTGATAACTCTAAGCATTCGAGGGGTAGTACTTTTGACAAGTCCAAATCAATGGTCAATGGTCACACAAAAAGTGTACCTTCTCAACAGTTGCACAAACAGTCGTACACAAAATACTGTTTATGTGGTTAACTGTACAACCTGTAGAAAACAATATGTAGGTTGTTCCTCTAGGGAAGCACGTACAAGAATACGCGAACATTTAAAAAACATTGATAACGGAGTTGAGTGTTCAGATTTAGCCAGGCACTTTATCAACAAACATGGTAAAAATGTAAATAGTTTTTGCTGGCAGGTTATAGAACAAGTCAGAGCTCCAGACAGAGGTTGAGATATTAATAGCAAGCTTCTCTACCAGGAGGCTTATTGGATATTTCAACTTAGAACTAGAAGCCCAGAAAGCTTTAACATTGAAGGGGACATTATCAATTTCTGGCAACGTAAATGAATTAATAAGTTCCCTGTTGCCATTAAAGAAATGCCCAGACATACCATTTATATGTACATCTATAATAGGTATACTATTATAGTCATATATCACAACTTCAATTTTCTCTACTAATCCTTGGGATACAATTACTTAAGAACATCTTTATCTCGCTATAAATTGTGTATAAAAGTAGCCTAAATTTTTACTATGGTGTCTTACTTGAAAACATTTTTTATATTGAGAGTCTAATATTAAATCTAACCAGCCTTATGACATCTTCTGTAAAGAGTGTAGTTAGTAAAATCAATTAGTATGGACTCGGTTTAACGATAACTTTAAACAATTGTTATCCTTGAATGAAGGACACATTTTTTTGAAGCTGTCTCTTCAATATAAGTCATTGAGTTCTATCACGAGATTCAAAGTCTTTATTATACTAGACAGGTGATATGGGAAAAATTGAGAAGCAATAAACCTGATCCATCAAACATAGTATACATGTATAGCAACATGTTTATATTGATGCATGGCCCTTTAATTATGCTTGCAAGGATATAGCACTTTAATAATGAGCTTTGGTTTTTGTTCACCCTTATATCTACTATCTATATATTTGTATATGACAGAGTTATCCTTCAACTAAGTTCCATTTGTTTCCTTAATGTTTATTCTAGCACACTTTTAATGGTAGCTACAAAACAAACAATATGTTTAAAAAATGTTCTATCCCCATGTCTGTTTGTGTACCAATGTCGTTTAACTCAATGATAGTTTTTTTCACTTTAATTATGCACAGCTGGGGCTCTGTGATTGTAATGGACGCTAGGCTATTTAAGCACTGTGTCTATGCTCACAGAGTATGTCTATGAGTAAGGCTCACATGCAGCCGAAACGTGTAAGACAATCCAGCTATTGATCTTATGTCTTCACTTTTGTTTTATCCTCACTCTTAAGGATTCCAATAAAGCTAGCTGATGTTTTACTGAATAGTGCCTGGAGGTTTTGCCTGGTTTTTTGAACTTTGTTACTATTGAGAATTTTTTCTGGGCTCGACACTCGGCACACAGGTTACACAGTGGTGTATTGGGGCTACGGAGACGTAGGAGGGAATCCCATTGGTGGAGAGGAGGAATCGTGTCACAGACCGGAAGTGCAGAGGAAAAGCGTGCAGCGAGTTAGCGTTGCAGAGGAGTTGGAGCGGCATATATGTTTATGGAAGCCACGGAGCAGGCTATTATCTTTGGGAGTGAAAAGACCAAGGTCCGGTAAGAAGCAAACAGGGCTTTGGATGACATGCTAACAAGTAAGAGTGGTGAGTCACATATCATTCCGGTACATGCCGATGTTGGTTTTCTTTTGGTATACCGTAGACCTTGTTTTAATACCCCACAGCAAGCACACACAACTCAAGACCTTTGATTAAATTGCACATGAAGTTTGGCTTTTAAGACGTTTGGCCTCATTCATATCCTCCTTGACATGACTTAAAATTCCCTCCCCATACACCACGCACCTTGAGCCGCACAAGGGAGAGTTCTCTTGTCTAGTATAAAAATAAAGTGTTTTTTTTTATACTCCCTCTAAGCCCTCCCACACCACCAACGATCGGCACCATCGCTGGCCGATGCAGAGAGGGCCACAAAGTTGCCCACTCTGCATCAGTAGTTTCCTAAAGGGTATTGCACAATGCCTCAATATCGAGACATTGCTGCAATACCCTGAGAGCAGCTGGAAGCCATCACGATTGCTTCCAGCTTTCAGTTTAACTGAGGACGTGCTATGTACGTCCTTGGTCTTAAACTGCCATTTTTAAGGATCTACATAGCAAGTCCATTTAAGTTTAATTTTGACTTTAATGCCCTCTTTAATGATACCGTGTTACGCACATTAAATGAAGGACGTAAAAATTTAAATGAGTATTTTTTGTGCCCATTTTATAAATTCTCTTATCTTTGTTTACTAAGTCTTAAAGGGACAGTCTAGACCCAATACTTGGCTATACTATGCCTAATGAAACAACCCATGCTAGGTTGAGAAACGCGTTGTATGATTTTAAATTTTGCTTGCTATTGTTTTAAACTTATAAATATTTGTTTTAATAAACTGAACTTGTTTTATGCAAGCTTTGGTTCATTACCTTCTATAGCTGTTTTATACACTGCTTCTGACTATCCATCAGCACATATTGTGACAAAGATCGCCCTGCACTATCTACTCTGCACCTGGAGAGGTTTAGCTGGTACACCTGAAGATACCAGCCTGCTCTTACTAGTACATAAGTGTGCTTGGGCCAATTGGGAGAACCCATTTACTTGTACTCATGCACAATGCCCCAATACCTAAACCGATACTTTTGGCCAGGTGCCTACACTGTTATAGGGTGGAAGGAGGGACGTGACACGCGGCACAATGAAAACCGGGCTGATACTTTTGGCTAGGTTGCTACTCTGCCTACTGTTACAGTGCTGTGAGGGAGGAAGGAGGGACGTGATGCGCAATAAAATGACGTCACACCAGACCCGGCATCATTACAGGTGCACGAGGGAGCCAGAAATGATGTCACACCAGACCCGGCATCATTACAGGTGCATGAGGGAGCATTGTGCTGGATGTGCCACATAAGCAGCACTATCGATCACAGGCCAGCTACAGGACAGACAGATTAGGTAGGCAGTTAATTGCATATGTGCATATTGCTCCTCTGTAGCACTGCACACAACTATAGGCAGTGCGGGGACCGGGGCTAATAAGTGTGAATAGTAGCACTACATTTTCAAAAACATTTGTGCCTCCAGATCTTCAGCGCTGCAACCGCATGTTGCAAAAAAAGTTATGCATTTCTCACCATTTTGCCTAACCCAAGGTCAGAGAGCTGCACTTTAGCTGTATGGCTTATTGATTAAAGAAATCCCAGTGTGTTTCTTCAGCTCTGAATCAATAGGTTAAAGCAGATTATAGGTGGGTTATGCCCTTTACACAAGCACTGAGGGGATTAGCAGTAAACATGGCGCAGTCCCCAGCATGCACATTAATACCTATCTAGTTGTTATCATGAAGCTGCAGCTTTGCATGGTTCAGCTCTGCATTCAGACCAATATAGATAACATTTGTGAGCAGTAATTAAATTGTAAGCACTGTGGGGTAGATTTTATCACTAGCAGCTAATGCTATTTCATCAGAAAATCAGTAATAAAACTCACATACCAAGTGTGTCTTATCCCAGATGTGCAACAATGCTCAGTAATGAAGCAGGTCTTTATTTACATGTATAAATCAGTTTTGCAGTCAGAGAAACCCCAAATCACACCCACATGTCCCCCTATTACACCCACCTGTATCCCTCAATCACAACCACCTGTATCCCCCAATCACACCCACATTTTCCCCCAAATAAAACCCACTTGTCCCTTTAAATTAAAACCACCTGTACTCCCAGATCACACCCACCTGTACTCCTATATCACACCCACCTGTTACCCACATCACAACCACCTGTTATCCCACATCACAATCACCTATTACCCCACATCACAACCACCTGTACTCCAAGATCATACCCACCTGTTCCTCCATATCACACCCACCTGTTCCCCCATATCACACCCACCTGTAGTTCCAGATCACAACCACTTATTCCCCCAGATAAAACCCACCTATACTCCCAGATCCACAGATCACACGCACCTATTACCCCAGATCACCGCCACCTGTTCCCCCAGTACAGTACTGTACAGTTCTTCATAATTATAAAGAAGCTATTTAAAATCATTAGTCTGTATTGTGCTTGGAAAACTGTCACATGACAATAAAAAAAAATAATCAGTAATTGGTATTGGCGAGTATTTGAAAAAAACGTATCGGTACTTATACTCGGTCTTAAAAACATGGTATCGGTGCAACCCTACTTTGAAATAATCATTTTGTGTAAGCAGCTCACAGCTTTCGTTTTGTCCAGATAGCTTTTTTTTGTATGACAGTTTAGCAGTAAACGTTTAATATTTTTCAGTTAGCTACTTTCACACAAATCAGCATGTGTGAGTAGAAAAACATATTAAGAGTTGATTGTGATTGGAGAAACTTAACTTCCCAAAATATACACACAATATGTGGGCGGAGCTTGGTGGTCATTTTTAGGTCCTAACAAACGATGAATATTTAAATGTTTCACATACTTCTTACAAGCTTAAAGATGTGGGATCAGTTACAGGATGTTTCTCGGTTAAGTAACAATAAGTACTCAAAATTATTATTGGGTCTAGACTGTCCCTTTAAGTATGTAATTAATTCCTTACAAAACAGCTATACAATTACTGCAGGCAATTTAAAACTGAAAGTCTGTAACCTTAATTTCTTCTTTGGAATAATGTAGAAAAAAATCCATCAGGTTTCTATACATTCTTGCTACTTTTGTAGAATTACAGTCTGTGCAAAATGTTTTTTTTTATACAAATCTATTTTCAGTTCTTTGTAATATATAAAAAAAAAAACTTAATTGTGATGTTTTTTTCCAACACTTTTCTCTTTCTCTTCAAAGTTAAAAATATTAATATAAAATGGTGCTATGATTCACAGTTTGTAACTTAGTATTAAGTGATCATGCTGAGATGAGAGATTATGGAACAAACTAAGCAAAATATGAGGAAGGCTTTATGTGCTAAAAAATAAAACTAGGCAATGGATCTGTAATCATGTATTTTAGTGTGAATGACACTTCAAACTAAATATGTTTTAACTGATCACAGTTTAAGTGTGTTTGCTGCAATGCATAAGAAAGCTTATGGAAGCACTGCTGAACATTGTTTAAAAAAATAAAATAATACAAAAACATTATATATATATATATATATATATATATATATATATATATATATATATATATATATATATATATATATATATATATATATATATATATATATAGAGGTAGCCCTCAGTTTACGCCGGGGTTAGGTTCCAGAAGGAATGGTTGTAAATCAAAACCGTTGTAAATTGAAACCCAGTTTATAATGTAAGTCAAAGGGAAGTGAGGGAGTTAGGTTCCAGGCCCCTCTCAAAATTGTCATAAGTAACACCTAATACATTATTTTTAAAGATTTGAAATGAAGACTTTAAATGCTAAACAGCATTATAAACCTAATAATATAATTACACAACACAGAATATATAATTAAATTAAGTTAAATTAACAAAAACATTTGCTAAACAGCATTATAAACCTAATAAAACAATCACACACACAGACTTAACTTGCATTTTTCTGCAAACAGTTATTTCTATGCATTCCAATCTGGACTGATTTATAAACAGGAAGATCTTGTTCCTTTGAAATCTGCTCGATAGCTCAGGTCTGGTTAAACTGATTAATTTCAGCTTGCTTGGCTTTGCTGCAACACAAGCGGACAGCTCCACCTACTAGCTATTTTAATCAATGCACTGCTTCTCAATGCTTTTAAATAGCAGTCACATGACTGGAAAAAAAGGTTGTTATTCTGAAACGGTGTAAATTGAACCGTTGTAAAACGAGGGCCACCTGTATATATATATATATATATAAACGATAGACAGACAGATAGATAGATAGATAGATAGATAGATAGATAGATAGATAGATAGATAGATAGATAGATAGATAGATATTGATAGCTAGATAATATTGTTCTTGTGGATAACTTTACAAAAGCCTGAGTACTAGACAAAGCACCAATTGCACAAATGAAAAGACAATTTTGTTAAAACCCAAATCATACTAGAAAGCTTAAAGGGACATTAAACTTGTGGATATAAGAGCAAAATAATGGTTACTACTCACCATGCTATTTTTTTCCCACCTGTACTTGCAGCATCAGATCCAAAGCTGTTCTATTTTAACACATTAAAGGGACATGATTCAGATTGGAAACACAATTAAAAAAAAGTTTTCAGTGTACATCAAATTATCAAATTTTCTTGCTATCCTTTCCTGAAATGCAGGAGTGTGCATGTGTCTGCAGTGCTATATTAAAGCAGTTTTGCAACAATGTAATACATCAGCAAGAGCACTATTTCCTGTCATGTAGTGCTCCAGAAAAATGCACGCTACCTATCTAGATATCTCTTCAACAAAGAATAACATGGTAACAAAGCAAATTTGATAATAGAAGTAAATTGGAAACTTTTTTTAAAAAAAATAAATGTATTCTTTATCTTTAGTGCTCTATGGCAGCAGTGTTTTGCAATGTTGTAAAACAATGCTGCCATAGATTACTAAAGACACGTGCTTTATGAGTCTACCTAGTTTTACTCTTCAATAAAAGATACCAAGGGAACAAAGCAAATTTGAAAACTGAAGAAAATTGCATGCTCTATCTGAATCATGAAAGTTTAATTTTGACTTTACTGTCCTTTTAAGTTGCAAAAGGGTAGTCCCTCGTATGAGGAGGTAAAGCTTAAGAATTTGGCATCTTTAAAGAGATATGAAACCCAACATTTTCCTTTCATGATTCATATAGAGAATACATTTTTACTGTCCTTTTAAGTATTCTCACACCATGTAACAGAAGCAGTGCACATTCACAAATTTGTGACACTGCTGGCTTTTTTGACAACTGCATCATGAGCTTCAGGTTAGCATGCCTGATACATAGCAGGGGATTTATATTCTTGCAGCGGCTGCATATTATTCCTC
Organism: Bombina bombina; assembly: GCF_027579735.1. Classification (NCBI taxonomy): domain Eukaryota; kingdom Metazoa; phylum Chordata; class Amphibia; order Anura; family Bombinatoridae; genus Bombina; species Bombina bombina. The sequence continues at coordinate 184,485,171 of NC_069501.1, read as the reverse complement.
AGAGTTTTTATATACATATATATATACCGTATATATACCGTATATATATAATATTATATATATAGCAAGCAAGAGACATCACTCTCTGGTCTTAATAATTGAAAAAACAAGTCGTTTATTTAGTGACATTTTCAGGGAATGCTCCCCTTCATCAGACCTAAATAAACGACTTGTTTTTTCCATTATTAAGACCAGAGAGTGCTGTCTCTTGCTTGCTATATCATACCCCCATTCAAGCACCCTGGCATATGAAGGACTGTTTGTGAGAGTGCACCCTACTCACTTTGTGTATATATATATATATATATATATATATATATATATATATATATATATATATATATATATATATATATGTGTGTGTGTGTGTGTGTGTATATAATTGTGTAACCTTTAAACTGTGCTAAATACAAAACTGTAAAGCTCACGCTCTTTACCATGCTGATAACCCTGTGCAAATAAAAAATAAAGAATGACAAACAGCCAGTAACATAACTGGTCTGTGAGAGTGCACCAGCTATGTCACATGGTGTGAGGATACATGTACTCCAAGATGGCCGCTCTCTGTATGAAGAGGTGGTACTTATGTATCTGTTACCTTTAAAGGAATATTAAACAATAAATACATTTCTTTAGCTTGCTTTAATTATAGGTGCCTCCACTTTGGAACCTATGTCTTACTGCAGATATCTGAAGGAGAGTTGCTGCAAATGAGCAAACACATCAGCAATGGAATGCAGTGAAAGACAGATTTCAACATGGTGTCACCCATGACTAGAGGAAGGCAGGCCCTTCAGTACTATGATTATGACGTATTTAGTCTTTAATGTAGCTGTAATGTGTTAAATAGGAGAATAACTGTGAAGAGAGTTGCAGGCAAAGGAGGAAAAAACAGTAGCACAATGAGTAGTAACCATGTTATAGTTGTACCCAGTAGTATAAAGGGACATTGAAACTTTCATGATTTGGATAGAGCATGACCTTGTGTAAGACTTTCTAATTTACCATTGTCAAATTGCGCTCATTATTTTCATATGCACATTTTATGAGGCATCAGCTACTACTGAGCGTGTGCAGGAGTTCACACATTATACATACATGAGTCTGTGATTGGCTGTCACATAATACAGGGGGTAGCAAATTAAAGGAAATTTTGAATTTGTAAGAAACAATATATTGCTCATATACAATTCAGAGTAAGTGCTATTGCATTTTCTATTTATTTGCACTTTTTCAATATGCAACTCTACTGTTTAAATATTTTGCTTATTTTTATTTCATTGAAGGTTACATTCACTGGGTATAGATATAGGATATAGAGATTAATGTATGCACAGTAAAGAATATAGAGATGAATGTATTGAAAGTTTACATACAGACTGTATGTTAAAGGGACACTCAAGTCAAAATAAAACTTTCATGATTCAGATAGAGCCAGCAATTTTAAACAACTTTCCAATTTACTTCCATTACCAAAATATGCACAGTCTTTTTATATTTACACTTTTTGAGTCACCATTTCCTACTGAGAATGTGCAATAATTCACAGAATATGCATATATGCATTTGTGATTGGCTGATGGCCGTCACATGACACAGGGGGAGTGGAAATAGAAATGACTCTGAAATTTGTCAGAAAAAATTCTACTACTCCTTTGAAGTTTAGGATAAGTGCTATTGAATTGTATTTTTACTGTGCATTTGTTGATTATGCAAATCTACTGTATTTGCTGGTTCCTTAATATATCTAGCCACTGTTTAAAATAGTAATACATAATATACAAAAAGCTGATTCTAGATTAGGATAGCATTTTGCACCATAGTATATGCTTTAGATGTGGAATCCAAAACTGAGAAGACTGAAAATATATGTATATCCTATGCAGAGTATAGTATCTAGCTCAAGTATTCAACCTGTTTGTTATAATAGATCATGCTCCATGTTGAACTGTAAAGTGAATAATAAAATCACTGTAGTAAATGGCCGTTTAATTTGGCTGTATGTTTTATAAGAGTGTATCAAGATTGTTTCCCATGTATCAAAATTGACTACATTTGGTTCTCCACAGTGTTAAATAGCTGGAATGTCTGAGATCCCAACAGCTGTTTGTATCTATTGCATGTCACTGATGTAACTTTAGTATAATAGAATATATGCACGACTTCTCAACCTCTCTGACCAAATCTTCCATCTACGAAAAATTTGCTAAGTAGCATGCAAACACTCTGACAATACTATATGTGCACTATTATGAATAGATAGCATTGACAATACGTTTTTTTAAGGTACACTGTCAGAAATAAATTGCAAAAATTGTACCTTTAGGGAAGCAACAGCTTGTCACTGGGGCAGTACCCTCAAAGGTACAACCCCTGTACCCTTTAACATGGGTACATTTTGGTACCATTACAGATTGTACCTTTCAAAAGGCAACTATGTACCTTTGGTAACTAAATTGGACCTCAGTGTAATGGTACCAAATTTACCCTTAAAAATTGTGCACATTTGGCCTTTTAAGGGTACTGTCCCAGTGACAAGTCATTGTACCTCATGATGGCACATTTGTACTCAGTACAGCATATTAAAAATTAGAACATTCAAAAATAAATGTACCAATATTGTGCTCTTGCTCAGAAAGATACTGTAAGTATATAAGTATTTGTCTAGCTTTAATTAATACTAATATTAAAAAAAAAAAAAAAAACAATAGCCACACTAATTGATGATTTATGAAAATGTATCCAGAAAGCTGGTCCTAAGACTATGGAATTTCTAAAAGAACCCGGCAAGATCAACTGTTCCAAAACGAACCACTCATAGTGCTTTATTTTATTTAGGACTAACTAGACTCTAACAACACACTATTCAACTTATGGTGACCCACTCTACATAAAACATATACATACAAAAACATATAGACAACAACATAATAATAAAATATAACTCTAATAAAAGGAAGGGATATACAGGGTAGGCATAAAGAATAAAACTTAAAACCACACATTTGCATTGTCACCCTATGCAAAATATATGTAAATTAGTCTTTTTCCCAGTACACATTTTGGTGATGAACCTTCTACCAATAGATGGCACTGTGTTACACAATGTCCCGGAATTTTTAACTAATAGATGGCACTGTGTTACACAATGTCCAGAAACGTTCAACCAATAGATAGTGCTGTGTTACGCAATATCCAGGAACTTTCAACCAATTGATGGCGCTGTATCACAGTGTTTAGGAACTCTGTACCAACAGATGGCGTGTTACACAATGTCCATGAACTTTCAACCAATAGATGGTGCTATGTGACACAATGTCCATAAACTTTAAACCAATAGATGGTGCTGTGTTACACAATGTCTAGGAACTCTCTACCATCAGATGGCGTGTTACACAATGTCCATGTATGTGACTGGAAGCCGTCACAATTTTATTTTATTTTGGTTCTTAAACAGATCTTGTTTGATATAGTTTAAAACATTTTTTTTGTCATTTAAGTTAATGTTAAGTGCTTGTGTGCTGTTTAGAACCAGTGAGACAGCGTCAGTGAAGATAGGTTGAGTTAGTTAAGTATTTTTTGTTGTTTTGTCCACCTCTTGTATATAGCAACAACCAGTGAACGCAAACTATTTTGCTGTACAACATGTAAGGTGAATTAATTGATTACCAATTATGTGTTCATTGTATAATTAAGATCACTATGGAAAACTCTATGTAGCCTAAGTACAAAATAGACATTTACCATCTTGAGAAATAATTACGCTCCTGTGCACAAATGATATGCCCTTGCAGGGTTTAGCAGCTTTGAACCACGCATCCCCCACAATGTTTTGGTCACACAAGTTATTGTACATTTTTGGGGGGGACTAAATGGTACAGGCATGGACCCTTTGACAGTCGGAAACATATGTGTACCTTATTTACCCCTAAATGGTAGATATTAGTTTCTTAAGATTTAATTGTAATTTAGGATACAACCACAGCAGTTGTACCCTAAGTGTTCACAAACGGACCCCAACCATACCCTTTTTTCCTAACAGTGTACACAAATAAGCTAATATAATATTATCCAAACATTAAAGGGCCATTATAGTCAAAAATTGTAGGTGTAAATACATAGAGATTCAGGGTAACAAATTAAAGCATATCATTTTTTGACTATATTGCCCTTTAAGCAGCACTGTCAATCTTCCCGCAGTTCACAGGATGAAACATATTAATATTTTTCTAAATATTAGATGAATTAAAACAAATCATAATAGATACAAAACATTCTGGGGCTGATTTATCATATAGCATACGCTGTCGGCATTTAGCATTGCACAAGCAGATCTGGTGAACTGCTTGTGTAATGCCGCCCTCTGCAGATTTGCGGCCAATCGGCTGCTAGCAGGGGGTGTCAATCAACCCAGTTCGATCAGGCTGATTGCTGTTCGCCGCCTCAGAGGCGGCGGACCAGTTAAGGAGCAACAGTCTTAAGAATGCTGCTTCTTAACTGCTGTAGAAACAGCTGCATTGGGGCTGATTGACCGCTTGGTAAATTGGCCCCTCTGCCTCTTTAAACCACATACTGCTGGCTGCTTAGCATATATTAAACATTGCTCACATATAAAACAAAAAATGATGTCACTATCTTCTCTAGCCACTTACAATCATGTTCCCTACTTTATATGTAAGCCTTAGGGGCCTATTTATGATGGTGCGAGCAGACATGATCCGATACAGTGGATCATGTCCGCTGTACATCGATAAATGCTGACAACATACGCTCTCGGCATTTATCATTGCACCAGCAGTTCTTGTGAAGCCAGACAGATAGCTCATTGTGCTAATGCACTGTTACAGAGATCTGTGGCAACCCAAGGGTTGCAGATTAGATCCCGGCAAGGTCCACTCAGCCTTTCATCCTTCTGAGGTTGGTAAAATGAGTACCATTAAGTTGGGTAATAATAATACCTGTTATCAGTGCCGTGAGTCGATTAAGTTTGAGGTTGTGCGCTATCCAATTATTATACCGCCCCCTGCAGATTCGCGGCCAATCGGCCCCTAGCAGGGGGTGTCAATCAATTCGATCGGGACGATTTCTGTCCGCCGCCTCACAGCAGGCATACAGGTTATGGAGCAGCGGCCTTTAGACCGCTGCTTCATAACTTGTATTTCTGCTGAGCTGAAGGTTCGCCAGAAACACGGGGCATCAAGCTCCATACGGAGCTTTAATAAATATGCCCCATTGTGTCAGATTATTTAATGACAATCAAATGCTCCATTAGCCCTGTGCACAAAAAAAAAAGACTGATGTAAGTGATTGTAAAATGTATATCAGTTTTTATGTGTTAAAAAATGCATGCTCCTGTCCCAAATGTTTTCTTTTCAAATATATAGATGCGAGTCCTAATCACCCAGCAGAGGGAGTTGTCTTTACTAACCAATGAGCACATACCTCCTAGCATTTACAGCAGACCTTCTGATAAAGGGAGGTGAGGGGACGTATCATAGTTAGCCCACAGATGGCGATGGGGGGGAGGGACTGCAAGTTTGTTATGGGTTGGACATGGTGGAGTTAGGGAGTGTCCTAGGCAGAATCTGTAAGTTTCTAAGAACCAGGAAATATGCCCTGGCTGGAGAATATGTAGGTGGGAAAGTCAGCAAACCTCCCAACCTATAACAATCACACAAGATCCCTGACAGTTGGGAGGTAGGAGTGAGGGTTAGTTGTAAAGTGCAGTCTAGTACTACATTGTTAGTTACATCCAAAGTTTAAACAGATTTTATTTATCAATTCAGACACAAAAAAAAATGAAATACAAATTTTGTAAACGTGGCTCTTACATTTGACTTCTTGTCACTTGGACTAAAATATTTTACTAAAATATTTTTTTTTTTTTTTTGCTACAACAGGTGTTCTAAAATATGCTTCTGATCAAAATTAAAGAAAAAGTAGTTATGTGCTTTTCAGTTTTATCTAGATTATGTCCCTTTAATATTTAAATTCGTTATAAATGTATTTTTATACTGTATTACATGGATCATAATAATGCTATGCCTGGATCATTTCCTTCTTCTATATATTTATAAATATATGCAGGTCTTTTCATTCCACTCTCATAATATTGAGTCAAACATTGGGTTTTGGCTTTCGTTAATGATTCTCATGAACAAGAATGTTGGTATTGTTGGAATCAAACATTGTATTAGGATGGTTTACAAAAATGTCCTATTTCTCATGTAAGAAAAAAACAATTACACTCTTCCAGATAATATGTTATTGTTTATTTCCGTTCTAGCAAACATTTCCTAATATAAAGGATTGTACATACCTTTATTCTAAGATTTAAGAGATGTGCTTCTCTTTGGGCAAATATGATCTTGCACATGACCTTTTATGCACATAAATACATGTTTATATTGCTTTAGATTTTTTCATCTTAATGCAGTAAATGTTATTTATTTAATTATTCATTAATAACATAGAATTCTATTGCCTCCTCTATTGTCTTTAGCAATTTTGGGCCAGATTACAAGTGGAGTGCTAATTAATGATTCTGCTTGAGTGTTAACTGTGCTAGAAATTCGCCTTTTTGCTGTCGTTGGTTGCACTTGTATTATGAGTTGAAAGTAAACGGTTTTCACTCACACTCTAACCCATCAAACACCAAAAGCCAAACTTAGAATACACTTAAAATACAGAAAAATACTCTACACTCATGGATATTAAACAATTGCAAACACAACACAGGTTTATAAAAAAATATAATATAAAAAATCTTTGTGAAATGTATGTGTGGCACAATTATCGGGACCCTTTTAGTCAATACTTTGTACTACCTACCATTGCCAAGATAACAGCTCCAAGTCTTCTCTTATAATGCCTGATGAGATTAGATAATACATGGCAATGGATCTGAGACCATTCCTCCATACAGAATCTCTCCAGCTCCTTCAAATGTTGAGGTCAACGCTGATGGACTCTCCTGTTCAGTTCACCCCACAGGTTTTCTATGGGATCAAGTCAGGGGACTGGGATGGCCATGGCAGGACCTTTATTTTGTGGTCAGTAAACCATTTTTGTGTTGATTTTGATGTATGTTTTGGATAATTTTCCTGCTGGAAGATCCAACCATGGCCCATTTTAAGCTTTCTAGCAGAGGCAGTCAGTTGTTCATTTAATATCTGTTGATACAGAGTCCATGATGCCATGTAGCCTAACAAAATGGCCAGGTAATTTGAAAGAAAAACAGCTCCAAAATATTAAAGAGCCACCACCATATTTAACCGTGGGCATGAGATACTTTTAAATATGGCTACTTCTCTGTGTGCTCCGAACCCACCTCTGGTGTTTATTGCCAAAAAGCTGTATTTTGGTTTCATCTAACCATTGTGACAGATCCCATTAATTTGTCATAGAAAGCAGGTATGTGAGAAAAAGGGTTCTGTCACATAGTAATTTAGGTTCCAGTCCAGGAGGACCATTTATCAAGCTCCAATTGAAGCTTGAGGGCCCGTGTTTCTGGCGAGTCTGCAGGGGACGGCGTTGAATGCTGAATACATTCAGCGATGTCTGTCGGACCTGATCCGCACTGTCGGATCAGGTCCGACAGACATTTGATAAATAGGCCTCCAGGATTTGTAGCTAATCAGTTTCTCAGACACTGCAGCAGTACACAGGTGTGTAATCATGCTGCTATAAAGCCTGAAGTCTGAGTTCGTTCAGGGCCGTCACTACTAGGGATGGGCGAATGTTTCGTAACATTTGAAAAATGTCACGAATTTTAACACATTCATTCGTTCGAATCGAGTTTCGAATGTTTACATAACATTCTAACATTCGATTTTCGAATGTTCGGTTTCGAATTTTACGATTACATTCGAAAATATTATTTTCGAAAAATTCGAATTTAGATTGTAATAGTATTTCTAATGCTTTTTCTTTAAATGTAATATTCGAATTATGCAATATACGAATTCGAAAAATTCGAATTTAGATTCTAATAGTATTTCTAATGCTTTTTCTTTAAATGTAATATTCGAATTATGCAATATTCAAATTCGAAAAATTCGAATTTATATTCGAATTCGAAAAATTCAAATTTATATGTTTGTAATAGTATCTCTAATGCTTTCTTTAAATGTAATATTCGAATTATGCAATATTCTATATGGAAACATTCAAAATGATATATTTGTATCTATTATGTATAAATTTACTAGATTCCCGCCCTACCACATGAACTATTGAACTTCTGAATAGTATTTGTTAAATAGAATGTTAAATTCGAAATTTCGAATGTGGACATTCGATATAATTATAAACATTCGAATTCGAAAGTGACATTCAAAAACCGTAAATAACATTTGATTTTCGAATTTTTAAGAATATTCGTTCTTATCGACATTCGGATTTAGAATTCAAATTTCGGTAATAACATTCGTTCTACATTCAAAATTTTACACATTCACCCATCCCTAGTCACTACCTTACTGCAGGAAAGAGGAGCAGCTGTCTGCTGTTTGAAGGCCCTATACATTAAGGTAAAAATATTTTGCCTTTCGCTCTGTTTTATGTAAGTTTTGTCAGTTCAGTTAGACACGCTTGTTGTATGTTTAGTTAGTGCCTAGACAGGCAGGATTTTTTTTATATTTTGCTGCTCCATTACTGTGTGTGTAGAAACGTATTCCCTACAAGATTGTGTGGCAGTGTAAAGTCCCAAGGGGAAACAAGAGGAATCCTGTCACATGTTAGATTGTAGTTCTGGAGACTTTCTGACCCCAAGACGCAACTAATTTATGCAATTCTCCAGGTGTGATCCTTGTTGTAGATATTTTGGTCACTCAAACCATCCTCTTAATAGAGCGTTGAGAAAATATAGACACATGTCCTCTTCCAGGTTCATTCATAACATTATCAAACTAAAACAAAACATTATCAGTTGACTGGAACTTCTTAATTTTTGCCCTGAAGTTGCAAATCTGCATTTTCAATGCTTTCTCTATTTTCTTAAAGCCACTTCACATTTTCTGAAGCTCAGCAACCTTTTGCCGCGCATCACAGCTATATACCTTGGTCCTACAGGAAGTCATGGTTGAACAATTTCCTGTTCCTAGTCACCTACAAAATGTAAAATATCAATATACTTCTCAAATGAACTCATAGGGGTGCCAATAATTGTAGGACACATATATTTAACAAATATTTTTTGGGGGGATAAACATGGAGAACAGAGTATTTTTGTTTATTTTTTTAACATTTTCCAAGGCTGCCAATATTAGTGGGGGGCACTGTAGATACATAGACAGACAGATATAGATATATAGAGTACCAATTAATTTATAGTTATATATAAGATCATGTCTTGGCTTACATTGACGGATAAAATATTACACCTTTCACAGATATCATCTAAGAACACCTTAGATTCTTACCTCTAATGTGATATTAACTCAGGGCTTGACAAATCCAGAAAACAATTACATTAATCTTTTTTTTTTTTTTTAAACATTATCTCACATATATCCATTGTCTGGCTGCTAAAATATGTGTAGCTGGTTTATTAATTTTCTGGACTGTTCCTAAATATGATATGAATGTATCAAGATCTGATCTAACTTATGGTTTTCCTTCACTTGAAATCTTAATTGAATCCAAAAGTTCAAATAATTTTAATGCTAACTAAAAAAAAAAAAAAAAAAAAAAAAAAAATATATTTTTCATATAATTATGTTGAAACATAAGTGTCTTTATTTTATACAACTGTGTCTGGTATCTCAGACTTTATCCCTTTTTTTTTTTCTTTGTATGGCTGTGGTAAGAAAAACATCTATATTTGTATATTCCCAAGGTAGCACACTGCACAGATTAGTAAAGATTATGCTAATCATAAATAATTCAACCATGAAACAAGAAAATTAAAACAAAGCACAAAGTATATGCTATAAGTATTGTAGATAATATTAAAGAAGATCTTAGGGCAGTAAATATTAAGCTCATAGCACGAAATGCTGAGCGCTTACATAGATGACATTCATTAGCTACACAACATAGCCCAAATCCTTATCTAATCCTGTCATAAAACACGCTTTGTAACAGGGAAGTTTTTTTTTTTAGCTTAAAATGCTGAACAAAAATGAATAGCACTTTACAGACTACTACACATTTGAAAAGAAAATATGACTCTTTTGGGAGCATTACCTTTTGTGTTAGACACTATATTTATTTCTTGTTTTATTGCAGCAATACAGTGAAAACATAAAAAGAATGATATATGAAGAGTAGGTGTATATCCTGTTTCAGTCATTTTCTGCTTTAGTACTTTATTTATGACTGAAAAAAAAGGCATTCGCTTTAGTGACATTTCTCCTATTTCAAATGGCACGAGAGGGCAACCACCCTTAACCTACTTGTGTCAAAATAAAAGGTCACTGACTTAATGCAGGGAGACCGAGATAATAAAGACACATGGAGTGAATGACAAGTTAATGTTTTGTTAGTATATGTCATAACGTTGCCTCGATCGATATCAGGATGTGCCACAGATATCACTATATCTAGGATTTGAATTTAGCTTCCACTGATCCTATGAAATAGTGTTAAATGAAACCATCATAAAAAGTGTGTGTAAGTCTGAAGAAAGGAAGGTTGGGTCTCTGAAGCATTACTTAAAATAGCAATACTTGTTTAAATCTAGTCAGTGAAAATAACCTTATACAGTATATTATATATATATATATGACAGAAAACACCTGCACAAAGATTAGTGAGTGCTACAGTCCTAATGGCTGAAAGGATTGATATGAAATGTGAAAATAAAACCTTTGTTCAGGATGTGCCTTTTTTAAATAGTTATTTGTTTTTTTCAGTTTATGCACTCTTAGAAAAGATTAGTAAGTGCTACAGTCCTAATGGCTGAAAGGATTGTTATGAAATTTGAAAAAAAAACCATTTGTTCAGGAAGTGCCTTTTTTAAATAGTTATTTATTTGTTTTTTTTTTCAGTTTATGCACTCTTAGAAATGATTAGTAAGTGCAACAGTCCTAACGGCTGAAAGGATTGTTATGAAATTTGAAAAAAAAAAACATTTGTTCAGGAAGTGCCTTTTTTAAAATATTTTTTTTTTCATTCTATGGGATATATAGATTATTTTTATGAGCATTTGGGGTTCAAAAATAAAAATAAAATTCATACTATTGTTCACATGCGTAAAAGAAAAAAAAATATTTGCAGAAACAACTTAAAGAGACACTGAACCCACATTTTTTCTTTCATGATTCGGAAAGAGCATGCAATTTTAAGCAACTTTCTAATGTACTCCTATTATCAAATTTTCTTCATTCTTTTGCTATCTTTATTTGAAAAAGAAAGTCCAGAACCCTGAATAGCACTTGTTTATTGGTGGAAGAATTTATCCACCAATCAGCAAGGACAACCCAGGTTGTTCATCAAAATGGGCCGGCATCTAAACTTACATCCTTGTTTTTCAAATAAAAATACCAAGAGAATGAAGAACATTTGATAATAGGAGTAAATTAGAAAGTTGCTTAACCCCTTAGTGACCAGAGCACTTTTCCATTTGTTGACCGTTTGGGACCAAGGCTATTTTTACATTTCTGCGGTGTTTGTGTTTAGCTGTAATTTTCCTCTTACTCATTTACTGTACCCACACATATTATATACCGTTTTTCTCGCCATTAAATGGACTTTCTAAAGATACCATTATTTTCATCATATCTTATAATTTACTATTAAAAAAATTATAAAATAAGAGGAAAAAATGGAAAAAAAACATTTTTTTCAAACTTTGACCCCCAAAATCTGTTGCACATCTACAACCACCAAAAAACACCCATGCTAAATAGTTTCTAAATTTTGTCTTGAGTTTAGAAATACCCAATGTTTACATCTTCTTTGCTTTTTTTGCAAGTTATAGGGCACTAAATAAAAGTAGCACTTTGCTATTTCCAAACCACTTTTTTTCAAAATTAGCGCTAGTTACATTGGGACACTGATATCTTTCAGGAATCCCTGAATATCCCTTGACATGTGTATATATATTTTTAGAAGACATCCCAAAGTATTTATCTAGGCCCATTTTGTTATATTTCATGCTACCATTTCACCGCCAAATGCGATCAAATGAAAAAAAATGTTCACTTTTTCACAAATTTTTTCACAAACTTTAGGTTTCTCACTGAAATTATTTACAAACAGCTTGTGCAATTATTGCACAAATGGTTTTAAATGCTTCTCTGGGATCCCCTTTGTTCAGAAATAGCAGACATATATGGCTTTTACGTTGCTTTTTGGTAATTCGAAGGCCGCTAAATGCCACTGCGCACCACACGTGTATTATGCGCAGCAGTGAAGGGTTTAATTAGGGAGCATGTAGGGAGCTTGTAGGGTTAATTTTAGCTTTAGTGTAGTGTAGTAAACAACCCCAAGTATTGATATAGGCCCATTTTGGTATATTTCATGCCACCATTTCACCGCCAAATGCGATCAAATTAAAAAAAACTTTAAATATTTCACAATTTTAGGTTTCTCACTGAAATTATTTATAAACAGCTTGTGCAATTATGGCACAAATTGTTGTAAATGCTTCTCTGGGATCCCCTTTGTTCAGAAATAGCAGACATATATGGCTTTGGCGTTGCTTTTTGGTAGTTAGAAGGTCGCTAAATGCCGCTGCGCATCACACGTATATTATGTCTAGCAGTGAAGGAGTTAATTAGGTAGCTTGTAGGGAGCTTGCAGGGTTAATTTTAGCTTTAGTGTAGAGATCAGCCTCCCACCTGACACATTCCACCCCTGATCCCTCCCAAACAGCTCCCTTCCCTCCCCCACCCGACAATTGTCCCCGCCATCTTAAGTACTGGCAGAAAGTCTGCCAGTACTAAAATAAAAGTTTTTTTGGGGGTTTTAGGTTTTAAAAAATAAATAAAAAAATTTGTCTGCTGTGTAGGACCCCCCTTAGCCCCCAACCTCCCTGATCCCCCCCCAAACAGCTCTTTAACCCCCTCCCCCCCTCTGCCTTTATTGTGCACCATATTGGGTACTGGCAGCTGTCTGCCAGTACCCAGTTTGAAAAATAATAATGCATTTTAATTTTTTTATTTTATTAAATATGTTCTTTATTTCTGTAGTGTAGCTGCCCCCCCTCAACATCCTACTCCCCACCCTCTCCCAGATGCCTTGATTTTCAAATCCCACCCTCCTCAGTCCTCTCTCCCACCCTCCAGATCTACAGCATATTGATGCTGAAACAGATCTCACGTGCACGCGCGTGCACTGCTCTCGTGCACGCGCCCGTGCACGCGCACGCACCCGCACAAGATCCCTCCCCCCTCCTCCACCAATGACTGCCCACCCGCCTCCCTGGATGAGCTCCCACCCACCAACGATAACGGCCATCGATAGCCGATGCAGAGAGGGCCACAGAGTGGCTCTCTCTGCATCGGATGGCTAAAAACAGTTATTGCAGGATGCCTCAATATTGAGGCATCACTGCAATAACATGAAAGCAGCTGGAAGCTATCAGGATCGCTTCCACTGCTTTCAAAGACCAACGACGTATGGGGTACGTCCTTGGTCATTAACTGCATTTTTTTAAAAAAATTATCTTTTTATCTTTTCACTGCTACAGCAGCTTCCCCCACCTAGAGATCCTCTATTCACACATCAGCAATGACTAATCCTGCTTCCTCCAATCCCAGTATGGCCTCAGGCAATGACTACCCTGGGGGGAAAGCTGTGATTAGAGGAAGCAGGATTAGTCATTGCTGACGTGTGAATAGAGGATCTCTAGGTGGGGGAAGCTGCTGTAGCAGTGAAAAAAAAAAAAGTGAAAGTGCCCCTGTTTTTAATAGTATTTTTTTTTAAAAAATGGGCTTTCATTCACCAAAGTTTACCTTCACTTTAAGTCTTGATAATACAATCCTAACATGTTTTATGTGATCTTTGATGTTACTAGAATAGACTAGGATGTCATCTAAATAGATTACCAGAAATACGTCAAGAATGTCACGGAAAATGTTGTTAATAAAATATTGGAATGTCGCTGGAGCGCTACAAAGACCAAAAGGCATGACTGTATACTCATAAAGACCGTATCTGGTCCTAAATGCAGTCAGCCATTCGTCTCCAGCTCTTATTCTAACAAGGTTATAGGCACCTCTTAGATCTAACTTGGTAAAAACCTTAGCGACTCTTAACCTCTCAATCAATTCTGGGATTAGAGGTAAGGGGTATCTATTTTTCTTAGTACGTTTGTTTAATTCCCTATAATCAATAATAGGGCAAAGGGGCCCATCCTTGTTTTTCACAAAAAACATGCCAGCACCTGCAGGGGATGTGGAAAGTCTTATGAAACCTTTTTTCAAGGTTTTCGTTAATGTAATTATTTAAGTGTTCAAGCTCGGGTTTAGAGAGGGGGTATATGTGACCATAAGGTATAGTAACGTCTGGTAGAAGATCTATAGGACAGTCATACAGTCTATGAGGAGGGAGTGTCAGTGCAACTTTTTTATCAAAGATGTCGGCAAAGTCAGTATAGTCTAGGGGTATGTCAGTAGAGGATGTGCTTAATAGAGTGGAAACAGGGAAACAAGTGGCAGTACAATAGTCAGATGAAAAAGTGAGGGATAAAGTATCCCAATTTATCTGTGGTTGATGTAGACGCAACCAAGTCAAATATATATCAGATGAAACTGTCTCAGTGTGTCCAGTTAGTGTTCTCAGAAGAAGGGGCACAGTCTGATGAGAGACAGGACCAGAGGAAAGTTGTGTGCCATCAATAACTTTGAGAAGCATCGGGTTGCTTTTGGGAAAGAAAGGTATTTTATTATGCTTTACTAAATCAAAATCAATGAAGTTGCCACATGCGCCGGTGTCTAAGATAGCTTCAGTCTTCAGACTGTGATGATCCCACTGTAGAGACAAATGCAGCATAAGATAAGATGTGGTTTTGTATTTAGAATATAAACAATGTTTTAATGGGGCTATCTTACTGTGTTTCTGTTTTTGGAGTTGGGGACAAGCCTTAACGACATGGTCTGGTGCTGCACAATATATGCACAGATTTAGGGTGCGTCGTCTGGTCTTTTCTTGGTTTGACAATGGTCCTTTAATGACACTAATTTCCATAGGCTGGTCTGAAGTAACTAGTGTGTTAGGCATATTAGAAGTCGATCTACGAGCAGGTAAATAATTTTTCAGACTTTCTTTCCCTAATCCTTTTGTCAATAGTTATGGTTAAGGTGAACAAGTCCTCAAGTAGGTGTGGGATATCAGTTCTTGACAACTCATTCTTTACCTCTTCTGAAAGACCTAGAGGCCTATTTATCAAGCCGTCAACCGCAAATACGCTGGAATTCTGCAGCGTAATTGTGGAGAGCCTGATTTCCCCTTATTTATCAAAGCCTACAGACCAGCAAAAGTTGAAATTTGTGACGTAACATATGATCCGCCGGTCTCAGTCTGACACAGATTGATGCTTACATCATTACAGATGTTCCAAGTGCAAATTCGGCATGATCTGACTACTATCAAATATCTACCAGGTACGCTCGCCCCACTTCCGGCCCAGCGTACCTGCTTTTCAATCCGCCACCCTGGAGGCGGCGGATGCCATAGGAATCAATCAATGGAAGTCTGAAAACAGTGAAAGCTTATGCTTGCTGCTGCCCGATACCCCATTGATTCCTATGGGAGAATAAAAGTAACGTTTACACCTAACACCCTAACATGTACCCCTGAGTCTAAACACCCTTAATCTGCCACCCCGACACCGCCACCACCTACCTACATTATACTTATTGACCCCTAATCTGCCG
Source organism: Bombina bombina (assembly GCF_027579735.1). NCBI lineage: Eukaryota > Metazoa > Chordata > Amphibia > Anura > Bombinatoridae > Bombina > Bombina bombina. Next base: position 184,469,347 of record NC_069501.1, on the reverse strand, counting down.
CCCCCTACATTATACTTATTAGCCCCTAATCTGCCGTCCCGACACCGCCGCCACCTACATTATACTTACTAACCCCTAATCTGCTGCCCCGACACTGCTGCCACCTACATAAAAGTATTAACCCCTATTTCGCCACTCCCGGAGCCCACCACAACTAAATAAATGTATTAACCCCTAAACCCCTGGCCTCCCACATCACTAGCACTTACTAAACCTAAACTAACTCCTAAACTGCCAGTCCCCCACATCGCCATAAACTAAATTAACCTATTAACCCCTAAACCTAACAACCCGCTACATTTATATTAAATATTAACTCATCCCTATCTTATAATAAATTTAAACTTACCTTTAGATTTAAATTAAACTATATTAAACTAATAATTAACCTACCCTTTTATACTAAAATTACATTAACAAGCCCACCACAACTAAATAAATGTATTAACCCCTAAACCCCTGGCCTCCCACATCACTAGCACTTACTAAACCTAAACTAACTCCTAAACTGCCAGTCCCCCACATCGCCATAAACTAAATTAACCTATTAACCCCTAAACCTAACAACCCGCTACATTTATATTAAATATTAACTCATCCCTATCTTATAATAAATTTAAACTTACCTTTAGATTTAAATTAAACTATTTTAAACTAATAATTAACCTACCCTAACTGTTATACTAAAACTACATTATATATTAAACTAATAATTAACCTACCCTAACTGTTATACTAAAATTACACTAAATTATATTAAATTAATAATTAATCTACCCTAACTGTTATACTAAAATTACATTAAAATACAAATTAAATTACTATATTACATATTTAAACACCTTACCCTACTCAAATAATTTAAATCTACAATTAAAAATTACAAAGTTACAAAAAACTAACAACTAAGTTACAAAAAATAACAAACACTAAGTTACAAAAAATAACAAACACTGTTACAAAAAAAATAAACACTAAGTTACACAAAATAAAAAATAAATTATCAAGTATTTAAACTAATTACACCTAATCTAAGAGTCCTATGAAAATAAAAAAGCCCCGCCAAAATAAAAAACTCGTAGCCTTACAATAAACTACCAATGGCCCTTAAAAGGGCCTTTTGCGGGGCATTGCCCCAAAGAAATCAGCTCTTTTACCTGTAAATAAATATACAAATACCCCCAAAACAGTAAAACCCACCACCCACACAACCAAACCCCCCAAATAAAACCTAACTAAAAAAACCTAAGCTCCCCATTGCCCTGAAAAGGGCATTTGTATGGGCATTGCCCTTAAAAGAACATTTAGCTCTTTTTCAAAAGCCCAAACCCTAATCTAAAATTAAAACCCACCCAATAAACCCTTAAAAAGCCTAACACTAACCCCTGAAGATCCACTTACAGTTTCTGAAGAGCCGTCATCCATCCTCAATGAAGCGGCAGAAGTCTTCATCCAAGCCCGCAGAAGTCTTCATCCAGATGGCATCTTCTATCTTCATCCATCTGGCGCGGAGCGGCTCCATCTTCAAGACATCTGTCGCGGAGCATCCTCTTCTTACAACGTCTTCTTCCAAATGAAGGTTCTTTTAAATTACTTCATCCAAGATGGCGTCCCTTAGATTCCGATTGGCTGATAGAATTCTATCAGCCAATCTGGATTAAGGTTGAAAGAATCCTATTGGCTGTTGCAATCAGCCAATAGGATTGAACTCGCATTCTATTGGCTATTCCAATCAGCCAATCGGAATCTAAGGGACGCCATCTTGGATTACATCATTTAAAGGAACCTTCATTCGGAAGAAGACGTCATAAGAAGAGGATGCTCTGTGCCGAATGTGTCGTGAAGATGGAGCCGCTCCGCGCCGGATGGATGAAGATAGAAGATGCCATCTGGATAAAGACTTCTGCAGGCTTGGATAAAGACTTCTGCCGGTTTTGATGAGGACTTTTGCCACTTTGTTGAGGATGGATGTCGGCTCTTAAGAAACTGTAAGTGGATCTTCGGGGGTTAGTGTTAGGCTTTTTTAAGGGTTTATTGCGTGGCCAGTTAGTATATATATAATGTTTAAAACAAATGCACACCTCTAAACCTACCTCTGTATTTTCTCATGGAAAGTAGCTAATTTTCAGCAAACTATACAAATAAAAAACAAGTCCAGTAGACAAGTTGCGGTAAATTGGAATTCTTTAGTTTTGTATGCTTTATTTGAGTCAGGAAAGTTTAATTCTGTCTTCCATGCACCTTTAAGTGTACTCAATTTCACCACCCGCTGTACCTCTTGTATAAGCAACATGCTGTTCTACATTAAAAAAAATAAATTGCCCAGACATTTTAATGACATACAAATATTGCTAATTGATTTCTTTACTCTGGGACTTAAAAAATGTTTGCCATATCAATGTGAAATAAACACATAGGGCTAGATTACAAAGTGGTGCGCTATTCAACAATTTTGTTTGCGCTCAAACACCACAAGAAGTAAACTTTTAACATTTGCGGTTTAGCGTATGTATTACAAGTTGAAAGTAAATTTTTTGAGCGTAAGCGAAAGCCAATGATCAATAATTTCAGGACTTCGGACATCACGACCGCACTAACTTCTTCTCCCTATAGACTTCAATGGAGTCGCAAAGTAAAAAAATACCTAATACCTATCGCTCACGTGCTAACCCGACCACGTTTAACAAAATGCATTATAGCAGTTGTTTAATATTTTACAATGTTCTTCACATAGATGAAAATGTTCTATTTATTTTTAAATAGATATTCCTATATAATATACTGTATATCTGATGTTTTTGTTTTGTAAAATATCTCTCTCTCTCTCATATATATGTATATGTATATATATATATATATATATATATATATATATATATATATATATATACACAGTATATACACAGTATATACACATGTATATGTACAGGTATATATATATTTATATTTATATATATATATATATATATATAAATAAAAACTATCTATTTATAAATACTTAGAACATGTTCCCCTATTTAAAGAATATTGAAATGTAAAATATTTACAGTATACATAAAGTAAATGTTTATATAACTGTGTATACAGGGAGTGCAGAATTATTAGGCAAATGAGTATTTTGACCACATCATCCTCTTTATGCATGTTGTCTTACTCCAAGCTGTATAGGCTCGAAAGCCTACTACCAATTAAGCATATTAGGTGATGTGCATCTCTGTAATGAGAAGGGGTGTGGTCTAATGACATCAACACCCTATATCAGGTGTGCATAATTATTAGGCAACTTCCTTTCCTTTGGCAAAATGGGTCAAAAGAAGGACTTGACAGGCTCAGAAAAGTCAAAAATAGTGAGATATCTTGCAGAGGGATGCAGCACTCTTAAAATTGCAAAGCTTCTGAAGCGAGATCATTGAACAATCAAGCGTTTCATTCAAAATAGTCAACAGGGTCGCAAGAAGCGTGTGGAAAAACCAAGGCGCAAAATAACTGCCCATGAACTGAGAAAAGTCAAGCGTGCAGCTGCCAAGATGCCACTTGCCACCAGTTTGGCCATATTTCAGAGCTGCAACATCACTGGAGTGCCCAAAAGCACAAGGTGTGCAATACTCAGAGACATGGCCAAGGTAAGAAAGGCTGAAAGACGACCACCACTGAACAAGACACACAAACTGAAACGTCAAGACTGGGCTAAGAAATATCTCAAGACTGATTTTTCTAAGGTTTTATGGACTGATGAAATGAGAGTGAGTCTTGATGGGCCAGATGGATGGGCCCATGGCTGGATTGGTAAAGGGCAGAGAGCTCCAGTCCGACTCAGACGCCAGCAAGGTGGAGGTGGAGTACTGGTTTGGGCTGGTATCATCAAAGATGAGCTTGTGGGGCCTTTTCGGGTTGAGGATGGAGTCAAGCTCAACTCCCAGTCCTACTGCCAGTTTCTGGAAGACACCTTCTTCAAGCAGTGGTACAGGAAGAAGTCTGCATCCTTCAAGAAAAACATGATTTTCATGAAGGACAATGCTCCATCACACGCGTCCAAGTACTCCACAGCGTGGCTGGCAAGAAAGGGTATAAAAGAAGAAAATCTAATGACATGGCCTCCTTGTTCACCTGATCTGAACCCCATTGAGAACCTGTGGTCCATCATCAAATGTGAGATTTACAAGGAGGGAAAACAGTACACCTTTCTGAACAGTGTCTGGGAGGCTGTGGTTGCTGCTGCATGCAAAGTTGATGGTGAACAGATCAAAACTCTGACAGAATCCATGGATGGCAGGCTTTTGAGTGTCCTTGCAAAGAAAGGTTTCTATATTGGTCACTGATTTGTTTTTGTTTTGTTTTTGAATGTCAGAAATGTATATTTGTGAATGTTGAGATGTTATATTGGTTTCACTGGTAAAAATAAATAATTGAAATGGGTATATATTTGTTTTTTGTTAAGTTGCCTAATAATTATGCACAGTAATAGTCACCTGCACACACAGATATCCCCCTAAAATAGCTATAACTAAAAACAAACTAAAAACTACTTCCAAAACTATTCAGCTTTGATATTAATGAGTTTTTTGGGTTCATTGAGAACATGGTTGTTGTTCAATAATAACATTAATCCTCAAAAATACAACTTGCCTAATAATTCTGCACTCCCTGTATATGTGTACTGTATATATATATATATATATATATATATATATATATATATATATATATATATATATATATATAAACATATAAATGTATAAATAGGCATTATCTATACATAGTAATAAATGTCAAATACCTTGTCATATACCATATATCTTTGAACCTTTATAACTTTTATAATTTTTATGAGAACATTTTTTATCAGATAGTGTATATATGAGTGGAACTGTTTATTTTAATGTATACTATTTATGTTGTGTTTAGTGCACTTTTTTATTAACTCGTCCTTTACACAAGATCTTCAGTTGCGCTAACGAGCATAAAATGTGATTAGGTTAGCGTGTTTACTTTAAACTTGTAATATGAGCGCTATTTAACGCAGGCGTGATATTTCAGTATTTCATGCCCTCTCTCTTTAGTGAGCCACTTGTAATCTAGCCCATTATAAGTACAAAATTACATTCATGCTTTTACAACTAATCTACTACTTATTTTTTTTTATGTAACGCAATCTTCAATCTTTTAAATAAGATTTATAACATCTAACAGAAAAAAGGAATTACACACATTTCGTTTTTAACGCATAGAACGCACAATTTGATGTAAATAATAATTTCATTTTAAATATGTACAATTGCTTTTTCTCTGTTTACTGCAAGGAAAGTACATCCATAAAATGCAATTTCAAACATTTCTCTGTGTCTTTTCTCTCTTTTGAGCATTCACATTAGTGATTTGACCCAAAAGGTGGCAGTTAAGAACAAAACAACTCTGTGTTTGAAAAAATATAGAAGGTTTTTAGGGCCATTTCTCCACAGGCAGGCATGCTGAGCTTTGATGCTCTCTTGTGAAACTCATTCCGTTGTTAGCCAGGATCAGGGGAATCTAACAGTCTGTGACAGAACTCTCAATGCAAAAAACGAGCCTAAGCAGTCATATTCCTATGGGCTATTATTCCTCACCTGGTGACATTTGCGCAGGCACAAAAATGGCTTATGATGTTTAGCAGACACAAAAATAATTAAGTACATTTTTATGGAGAAGATTTTGAGTTAATGAAGCACATACTATTCTTCGACAGAAGTTATCTGAGTAATTTAGTTTTTTTAAAAAAATACTGGTTATATAGATCTCATTGTATTATCAGCAAATAGATTTAGCATTTCAAACTAGATTTGAAAAAAAAAGTGCTTTGTTAAAAAGAAAGAAGCATTTAGGATAACTACTTTAGTGAAAAATGCAAATTGGAAAGTAATGGAAAAAAATGCTGTTTTATTCTGAATTAATTATACGTCTACCTCATTGATGTAAAAATCTGCATTGTTCACTAATGTCATATGGGGTTTCACATACTGGGCTCCATGTATGAAGCAGCGAAAGCTGCTCTGGAGCCTTTGCAGGGCAGGTTCGCATATGTGAGCCTGCTTCCCGCAATGTAAGGAGCAGCGGTCATTAGACCACTGCTTCCTACACCCTACGCCACCTCTTAGGTGGCGAAGCAAAATCACAGAGAGCATGCTCGCTCTCGGTGATTGACAGCCCCTTCAGTCGCGTGATTGGTCGCGCGATTGAAGGGGCGGGCATTACACACTCCGATGAGTGTGTAATGATACATACGGGCAAGCAGATCAATAGATCCGCTGCCCGTGTGTAGCGGAGGCGGGCGGACAGCTTTGCAAGTTAAGAAACTGTCCGCCTGCCTCTTAGTACATGGAGCCCACTGTTTATAAATATGTGTATTCATTTGGGGGGGGAGTATGATTTTTTATTAAAGGAACATTAAAGTCAAAATTGGCTTTTATGATTCAGACAGAGCATTACATTTTAAAAACTTTCTAATTTACTGCTATCATCTCATTTGCTTTGTTCTCATGGTATGAAAAGCATATCTAGGTAGGCACAAAAGCAGTGATACACTACTGGGAGCTTGTGGCTGCACATATATGTCTCTTGTCATTGGTTCACCCAATGTGGTTAGCTAGCTGGTTCTTCAACAAAGGATACCAAGAAAATGAAGCATGTTTGATGATAAAAGTCAACAAGAAAGCTGTTTAAAATGATATGCTCTATCGGAATCATAAAAAACTGTGTTTCAAGCCCATTGTGAATGATTCCCTTAAAATATATCAGACATATATGAATAGATTTTATTTGTTTGTTTGTTTTTGATTTGGGCGAAACAAGACAAACAAACAAAATACACACACATATTTGATAAGTCAGCATTTTTTTATAGAATTAATTAAATTAATATGTTGTATGTGTGTTTGGATTGAAAATGTCACCCTTCTGATCCCCCTAAAATAAATAAATAAATAAATACACAAGCAAATAAATAAAGACACAATTTTATTTGTTTTCTTATTATCCATTGTTGAAAAGCAGGGAGGTAAATTCAGGAGTGTGCACGTGTCTGCAGCACTATATGACAGCAGCTTTGCAACAATGTTATACATTTGCAAGAGTACTAGATGGCAGCACTATTTCCTGTTGTGTAGTGCTCTAGACATGTGCACGCTACCTATCTAGATATCTCTTCAACAAGGAATAACATGAGAATGAAGTAAATTTGATAATTGAAGTAAATTGGAAACTTTTTAAAAATGGTATTCTCTACCTGAATCATTAAAGACAAAATATGGGTTGTTATGTGGCAATTCTGTGTTGTGGTCCCTGCTCAGGCATCATATTCACCACAGATGGCAAATGTCATTGCATCGGAATCTTCTTTGTGCGCATGATCAGAGGGTCCTCTGATGCAGCAGCCCAGGGAGGCTTCCACACAGGCTACCAAGGTGGGATCTTATAGCAGTGGAAGGCAGTAGGTCCACATCCATGTCTGGTGCTGGGGGCCCAGGATAGTCAGTTTTTAGTGCTAAAGGCCCTCTACACCCACCAGGAGACCTTGCATATTATTATTATTATTATACTTTATTTATGAAGCGCCAACATATTCCGCAGCGCTGTCCATGGATACAGTTCATTTAAATAAAACATTAATATAAAACTTGTAAGAGACAGCATTTGCAAACACATACAGGAGGAATCGAGGGCCCTATTTCCGTGGGAACTTATGCTTTCTTTTCCATCCAACACAGTCTACATGACATCTAATGTTCCTGGTTCTGCAAAAAGAACACAATAACCTATGTTCCAAGGAATTTAGCTACCCAGGGTGGGGGAGGTAATGGTATTCCTGTGCCTAACATCAATGACATCAACACAGGAGGTTGTGGTGGATAGGAGAGTATCAGTTCAGGAAGACACCATTTCCTCTGTGCCAAAAATTGACATATAATCTGTATTTAGGCTTTGACAATGTGCTGAGATCGCTTTATTTCTTCAGGATGTGTTATTAGCTGGAAATGACAGTCTATGCCTGCCTTTGGATGCTGGCTGTTCTAATTGCTAGGTTGAAATGGTCCTTCGATAGCAAACTTCAGTGTTAGAAAGAAGAAAAGGTAAAAATGAAACTGTGATGGGTGGTCATAGAATTGTGTTAGTTCGTAATAATCATGCTAGTGCCACAACAGACAAAATGCTATACAGCTTGTGCTCCCACCTATGCCAATCTCTTTTTGGGATGGTGGGAGCACCTAGTAGTGTTCTCAGACAATAACACAGAATTCCTGAACAAGGTTCCCCTCTGGATTTGCTATATCGACGACGTGTTCTTCCTATGGGAAGGCACGAAGTCCAAATTAGATGTATTCTTACAGACTTTAAACTCCAACAAATTGAACATCAAATAAACATATGAAGCGAACTCCAATGTAATAAACTTTCTAGACCTTCAAATCAAAAAATCTCCAGCAGGTGGGTTATTAATGGATGTATAAAAAAACTACAACCAACATAGTTTGAGTGCACATGCACCGAACAAAATAAAGGCACTCCCGACAGGGGAATTTCTTTGCATGAGACGAAATTGCTCATTTAATTCAGACTACAAAGGAACTGTCTGAAAGACTAGTATTAAGAGGCTACAGTAAAAGATCCATAAAAAAGGCCGAACATCGCGTCAGATCCACCACCAGAAGTGAACTGCTGCGAAAAAAAGACAAACCCAAACAGGACGAAATAAGGTTTATTTCAACCTATAACCCTTAAAGCACACAAATACTAAAGATAATCCAGAATAACTGGCATATCCTTAAATCAGATCCAAATCTATCACAGATCTTAGGTGATAAAGTGCAATCAGGATATAGAAGAACACAAAATCTTAAAGACTTACTAAGTCCAAGTCATTTTGAAGGTCAAAAAATTATTGGAGCCGTATCAAAAGGGTCACATAAATGTGGGACTTGCAGTACCTGCAGTTTTTATGTTAATGAAACAGGACATTTGTGACCACTTCAATCGAATTCATAAAATAAATGAATATATCAATTGTCATACAGAAGGTGTCACTTATGCTTTAACTTGCAAATGTGCAAAAACATATGTTGGCATGACGACTAGAAATATCCAAACCAGATTACAAGAACACTTAAGAAACTTCAAAAATGCATCTAATGATCTTACATCAGGAAAACAACTGACCTCGGTAGCTCGCAACTTCCATAACAGACATAATTCAAAACAGTCTGAACTGAAATGCTATGGCATTCAAAAAATAAAAATGGGAATTAAAGGTGGTGATATAGAAAAACGACTTCTACAAGCCGACAGCAGATGGATTTTTCTGCTAAATACAGTTCAACCATTTGGTCTTAAATAACAGAACAACTTCTCTCCCTTTCTTTAAAGGGTAATTAGAAATGGTATATTAAGACATATTTATAATCATCAAACTCAGCATTATTAGTCAAATTATATAATATGACCTTAAGAATTATTAGACGAGAGCAACTTAAATAGTGCCACTTAATATACAAATTTATTTTAGTTGAGAAAAGCTGTACTCACTGCTTTTATCAGAAACAAATCAATAATTTAACTATAATCTCATGCATTACTTTGAACTCAAATAAAGGTTTAATTTACCTTCACTATGTCTATCATTAGCACGTGTCATTCAAATTTGTTTTTGTGTCACCTATAGTGATGTCGCGAACCTAAAAACTGTTCGCGAACGGGCGAACCGCCATAGACTTCAATAGGCAGGCAAATTTTAAAACCCACAGGGACTCTTTCTGGCCACAATAGTGATGGAAAAGTTGTTTCAAGGGTACTAACACCTGGACTGTGGCATGCCGTAGGGGGATCCATGGCAAAACTCCCACAGAAAATTACATAGTTGATGCAGAGTCTGGTTTTAATCCATAAAGGGCAGAAATCACCTAACATTCCTAAATTGTTTGGAATAACATGCTTTAAAACATCAGGTATGATGTTGTATCGATCAGGTAGTGTAAGGGTTATGCCCGCTTCACAGTGACAGACAAAACTCCCCGTTTAAAGGGACAGTCTACACTATTATTATATAATAATACTTACTCTAACTACTTACTCCAACCTTGCTCCAGAACTACTTGGAGGTGATCTAACACAACAGAGAATTTACACACAAAAATACAAGGATTTTACAACCACGCTGACACTCTATCCAGCGTATGTAATACGCATCTTGAACCATCACAAACCACAGAGCTGGTATATGTGAATATATCCAACTTTAGGACACGGACATCTAACCGCAGTGAAAGTTACGGTCGGAACTTTGATCTATTTACCATAAAAGAACTGCTGACAAACAGAGACTGTCTCTGAAATAGGAGACCCTAATCAATATAAGATCTAACACTGAGAGTCCCGGTCCATTGCAACAGCGAATATACACAAGTTATCTGTATATAAGGTAAACTCATGCAAGCATATATTACCTAAACACATGGTGAATATCGCTATTCTCTCCTTAGAGCTTAATGTACCAATCTTTGTCAATTTGTTTTTTTGTATGAATTGTTTTTAACCATTTCGATATATTTGTATAAAATTGCATTTAATCATTCTTATATAATTGATGCCGGCATCCTTCTTTATTTGTATAATTGATTTTTATTAAAACTTTTTATATTTACCACATTTCCATATCAACATTATTGTGTTAGAAACTAACATCTTAGATAATGCTCTTAATCAAGAGATAATATCTCTCTTATAACTCTTTTAAGCTTTAATTTAGCGCTAATCCCAACACACCTTTTTTTATGTATAAACAATCAAACAACTGATTAACTATAGGCTATATATGCAGAACTGGTAGGCATAAATTCAGAGGTGACTACCTTTACTACCCTCACAACGATATATTATAGAAACTCTGTTAATATCTTATCAGCTGAACATGCAAATGGGGTATGAATTGATTATATGGCTATGTATACAGCTAACATACCAAGTAGATTTACCTAAGTATGTAAACAAGAGACGCTGTTAAAAAGCCTTAATCAAAGCTGTAATATAAACTTTACTCATATAATAACTATATACACAGATAAAACTGAGAGAATCACAAATTCCATGATATACTCGCTCATAGTTAACAAGCAAGAGGGCTTATGATATATAAACCTATATGAACTACTTATTGTACTACATACAGAGAGAGATTTGATTAGATCTCTGTTAAATGCTATATTGGCTATATGTTAAAATGGGGAATGAAATGACTATCGGACTATTTGCACAGCTAACATACTAAGCGGATTTGTCGCAATATGTAAATAATAGACACTGTTAAGAGCCTTAATGAAAGGTATATTATAAACCCTACCAAGAAAAAACTTTCATGTATATTAAATTGAGATAATCAAAAATCCCCTTTAATATTTACTCAGAGCTAATCAATAACAGGGTTCTTGATATTGACATTTGCATGAACTGTGCATTGTATCTAAAAGAAAGAGGGGATTGAATAAAATTATACATTAAATTAACATAAGACTAATCGTCTTGAAATTGTAACGCATATGTATCAACATACAACCCTCAAAGAAACAACTCACAATCAATCTATACACTCAAAAGCCGTTCACAGAACAGCTAGACCAAAATATTAGAATTAGTATTGTTTAAACTGCCCATCTCTTAGTTGCCCCATAAATTTTAAAGAGGATATATAATAAACAGCAACCATTAAGTGCAGAATACCATCATATATAAGAAACTGTACTCGTAACGTATTTAAGAATTTAAACTCTCACTATGCTCTAAGAGAGCTGCTGTCCAATACACTTGCAATAGATCTGTATAATATACAGACTATTGACCACCTACTGTAGGTGGTGACAAAGGGGTAGGCAGGCTGATGTGCTCTGTAGAGTCCACTGTCACTGTCAGGTGGAGCAACAGGCACTCAGCTGAGACACCGACCAACTGTGGTATGGGTATGGGGGGTATAGGTTAGGTTATGAACTTATTTGCCATCATAATTGGTTATATAAATTAAACATGTTTAATTTGACTTTAACCTGTTTTCTAATAATGTATTTAAACATTTCAATAAACAGAACCTTCATTTGTCATTCCTGGGTCCTTGAATTTATTGTGGAAAGTTAGCTTCTTGGCGGGGGCAGGCTAAGTTTTTTGGGGAGAATGTAAAATATTTCACATAATAATGAATAGGAAGTTTAGTTCCTCATTACCTAATCAGACAATTAAGATTCAGCTGAAACTAGCACTTTCAACCTTCCACAATAACTAGGGTGACCATATTGCCGCTTTAAAAAGGGACACATATGAAAAATACATATGTCAGGGTTCTTACACAACACATTTCTTTAAACAGTCCTGAAAACAGCCCTGACATATGTATTTTTTCTATGTGTCCTTTTTTAAAGTGGCAATATGGTGACCCTAACAATAACTCACATCGTTTATAATAGTAGTCACCTGCCAGTACATTTCACAAAACATGTTTGTGTTGAACAATTTGTAGTTTAAAAGTTCAGATAGTATAAAAATGAGTGGTTAAGGTGAATGCAAGACAATTACAGTACGGAATGTTTGAGCTTAGTGTCTGTGATATAACACTGGAAGCTAAATACGCACTACAGATCTCAAAGCTCAGAAGATTATCCATGACAACCAGCTGGGAAAAATAGCTGAAGCTAACAAAAATGTAACAGCGACAAAGTCTAGAGAAGCTACACAGTAATGGGCAGTGTTATAAACAATTTAACTTAAAAATATTAAATTAGTCATGAGACAGCTTGCTGTCTTCAGCTATTTCTCAATTCCCCCGGCATTTGTGAATAAGGATTATTAATGTATTTTATACATACCGTGCCTTAACCTTTGGTGCACAACATTCAGACTTTATTACTGCACTCTGCATTTAAGATGCTTTCAGGTAACATAAATGCTAGGATATAGCAGCTCTGAGCGATCATATTGTTGCATGGCAAGTGACACTATTTTAAGAGTATTGAAGTATTGAAAGGAAACGTAAATTCTTACAACATTATTCAAATGATCTAAAAAAGTTCTAGAAAAATGCATAGAGAAAACTGAACATTTTACACATAGTCCGTCAGTATAATTAAAAAGGTGAAAGAGCGCAGGGAAAAAAAACAGAGTTGCAAATATGAAAGACGCATCCAGCTGAGCAAAATCTGTAGGCACCAGTACAGCTATTGTAGTCCTATTCATTGCTTAAATAATTTATTTCATTTGAAGTTTGCCATGTGTTAAGGGATTGAAGTTAACCCAAGTTAAGACTTTTATCAGCCATTTATTCATTTTAGACTTTTAAGTCCTTTTTTATTGTAGCAAGAAACTCAAAGTCAAAGAGTTTCTCAAAAAACTTGAATAATGCTGATCTGTCCCAAGCTAAAAGGTGGAACACGGTATAAATGTTAGAAATATGTTTAGAAACTCATATTGCTCCTAGGCATTCCTTTTGTGTTTGTACAATAACAGATAATGAACTAAGGAAATATGTTTATTGTTGTACCCTGTAAACATGCTTTGTTCAGAATAGAATAATGACTCTGAGCGGTAAAACTATAACAACATGTAAATTAAAGCTGTGTATTTAGAGGGGATATATTATATAATATTTTATTTTCAACATACAGTAAAACAAACACATGCTAATTTCACTCCTTGCTTAGTAAATAGTAATGAGCTATATTTTTAATCCTTATTTGAATTCAAAATTAGTTAAAGGCATGGACTCCCCGAATGTGTTATGGGGGAAGTGGTGAGGTTTTGTGCTGCCCTAGGCAATCAAAATTCTGGCCTTTTTTAGCCATAATGGGTCAGATTAAAAGTCGTGAAAGCAATCTTTTCTCTTAACTTAGTAAAACCAGTGCACTCAAATGTGGGTTGGTATTACGAGTTAGGTGCTATGTGAATGCAACCTCGTGTTCAGATTGCACGTAAGTATTGAGCTCACGAGAGCGTGCTTCCTTAGGCTCCAATGGAAGCATTGTTTTCTTGCAGACATCAGACACGGCATCAGAACTAGTGCAGCAAATGGGGTAAGTCACGCAGCAAATGTAAATATATATGTATATATACATATTAACACATACATATACGTATATGTATATACACATATTAACACATATATATGTATATACACATATTAACACATAAATATATATATATATACAGGGAGTGCAGAATTATTAGGCAAATGAGTATTTTGACCACATCATCCTCTTTATGCATGTTTAATACGTGATAAAATCACAGTGGAGGGGGCGCAGAATGGTATACAATTCAGATGGTAGTTATTGATAACCCTTAAAGACAATTTAAAACTTAAACACAATTTAAAACTTAAACAAACTAATGTTATCTTATGAGGTGAAAAATATATCAATATAAGGTTATATAAATCCCTTTTGGAGTATACAGGAAAGAAAATGTCTCTTTTTACAAATAAATTGATAGCTGAGCGGCGGCTGCCTCCTCTCAACCGGATGATCCAGGCAAGAACTAGGAGAAATAAAAAACAGAGGGGCGCCTCATGTGTGGTATAGTCTGATTGAAGACATAAGAAAAAGCAACAGAATAGCCAAATGAGTACTCACATACTCCACGAGCACACTCATGTGCTGGTAGGGGCAAGCTGTAGATTTAGATGGGTGTGACAGCTCACCCTTTCAAGGATACTTCCAATACTGTAGTTATACTCCCAAAGCACACAATCTTTTGGTATTGATGCAGTGAAAACAAAGGCAGGTTTAATGCTTCTCAGTAGCTGTGCACTTAGTAGTGATTGCAGGCAGATGGTAGGAAATGAGACAACTGGGTGACCCTGTAATCCACTTTGTATAACAACCCTGGTGTTGTTTTTAAATTTTTGTTTTTAATAAATATTTGCAAATTTTTACTTTTGGAGTGGATCTCATTTCCTACCATCTGCCTGCAATCACTACTAAGTGCACAGCTACTGAGAAGCATTAAACCTGCCTTTGTTTTCACTGCATCAATACCAAAAGATTGTTTGTTTGGGTGAGCTGCCACACCTGCCTGAATCTGCAGCCTGTATCTACCAGCACATTGGTGTGCTTTGGGAGTATAACTACAGTATTGGAAGTATCCTTGAAAGGGTGAGCTGTCACACCCATCTAAATCTACAGCCTGCCCCTACCAGCACATGAGTGTGCTCGTGGAGTATGTGAGTACTCATTTGGCTATTCTGTTGCTTTTTCTTATGTCTTCAATCAGACTATACCACACATGAGGCGCCCCTCTGTTTTTTATTTCTCTTTATGCATGTTGTCTTACTCCAAGCTGTATAGGCTCGAAAGCCTACTACCAATTAAGCATATTAGGTGATGTGCATCTCTGTAATGAGAAGGGGTGTGGTCTAATGACATCAACACCCTATATCAGGTGTGCATAATTATTAGGCAACTTCCTTTCCTTTGGCAAAATGGGTCAACAGAAGGACTTGACAGGCTCAGAAAAGTAATAAATAGTGAGATATCTTGCAGAGGGATGCAGCACTCTTAAAATTCCAAAGCTTCAGAAGCGTGATCATTGAACAATCAAGCGTTTCATTCAAAATAGTCAACAGGGTCGCAAGAAGCGTGTGGAAAAACCAAGGCGCAAAATAACTGCCCATGAACTGAGAAAAGTCAAGCGTGCAGCTGCCAAGATGCCATTTGCCACCAGTTTGGCCATATTTCAGAGCTGCAACATCACTGGAGTGCCCAAAAGCACAAGGTGTGCAATACTCAGAGACATGGCCAAGGTAAGAAAGGCTGAAAGACGACCACCACTGAACAAGACACACAAGCTGAAACGTCTAGACTGAGCCAAGAAATATCTCAAGACTGATTTTTCTAAGGTTTTATGGACTGATGAAATGAGAGTGAGTCTTGATGGGCCAGATGGATGGGCCCGTGGCTGGATTGGTAAAGGGCAGAGAGCTCCAGTCCGACTCAGACGCCAGCAAGGTGGAGGTGGAGTACTGGTTTGGGCTGGTATCATCAAAGATGAGCTTGTGGGGCCTTTTCGGGTTGAGGATGGAGTCAAGCTCAACTCCCAGTCCTACTGCCAGTTTCTGGAAGACACCTTCTTCAAGCAGTGGTACAGGAAGAAGTCTGCATCCTTCAAGAAAAACATGATTTTTATGCAGGACAATGCTCCATCACACGCGTCCAAGTACTCCACAGCGTGGCTGGCAAGAAAGGGTATAAAAGAAGAAAATCTAATGACATGGCCTCCTTGTTCACCTGATCTGAACCCAATTGAGAACCTGTGGTCCATCATCAAATGTGAGATTTACAAGGAGGGAAAACAGTACACCTCTCTGAACAGTGTCTGGGAGGCTGTGGTTGCTGCTGCACGCAATGTTGATGGTGAACAGATCAAAACACTGACAGAATCCATGGATGGCAGGCTTTTGAGTGTCCTTGCAAAGAAAGGTGGCTATATTGGTCACTGATTTGTTTTTGTTTTGTTTTTGAATGTCAGAAATGTATATTTGTGAATGTTGAGATGTTATATTGGTTTCACTGGTAAAAATAAATAATTGAAATAGGTATATATTTGTTTTTTGTTAAGTTGCCTAATAATTATGCACAGTAATAGTCTCCTGCACACACAGATATCCCCCTAAAATAGCTATAACTAAAAACAAACTAAAAACTACTTCCAAAACTATTCAGCTTTGATATTAATGAGTTTTTTGGGTTCATTGAGAACATGGTTGTTGTTCAATAATAAAATTAATCCTCAAAAATACAACTTGCCTAATAATTCTGCACTCCCTGTATATATATGTATATACACATATTAACACTAAATATATATATATGTATATACACATATTAACACATAAATATATATATGTATATACACATATTAACACATAAAAAAAAAAATATATATATATATATATATATATATATCTATATATATATATGTATATACACATATTAACACATAAATATATATGTATATACACATATTAACACATAAAATATATATATATATATATATATATATATGTATATACACATATTAACACATAAATATATATGTGTATATACACATATTAACACATAAATATATATATATGTATATACACATATTAACACATAAATATATATGTATATATATATATATATATATATATATACACATATTAACACATAAATATATATATATATATATGTATATGAAAATATACATATATATATATTTATGTGTTAATATGTGTATATATATATATATATATATATATATATATATATATACATATATATTTATGTGTTAATATGTGTATATACATATATATATATTTATGTGTTAATATGTGTATATACACATATATATTTATATTTACAAGGAACACAAAGTTCCCATATATCGCAATATAAAGGCACTTTTCAGTGCAGTTTTTTTTTTCTAACACCCCATACCCGCCACTTTTAACTCCTAAAAACTGCCTAATGCAATAGTCCCTTATGTGTTTTTAAGTTGTTTCTACCTTCTTCGACAAAGGGAGTTTACAGATCAACTGAAAAAGTGACCTTAAGAAACTGAGCGGTGGCACGCCCACATATCTGTCATTGGTGAATATATGGAGTTGGAGTTTATTAGATACGTTTCCATAGTAGCCTGGTGTAGATTTGTCTATGTATTCGACCCACGTGACTAAATTACTTGATTGTTAGACAGACAATTGTGTAGGATCGGTGTTTGTGAAGTTTGTAGTGTTTGTCATGCCGTTTCAATATAATAAGTTGTCCATACATCTGTATATATATATATATATATATATATATATATATATATATATATATATATATATATATATATATATATATATATATATATCGTTTACATCCCCTAGCTTACACACATTAATACAATCAGACACACAACTTGAAGAGTAAACTCAACCTTTGGGGCATGTGAGAACCCACATTATATTTGTATGACATTACTGTGCTAAGTTAATTTCAAACTCTAAATGCAGCATTCTGTGTCAATAGGTAAAAAATACATGAAATTACTTTTTGTGTCAATAGGTAAATACATGAAATGACTACTTATATGGAGGAATGAGTAAGAGGATGGACAGAGGACCAATAATCCAAATTCAAAATGTATTAGTTATGTACAAAATAAATGCATTAAATGGATATAGGATAAACAAACAAAAAAATGTGCAAAAATAAAATAAAATAATCATATTAATATTTACACTAACATTGATAAAGGACCATGGTGTTACAAATCTGTAGAATCATTATTATAAAAGTAGTTCAGATTAGTTATTTGTTACATATTAGATCAGAAAAGCTGTCAGGTCTATATCTTTATTAAGACCACCACTAGGCATATTAAACCATTTTTATACATTTATTTCAATATGGGTGTGTATATATATATATATATATTATAAACTTCATAAACAATCATGCACTTATGTATCTTTTTATAGTCTGAGGAAGAGGGACCACCACGAGATTGTAATCAAATAAACACTTTAAGTCTAGAGAGTGCCTGATTGTTTATGAAGCTTGTGTAATATCAAGTGTAATACTTTATTTTAATATGTTTTACATATGTTATGTGATACTTTTATTCTAGCCCTAACACTTTACCTCAGGTTTCAAGTCATGCTAAACATTTTTAGTGCTTTTATGTGTGGTGCTCAAGAACAGCACATAAACTTTTAACTAGTGATATGAGTGATGTTTAGAGTGGCCGCAATATCTATTAAATATATAGGGCTCGCTAAAGGGATGTTGGCCGCACTGAGCATTCTCTGGTAATTAATCTTTACCATGGATTTGTAGTACAAGAAAGTGCGCTAATTCTAGTGTGGTCCAGCAATAATGATAGTGCATCCTGTGATATTAATAACACTCAATCTAGGACATAATGTGTCATGCTGCCCGTTTTCTGCATAATGTATCTGGTTGGTCATTATGTGCTTTCTGAGTGTTAATACTATTTGTATACCTGCTTTATATTAGGTGTCCTACTGCCATACTGGGATAAAGTGTTTTACTGATTACTGTCTGTACACTGTGCCCTGCTGAAAATGACTGGCTTACTGAGCACCACTAGCCATTATGTGCATTATGTTTCCTGTAAGCCAATACTGGCTTACGAATCTTGCTGGCCATTAACTGCATGTTATGCACAGCTGAGCAATACCTATCTAAGATCCTAGTGGCCATTATCTTAATTGTGCAACCAGCTAAGCACTTCTGTCTGCCTGTGGTAACTCAAGTCTGATGTATCAGTTACAGTTACCCATTTATTGACATCCAACATTTGTCTTTTTCTTGATTTGGAAATTGCTCAGTTATTTTTTTTATAGGTTTGAACTTGTAGGGCATATATTGATTTTAAGTGACGTAAGACGGGCCGAGGTTGTAGCTTTCTAATTTTACATATGGCGGTACACTTGCCAGTGGTCTGTTTGTTGTTTTAATTGATTGAAGAAATAAAGTATCTTTTTTTATCCTACTACGTTGGAGCCGGCCTGGGTACTTTTTGTTACTTATGCATTGATTTTCCTTTAAATCATATCCATCATTAGTTTGTCTTCTGATATGGAAACTGCTCCATTATCTCCCTAGAAGGGTCATGTCTGTTGTGCATTGTGCTTCTTTAGGTTCAATTTATATGTTACTTACTTCCTAAGAAAAGAAGATAATCTAGAAACCATAAAACAAAAATGCTCCAGGACCACCTGAAATTTTCTTTTCTGTTCTTCATAATTTGGAAGAAAAGATCTGATTTTCATCTGCATTTCAGTTAAATCTTCATGAACAGCCCAATTACATCCAGCAGAATTACTTATATGTTTGTAACAACTGAATATATGTACCACCTGTTCTCCTTATGAATATTAAATAATCTTAGCATTTATTTTGATAGCCTACTCTTGTAAATTGAGTATTCCAGTATGTCAGATTTTGCAGCGATTGTTAGCTATCCTAGGTGCCTTTTAAAAAACTTCAATGTCTACCAAATTGTGGGGATCAATCTCTAATAGACAAGTGCATACAATTTTGCACAAATATTCATGTATTGTTTTATGTTCGTTAAATTCATCTGAAAACGATAAAAGATAGTAGTTGACAAAAAAACAAACAAAATACATTTGAGAAAAAAAAGTAGCTTATAAGTTTGTGCTGTTAAAACCATTACTCTAATGTTGGTAAAGGCTATTTTCAGGCATATATTCCATAGAATCTATCTATATATTTTACAGTTCATTTTTAATAATAATTATTATTTTTCTTTAATATTTTATATGCAATATTTCAATAACGCGACTTATGAATATGATGTTTTCATGTGCGCTAACCCGACCAAGTTAAGATCTCATTTGAAAAACACGTAGTTCCAAACCATATTTTACATTCTATGTTCTTCACCTAAAAAAGAATGCTTTTTATTATTAAATATATATTTCTATATATTTGATACTGTTCATGTAAAATACATATATATACCTTTATATCTATGGAATAGACATGCAGGTATAGGCAGATAACTGTAGAGAACAACGATCCACTCCCTCGATATACATAAAAGAAAAAGTTTATTCAGTAATTTTAAAAAAAGCATAGTAAACTCTAATACATCCTCGTAGCGGGCACAGCACTAGGGCTTATGCATTTCAGCTGTCTAGCCGTAATCATAACCTTAGGTATAGGTATATACACATATATATAGAAATATGTATTTAAGAATAAAAAGTACATTATGTTGTAAATGAAGAACATTGGAATGTGAAATATGTTCAGTAAATATACAGTGAAGCACATACATATAAACACATAGATACATATGAATACCTATATAGACTCATATATAAGTGCATTGGTGCCCTTTGCAGTCAAATAGCTTAAAACATGTAAAATCATATTTATGCAATATTCATATTTAATAAAGTGTTTAAATGTGTTTTTAGTATATTTCATGTTGGGTTAGAGCACTTGAGAAAACATGATTGGGTTTGGGCGACTTGTTGAGTGTTCGTTTTTTCCCCACTTGTTGCCCTACATTTAATTCTAATGGGCAAAATTATAAAGCTCCGAATGGAGCTTGATGCCCCTGTTTCCATGTGAGCCTTCTGGCTTGCCAGAAACAGCAGTTATGGAGCAGCGGTCTAAAGACCGCTGCTCCATAACTTGTCCGCTGCCTTTGAGGCTGCAGGCTTCAATCCGCCTAATTCTATATGATCGGGCTTATTAACACCCCCTGCTAGTGGCCGATTGGGCGCGATTGGGCGTGAATCTGCAGGGGGCAGCATTGCACAAGCAGTTCACAAGAACTGCTTGTGCAATGATAAAGGCTGACAGTGTATGCTGTCTGCATTTATTGATGTGCGGCAGACATGATACGCTACATCGTATCATGTCGTCCGTACTTTGATAAATCGGCCCCTATGAAAGAATATGTTAATGCTATTACAATATTGTTACTTCATCTTTCTGTATGCATTGGGTGAACGTGAGAGAGAGAACTTTTTACTTTCAACTTGTAATACACGTGTTATCTGATGTGCGGAACAAGCTTTAGTCAAGCACAGCTAGTGCGCAAGTGTGAACGATTATCAGCACTCCACTAGGAATTTAGCCCTTAGATGGGAAAGGCTTCAACAACTGTCATTGTCAGTTTATTGATTCTGTCAGCCAATAATTATGTTAACTTCACTTTTTTGTTCTTGGCAGTATGTACTACTGACTCGATTCAAACAATAAATTCTAAAAAAAAAAAAATATTTTCTTGTGCTGTTTCTGGCTTTTAGTAGTTGCACTATTTAATTCTTTAACTTTATTTAGTTTTAAATTGCTGTCCAGCTGAAATTTATGGTTCATGCAAATAAGCCTGCATGCACCTGAAAGAGTTTATATCATGACCTGAGACATAGCATTCTCTGTAGCATCTTCTCCCTCTTACAGAATGTTCAATTGTCAGGCAAATGTGCAGTCCTCACTTCTCACACTATATAATTACAATGTAATCCTCTGTTAGGCCATTACCTACATAGTACATCATCCTGAGACTTGTCTGACATCACTTGAATGTTGTATCCTGCTGACAATTACTGTAATGCTTACTGTGTCATACTGGTCATTACAGGTATACTGAATCCTACTGGCCATAACTCCTATACAGAGCCTTTCTGGCTATTATCTAAATAATGTTTTCTACTGCCCATTACCTTTAGATATTATCCTGTGAAGCATTCCACTGAGGTCTACTTAACAATTTGCCTATTATCCACATCTTTCAGCAGTCAGCCCTGGTGTGTATTTTGCTCAGTTAGCATCCAAATGGATATACTTCTATTGGGCTCCAGTCGCATCTCCCTCTTGCCAATGCCTCAGGTATTCATAGCCTAGACAAGTTAACATTTATCTGTTCTCTGAACTTGTGTGGCTTTCACAAAGACATATCTGTGTTTATTCTCAATTTCTTCATCAAAGGGTTCAAAACACGTCCTGGTCGTCTGCTCATCTCTAGCTACCTTGTTAATGACCTTGTAAAATTATAGCCATAATAATATATAACAAAAGACCATAAATCTAACTTACAACAATTTATTTTGAAAACATTTCCCACACCATAAAAATCAATATCCTGCAGCAGAATGTAAAAACAGAAAAATATTTCACACTTTTTCATTGTCCCACAGAAAGATTGCCAATAAAAATTATTATCAACAAAGGTGTAATGATTAGTATAAAAAAACCGACACTAAAGGCAATAAGAATAAATTCAGAAACTATCTACTCCTGTCTTCCATGCACTGAAGTGCACATATTGAAATATATAGCCACAATATTTTTATATGCAGGTACCAAAAGGTATCCAAAAGTTTGTAATCATGTGCTTGACGTAATGAATTACTAGTCACACTGATCATTAATAATAAATTAGGTTAAAATAAACCCCCAAAAAATGACAAAATACATTTTAAAATGTCCATTTTCTTTCTTTCCTAATTTGCACAGGCAAGGGTTTTATCATGGGTGGAACAATTCCATATCCAATGAATCAGCTCTCGTAATATTTTTCTTCTAAAACATTGACAACTATGTGATCTTGATAACGTGTAATAACACAGAACTCCTCCATTTCTTGTAATGACGTCCTTCACAGGCGGGTCATCAAAAGCCCACAGCCGCCTATCATACGCCTAGATTTGGAGTTTTGTCGGTAAAGACTTACGTTGCTAACAAGCCTTTTTTTTCCAGCGCTCCCTTAAGACAACGTTGGTATTACGAGTTTTCTGAATGGCTGCGTTAGCCTCAGAAAAAGTGAGCGTTGAGCCAAATTTAGCTCCACTTCAACCCTCAATACCAGCGTTGCTTACGGTAGCGGTAAACTGGAAAAACGTGCTTGTGCACGATTTCCCCATAGGAAACAATGGGGCTGAGCTGGCTGAAAAAAAAACTAACACCTGCAAAAAAGCAGCATTCAGCTCCTAACGCAGCCCCATTGTTTCCTATGGGGAAACACTTTCTAAGTCTACACCTAACACCCTAACATGAACCCCGAGTCTAAGCACCCCTAACCTTACAATTATTAATCCCTAATCTGCCGCCCCCGCTATCGCTGATACCTACATTATATTATTAACCCCTAATCTGCCGCTCCGGACATCACCGCTACCTACATTATAGCTATGAAACCCTAATCTGCTGTCCCTAACATCGCCGACACCTATATTATATTTATTAACCCCTAATCTGTCCCCCCCCAACGTCGCCACCACCTACCTACACTTATTAACACCTAATCTGCCAACCGGACATAATAAATGTATTAACCCCTAAACCGCCGCACTCCTGCCTCGCAAACACTATAATAAATTTTATTAACCTCTGCCCTCCCTAACATCGCCGCCACCTACCTACAATTATTAACCCTTAATCTCCCGCCCCAACGTCGCCGCTACTATAATAAAGTTATTAACCCCTAAACCTAAGTCTAACCCTAACACCCCCCTAAGTTAAATATAATTTAAATAAAACAAACTAAAATTACTATAATTAAATAAATTAATCCTATTTAAAACGAAATACTTACCTATAAAATAAACCATAATATATCTACAATATAACTAATAGTTACATTGTAGCTATTTTAGGCTCAATATTTATTTTACAGGCAACTTTGTATTTATTTTAACTAGGTACAATAGCTATTAAAAAGTTATTAACTATTTAATAGCTACCTAGTTAAAATAATTACAAAATTACCTGTAAAATAAATCCTAAACTAAGTTACAAATACACCTACACTACACTATCAATAAATTAATTAAATAAATTAACTACAATTATCTAAACTAAAATACAATTAAATAAACTAAACTATAATACAAAAACAAACAAACACTAAATTACAAAAAATAAAAAAATATTACAAGAATTTTAATCTAATTACACCTAATCTAAGCCCCCTAATAAAATAAAAAAGCCCCCCAAAATAATAAAATTCCCTACCCTAAACGAAATTACAAAGTAATCAGCTCTTTTACCAGCCCTTAAAAGGGCTTTTTGCGGGGCATTGCCCCAAAGTAATCAGCTCTTTTACCTGTAAAAAAAAAAATACAATCCCCCCCAACATTACAACCCACCACCCACACACCCCTACCCTAAAACCCACCTGATCCCCCCTTAAAAAAACCTAACACTACCCCCCTAAAGATAACCCTACCTTGAGCCGTCTTCAGCCAGCCGGCCACCGATGGGACAGAAGAGGACATCCGGACTGGCAGAAGTCTTCATCCTATCCGGGCAGAAGAGGACATCCGGTCCGGCAGACATCTTCATCTAGGCAGCATCTTCTATCTTCATCCTTCCGGAGCAGAGCGGAGCCATCTTCTATCCAGCTGACGCGGAGCCATCCTCTACATCCGATGTCCTAATGCAGAATGAAGGTTCCTTTAAATGACGTCATCCAAGATGGCGTCCCTCGAATTCCGATTGGCTGATAGGATTCTATCAGCCAATCGGAATTAAGGTAGGAAAAATCTGATTGGTTGATTTAATCAGCCAATCAGATTGAAGTTCAATCCCATTGGCTGATTGGATGAGCCAATAGAATTGACCTCGCATTCTATTGGCTAATCCAATCAGCCAATCGGATTGAACTTCAATCTGAATGGCTGATTAAATCAACCAATCAGATTTTTCCTACCATAATTCTGATTGGCTGATAGAATCCTATCAGCCAATCGGAATTTGAGGGACGCCATCTTGGATGATGTCATTTAAAGGAACCTTCATTCGTCGTTAGGACATCGGAATAAGAGGATGGCTGCACGTCAGATGGATAGAAGATGGCTCCGCTCAGTTCCAGAAGGATGAAGATGGAAGATGCCGCCTGGATGAAGATGTCTGCCAGTCCGGATGTCCTCTTATGTCACATCGGTGACCGGCTGGCTGAAGACGGCTCAAGGTAGGGTGATCTTCAATGGGGTAGTGTTAGGTTTTTTTAAGGGGGGATCGGGTGGGTTTTAGGGTAGGGGTGTGTGGGTGGTGGGTTGTAATGTTGGGGGGGGATTGTATTTTTTTTTACAGGTAAAAGAGCTGATTACTTTGGGGCAATGCCCCGCAAGAAGCCCTTTTAAATGCTTGTAAAATAGCTGATTACTTTGTAATTTAGTTTAGGGTAGGGAATTTTATTATTTTGGGGGGCTTTTTATTTTATTAGGGGGCTTAGATTAGGTGTAATTAGATTAAAATTCTTGTAATATTTTTTTATTTTTTGTAATTTAGTGTTTGTTTTTTTGTATTTTAGTTTAGTTTATTTAATTGTATTTTAGTTTAGATAATTGTAGTTAATTTATTTAATAAATGTATTGATAGTGTAGTGTTAGGTGTATTTGTAACTTAGGTTAGGATTTATTTTACAGGTAATTTTGTAATTATTTTACTATGTAGCTATTAAATAGTTAATAACTATTTAATAGCTATTGTACCTAGTTAAAATAAATACAAAGTTGCCTGTAAAATAAATATAAATCTTAAAATAGCTACAATGTAACTATTAGTTATATTGTAGCTATTTTAGGGTTTATTTTATAGGTTAGTATTTAGTTTTAAATAGGATTAATTTATTTAATTATAGTAATTTTAGTTTGTTTTATTTAAATTATATTTAAGTTAGGGGGGTGTTAGGGTTAGACTTAGGTTTAGGGGTTAATAACTTTATTATAGTAGCAGCGACGTTGGGGGCGGGAGATTAGGGGTTAATAAATGAAGGTAGGTAGGCAGCGATGTTAGGGAGGGCAGATTAGGGGTTAATAAAATGTATTATAGTGTTTGTGAGGCAGGATTGTGGCGGTTTAGGGGTTAATACATTTATTATAGTGGTGGCAATGTCCGGTCGGCAGATTAGAGGTTAATAAGTGTAGGTAGGTGGCAGCAACATTGGGGGGGGGGGCAGATTAGGGGTTAATAAATATAATGTAGGTGTCAGCGATGTTAGGGACAGCAGATTAGGGGTTCATAGCTATAATGTAGGTGGCGGCGGTGTCCGGTCGGCAGATTAGGGGTTAAATAATTTTATTATAGTGTTTGCTATGTGGGGGGGGGGGGCGCGGCTTAGGGGTTCATAGGTAGTTTATGGGTGTTAGTGTACTTTGTAGCACTGTAGTTAAGAGCTTTATGTTCCGGGGTTAGCCCATAAAACTCTTAACTACTGACTTTTTTATGCGGTAGGAGTCTTGGAGGTAGAGGCTGTACCGCTCACTTCTTCCAAGACTCGTAATACCGGCGTTAGGCAAATCCCATAGAAAAGATAGGATACGCAATTGACGTAAGGGGATTTGCGGTAGCCAAAAGTCACGGAAGAAAAGTGAGCCGTACACCTGTACCTGCCATACTCGTAATACCAGCGAGTGTTAAAAAGCAGCGTTAGGACCCCTTAACGCTGCTTTTTAAGGCTAACGCAGAACTCTAAATCTAGGTGATAGTTTTGTGAAATAAAAAGTAATTGCACAACAAAACATGAATGATAGTACTCCAAAAATTAATATGTGCAAAATAATAGCTCTAGTGAGATATGAAAATGATTCTCAGAGTTCCAGTGATGCTGGTGTGTTATGTGCAATAGATGTTCCTCAGTTCCTGGAGGCATCACACCAGTTGTTTTGAGCAATTTTATATTCAACTAGACCGAACTTACTTAAAGGTATAGGACGGTCAAAATTAAAATGTGCATGGGTGCATTTCAGTTTTAAATAGAAGCATTTTTGCTATACACTTCCATTAGCAAATATGCTTCAAGTAAAAGTTATTACTGTTTTCCAGAGGCATACACACATATGCTGTGAGAACCTGTGTACCAGTATATATATACAGGGAGTGCAGAATTATTAGGCAAATTAGTATTTTGACCACATCATCCTCTTTATGCATGTTGTCTTACTCCAAGCTGTATAGGCTTGAAAGCCTACTACCAATTAAGCATATTAGGTGATGTGCATCTCTGTCATGAGAAGGGGTGTGGTCTAATGACATCAACACCCTATATCAGGTGTGCATAATTATTAGGCAACTTCCTTTCCTTTGGCAAAATGGGTCAAAAGAAGGACTTGATAGGCTCAGAAAAGTCAAAAATAGTGAGATATCTTGCAGAGGGATGCAGCACTCTTAAAATTGCAAAGCTTCTGAAGCGTGATCATCGAACAATCAAGCGTTTCATTCAAAATAGTCAACAGGGTCGCAAGAAGCGTGTGGAAAAACCAAGGCGCAAAATAACTGCCCATGAACTGAGAAAAGTCAAGCGTGCAGCTGCCAAGATGCCACTTGCCACCAGTTTGGCCATATTTCAGAGCTGCAACATCACTGGAGTGCCCAAAAGCACAAGGTGTGCAATACTCAGAGACATGGCCAAGGTAAGAAAGGCTGAAAGACGACCACCACTGAACAAGACACACAAGCTGAAACGTCAAGACTGGGCCAAGAAATATCTCAAGACTGATTTTTCTAAGGTTTTATGGACTGATGAAATGAGAGTGATTCTTGATGGGCCAGATGGATGGGCCCGTGGATGGATTGGTAAAGGGCAGAGAGCTCCAGTCCGACTCAGACGCCAGCAAGGTGGAGGTGGAGTACTGGTTTGGGCTGGTATCATCAAAGATGAGCTTGTGGGGCCTTTTTGGGTTGAGGATGTAGTCAAGCTCAACTCCCAGTCCTACTGCCAGTTTCTGGAAGACACCTTCTTCAAGCAGTGGTACAGGAAGAAGTCTGCATCCTTCAAGAAAAACATGATTTTCATGCAGGACAATGCTCCATCACACGCGTCCAAGTACTCCACAGCGTGGCTGGCAAGAAAGGGTATAAAAGAAGAAAATCTAATGACATGGCCTCCTTGTTCACCTGATCTGAACCCCATTGAGAACTTGTGGTCCATCATCAAATGTGAGATTTACAGGGAGGGAAAACAGTACACCTCTCTGAACAGTGTCTGGGAGGCTGTGGTTGCTGCTGCACGCAATGTTGATGGTGAACAGATCAAAACACTGACAGAATCCATGGATGGCAGGCTTTTGAGTTTCCTTGCAAAGAAAGGTGGCTATATTGGTGTCTGATTTGTTTTTGTTTTGTTTTTGAATGTCAGAAATGTATTTTTGTGAATGTTGAGATGTTATATTGGTTTCAATGGTAAAAATAAATAATTGAAATGGGTATATATTTGTTTTTTGTTAAGTTGCCTAATAATTATGCACAGTAATAGTCACCTGCACACACAGATATCCCCCTAAAATAGCTATAACTAAAAACAAACTAAAAACTACTTCCAAAACTATTCAGTTTTGATATTAATGAGTTTTTTGGGTTCATTGAGAACATGGTTGTTGTTCAATAATAAAATTAATCCTCAAAAATACAACTTGCCTAATAATTCTGCACTCCCTGTATAGTACATCTTCAAAGAGCAGCTCTCTGAGCTTGAATACTGGTGCACGTGCCTAAACACCATATATGAGTATGCCTCTGAAAAAAACAGTAATAACTCAAAGCATTTTTACTAATGGAAGAATATAGCAAACATTTTTATATTTAAAACACATTTTAGTTTTGACCTTTCTAACCCTTAAAAGGTAATTAGTTATGCACTGAGTCAGAATAGTACCTCTTAGTATGTCTTTCAAGATTAATTTGTTTCTTTTACATTGTAGGTCAGCGATTTAAGCAACATTAAGAGAGAGTTCAGTTTCCATGTTTGGTCATATCACTGTCTTACCCTTAAAGGGACATGAAACCCACATTCCCCCCCCCCCCCCCCACACACACACACGATTTGGAAAGAGCAGGCACTTTTAAACAACTTTCTAATTTACTTATATTATTTAATTTGCTTCATTCCCTTGATATCCTTTTGCTGAAAAACATATCTAGATAGGCTCAGTAGCTGCTGATTGGTGGCTGTACATATATGCCTCCTGTGATTGGCTCACCCATGTGCATTGTTATTTCTTTAACAAAGGATATTTAAATAATAAAGCAAATTAGATAATAGTAGTACATTGGAATGCTGTTTAAAATTGTATTCTCTATCTGAATCATGAAAGAAACATTTTGGGTTTAATGTCCCTTTAAAGGGACAGTCTACACCAGAATTGTTATTGTTTTAAAAGATAGATAATCCCTTGTTTACCCATTCCCTAGTTTTGTATAACCAACACAGTTATATTTATATATTTTTTACCTCTGTGATTATCTTGTATCTAAGCCTCTGCAGACTGCCCCTTTATTTGTTCTTTTGACAGACTTGCAGTTTAGCCAATCAGTGATGGCTCCCAGATAACTTCACGAGCATGAGCACAGTGTTATCTATATGAAAAACATGAACTAACACCCTCTAGTGGTGAAAAACCTGTTAAAATGCATTCTTAAGAGGCGGCCTTCAAGGTCTAAGAAATAAGCATATGAACCTCCTAAGTTAAGCTTTCAACTAAGAATACCAAGAGAACAAAGAAAATTGGTGATAAAAGTAAATTGGAAAATTGTTTAAAATTACATGCCCTATTTGAATCATGAAAGGTTTTTTTGGACTAGACTGTCCCTTTAACTACTACTGTGTGTTTAAACTTGCAGTATTCTAGTAAGAAAATATGTTAAGTGGTGACTCTTCATGATTCAAACTTCCTGAAAATTGTGAAATGACAGAAATTGTGCCTGATGCTGGTGAAGACAATCTGCTCTGACAGGAAAGAGGTTTGTTACAATGGAGCCTATCTATCAAGCTCCGAAAGGAGCTCGATGGCGCGTGTTTCTGGCGAGTCTGAAGACTCGCCAGAAACAGCAGTTATGAAGCAGCGGTCACAAAGACCGCTGCTCCATAACCCTGCCCGTCTTCTCTGAGCAGGCGGACAGGAATCGCAACAATTCAACCAGATCGAGTACGATCAGGTTGATTGACACCCCCTGCTGGCGTCCCATTGGCCGCGAGTCTGCTGGGGCGGTGTTGCAATGTTAAATGCGGAGAGCGTATTGCTCTCAGCATTCAGCGATGATGTCTTGCGGACCTGATCCGCACTGTCGGATCAGGTCCGCAAGACATTTCTTAAATATGCCTCAATGAGTGGGATCCTTAAGGTCTATTATAATGATTTTTTGGTTAAAGGGACACTGACTGAACCCAAATTGTTTCTTTTGTGATTCAGATAGAGCATGCATTTTTAAGCAACTTTCTAATTTACTCCTATTATCAATTTTACTTTGCTCTCTTGATATCTGTATTTTAAAAAGAAGGCATCTAAGCTAAGGAGCCAGATCATTTTTGGTTCAGTACCCTGTAGAGCACTTGTTTATTGGTGGGTGAATTTATCCACCAATCAGCAGGTTGTTCAACAAAAATAGGCCGACTTCTACACTTACATTCTTGTTTTTCAAGTAAAAATACCAAGAGAATGAAAAAATGTGATAATAGGAGTAAATTAGAAAGTTGCTTAAAATTGCATGCTCTATCTGAATCATGAAAAAAAATGTTGGGTTCAGTGTCCCTTTAATGCAGCAGTTTGGAAGGTTGAAGCAGGTGATGGTTACACACACTAGAGAACAAAAAAACAATGGCCTAGTCTAGAGTCTTAGACGTTCATGAGACTGCAGAGGGGCCTCTTTGTAAAGGAGAGCTCATGTTCCAGATTAATTGACCCTAGCTTCAATAAGATGTCCCACAGTTTCGTTAGTGGGGGGCATACCTGCCTTTAACATCTATAGTAGTGTGAAGTGCCCAGTACAATATATCTCACAACTCAAAACAGGAGCTGCTTTCAACATGGGAAACACTAATTACAAAAGCAACACTTAGGAAATACCAGGGGCATAACTCAAATTTACTGAACCCCAGGGCAAAGGCTGTGTCAGGGCCCCCCCCCCCATTTCAACAGTGGCATTTCTGGCTACACGAAATGTTTCTCTGTGATTGTGAGTCATCTTTACCCCTTGTTGTTTCTACACTAGAAGATATGTACTTGCATAGTCTTCATACAAATGTACTTGCGTATTCTTCCCATACAAATATGGGGGCAAGTTATTTTGTTTGGCGAAACTATAAAAACCATCTTGGAAGCCCTGAATCCATATTTTTAGATCCATATAATTTCCTTATACTGCAACCCTGTTTTGCTGGGGGAGCACACTGATAGGCTAGGCACAATGTAGGTGGATCCCAGATCCCACCAGATCCTGCAGTAGCGGAACCAATACTGAGGAACACACTTGTAAAATGGCTTTTGTGAATGTTTATAGCTGTAAAATATTTGCACATCTGTTATGTCATCCTAAAGTAATCTCACTAAATAGAACATGGTTGGGATTTCAGGCCCAGCATGCAGAATTCATAAAGTCTATTTAATCACCCTGTGAAGTGTCTTGTTTCATGGTTATGTTTCACTATTTAAAAGCTGCTGAGGTTGTCTTGTTGTTATATATCTATTTAACCGTTTTTCAGTTTTCTTTTTTACAGATGTTTATGTCGGGTTTTTTATGGTTAAAGTTTTTTTCTGCTTAAAAATGCTGAAAAAAATTCATATAGTTTACAGATTTAATACATTTGGATTTTAAATTCTTAAAGGGACATTAAACCCAACATTTTCTTTCATGATTTAGATAAAGCATACAGTTTTGAAGAGCTTAATAATTTAGTTCTAGCTTCAAATATGCTTCATTCACCTGGTATCGTTTGTTAATAGAGCAGCAATGTACTACTGGGAGTAGCTGAACACATTGGGTAAGCCAATGATAAGAGGCATATATGTGCAGCTAGATCCCAGTAGTACATTGCTGCTTCTGTGTCTACCTAGGTATGCTTTTCAACAAATGATACCAAAGGAATTAAGCAAATTAGATAACAGTAGTAAAATGGAAAGTTGTTTAAAATTGCACATTTTCTACCTGAATCATAAATGTTTAATTTTGACTTTACTGTCACTTTAAGGTGGTGTCATCCTTAAAACAATCTAATACTATTGTGTTATATACTAGAATATAAAGAAAATAAATCCCCATATAATAAAGAGTGCCACACATTGGGCTAGATTACGAGTGGTGCACTAACTGTTGCACGCGAGCGATAAGGGGTTTATCTTGGCTATTTGCGCGCATTGGAAGTAGCAAGTGTATTACAAGTTGAAAGTAAACACGTTCCCTTGAGCGTGATTGAAATTAATGCGTGTCGGGATATTGCGACTTCAGAGCTCTGGTTAACTGTCATGCGAGAAAAGAAGTTGCACAAAACGCATCAAAAATACATTGTACAGTACAGTATAATAAAGATAATTATAAAAAAATTGCATTAAAAGCTATAAATGCTCAAATATATGAGGTATAATAAAGTTAAACACTTTATTAAATATATAGGTATAGATACACATTTTTACCAAAAAAACATTTTATATATATATATAATTAAGAATAATTAGAACATATTCTGCAACGTGGAAAACAATGGAATGAAAAATATCCGTATCTCCTGCCTGGTTTGCACACTTGGTTAAATCGGGTTTGCCGTTTGCACGCGAATATGGGTGTTAGATTAGTTTTCCACTTTTCACTCTCCATTGAAGTCTATGGGGGAATACATTTTTGTGTATTACTTTTTGTTCGTGTCAAGTTAGCAATTGTATGCAAACTTTTTAGTTTCAAATTGTAATACGAGCGCAACCCAACACATGCGAAAAGCCTCCGTCTAGCAAAGTTAACATGCGAGCGAGATTGCTAATTTGCGCTCCACTTGTTCATTATAGTGTTATAATTTCTCCAACATTGGTGTGTCCGGTCCACGGCGTCATCCATAACTTGTGGGAATATTCTCTTCCCCAACAGGAAATGGCAAAGAGCACAGCAAAAGCTGTCCATATAGTCCCTCCTAGGCTCCGCCCACCCCAGTCATTCTCTTTGCCGCTGAACAAGCAGCATCTCCACGGAGATGGTGAAGAGTATGTGGTGATTAGTTGTAGTTTTTTTATTCTACTATCAAGAGTTTGTTATTTTAAAATAGTGCTGGTATGTACTATTTACTCTGAAACAGAAAAAGATGAAGAGTTCTGTTTGTGAGAGGAATATGATTTTAGCAGCAGTAACTAAAATCGTTTGCTGTTTCCACATAGGACTGTTGAGATGAGATAACTTCAGTTGGGGGAAACAGTTGGCAGACTTTTCTGCTTAAGGTATGACTAGCCATATTTCTAACAAGACTGTGTAATGCTGGAAGGCTGTCATTTCCCCTCATGGGGACAGGTAAGCCATTTTCTTAGTCTCAAACAGAATAAAGGGCTTAATATGGGCTATAAAACTGGTAGACACTTTTATGGGCTAGATCGATTGCTTTATTTGGGCATTTTATACAGCTTTATGTTGAAATTCACACTTTATAAACTTTGGGGAACGTTTTTTTTACGTCAGGCACTGGTTTAGACACCTTCCCAGTCAGGAAGGGGCCTTCTCTGTAGTAGGCAGAGCCTCATTTTCGCGCCATTACTGCGCAGTTACTTTTGAGAGCAGGACATGCAGTTGCATGTGTGTGGTTCTGAAAGTAGTTGAAAAGGTTCCTAGAAGGCTTCATTTGGTATCGTATACCCCCCTGGGTTTGGTAAAGTCGCAGCAAAGGCTGTAGGGTGCAATGCTTTGAATGCTTTAAGACACTGTGGTGAAAATTTGGTTAAATTTGAACAATTCCTTCATAGTTTTTCACATATTCAGTAATAAAGTGTGCCCTGTTTAAAATTTAAAGAGACAGTAACGGTTTTGTTTTAAAACGTTTTTTTGTACTTTATTGACAAGTTTAAGCCTGTTTAACATGTCTGTGCCTTCAGATAAACTATGTTCTGTATGTATGGAAGCCAATGTGTCTCCCCCTTCAAAATTGTGTGATAATTGTGCCATAGCGTCCAAACAAAGTAAGGACAGTACTGCCACCGATAATAAAGTTGCCCAAGATGATTCATCAGATGAAG
Source organism: Bombina bombina (assembly GCF_027579735.1). Taxonomy (NCBI): domain Eukaryota; kingdom Metazoa; phylum Chordata; class Amphibia; order Anura; family Bombinatoridae; genus Bombina; species Bombina bombina. The sequence goes on along the minus strand of NC_069501.1, from coordinate 184,434,837 downwards.
GGAGTAGACATAGTTCTACATCATCTCCTTCTGTGTCTACATCAGTTTTGCCCACGCAGGAGACCCCTAGTACTTCTAGCGCGCCAATGCTTGTTACTATGCAACAATTGACGGCAGTAATGGATAACTCCATGGCAAATATTTTATCCAAAATACCTGCATTTCAGAGAAAGCGCGATTGCTCTGTTTTAAACACTGTAGAGCAGGAGGGCGCTGATGATAATTGTTCTGTCATACCCTCACACCAATCTGAAGTGGCCATGAGGGAGGTTTTGTCAGATGGGGAAATTTCTGATTCAGGTAGAATTTCTCAACAGGCAGAACCTGATGTTGTGACATTTAACTTTAAATTAGAGCATCTCCGCGCACTGCTTAAGGAGGTGCTATCTACTCTGGATGATTGTGACAACCTGGTCATTCCAGAAAAATTGTGCAAGATGGACAAGTTCCTAGAGGTTCCGGTGGACCCCGACGCTTTTCCTATACCCAAGCGGGTGGCGGACATAGTGAATAAGGAGTGGGAGAAGCCCGGCATACCTTTTGTCCCCCCTCCTATATTTAAGAAATTATTTCCTATGGTTGACCCCAGAAAGGACTTATGGCAGACAGTCCCTAAGGTCGAGGGGGCAGTTTCTACACTAGCCAAGCGCACTACTATTCCTATCGAGGATAATTGCGCTTTCAAAGATCCTATGGATAAAAAATTGGAGGGTTTGCTTAAAAAGATTTTTGTACAGCAAGGTTACCTCCTGCAACCTATTTCGTGCATTATTCCTGTCACTACAGCAGCGTGGTTCTGGTTCGAGGAACTAGAAAAGTCGCTCAGTAGAGAGACTCCGTGTGAGGAGGTTATGGACAGAATTCACGCACTTAAGTTAGCTAATTCCTTTATTTTAGATGCTGCTTTGCAGTTAGCAAGATTAGCTGCGAAAAATTCAGGGTTTGCAATTGTGGCGCGCAGAGCACTCTGGCTAAAGTCTTGGTCAGCGGATGTATCTTCCAAGACAAAATTGCTTAATATCCCTTTCATGGGTAAAACCATTTTTGGGCCAGAATTGAAAGAGATTATCTCAGACATCACTGGGGGTAAGGGCCACGCCCTTCCACAAGATAGGCCTTTCAAGGCCAAGAATAAGTCTAATTTTCGTTCCTTTCGCAATTTCAGGAACGGACCGGCCTCCAACTCTGCAGCCTCTAGACAAGAGGGTAATGCTTCACAAACCAAACCAGCTTGGAAACCGATGCAAGGCTGGAACAAGGGTAAGCAGGCCAAGAAGCCTGCTGCTGCTACCAAAACAGCATGAAAGAGTAGCCCCCGATCCGGGACCGGATCTAGTAGGGGGCAGACTCTCTCTCTTTGCTCAGGCTTGGGCAAGAGATGTTCAGGACCCCTGGGCACTAGAAATAGTTTCTCAGGGTTATCTTCTGGAATTCAAGGAACTACCCCCAAGGGGAAGGTTCCACATGTCTCACTTATCTTCAAACCAAATAAAGAGACAGGCATTCTTACATTGTGTAGAAGACCTGTTAAAAATGGGAGTGATACACCCAGTTCCAACCGTGGAACAAGGAATGGGTTTTTACTCAAATCTGTTTGTAGTTCCCAAAAAGAGGGAACTTTCAGACCAATTCTGGATTTAAAGATCCTAAACAATTTTCTCAGAGTGCCATCGTTCAAAATGGAAACTATTCGAACGATTTTACCTACAATCCAGGAGGGTCAATTTATGACTATCGTGGATCTAAAGGATGCGTATCTACATATTCCTATCCACAAAGATCATCATCAGTTCCTAAGGTTCGCCTTTCTGGACAAACATTACCAGTTTGTGGCTCTCCCATTCGGGCTAGCCACTGCTCCAAGGATTTTCTCAAATGTACTCGGGTCCCTTCTAGCGGTTCTAAGACCAAGGGGCATTGCAGTGGCACCTTACTTGGATGACATTCTGATACAAGCGTCGTCTCTTTCAAAGGCAAAGGCTCACACAGACATCGTTCTGGCCTTTCTCAGATCTCACGGATGAAAAGTGAACATAGAAAAAAGTTCCCTGTCTCCGTCGACAATAATAGATTCCGGGGACAATAATAGATTCTTTAGAAATGAAGATTTTCCTGACAGATGTCAGAAAGTCAAAAATTCTAAACGCTTGTCAAGTTCTTCACTCTGTTCCACGACCTTCCATAGCTCAGTGCATGGAAGTAGTAGGGTTGATGGTTGCAGCAATGGACATAGTTCCTTTTGTGCGAATTCATCTAAGACCATTACAACTGTGCATGCTGAAACAGTGGAATGGGGACTATACTGACTTGTCTCTAGTGATTCAAGTAGATCAGAAGACCAGAGACTCACTCCGTTGGTGGCTAACCCAGGATCACCTGTCCCAGGGAATGAGCTTCCGCAGACCAGAGTGGGTCATCGTCACGACCGACGCCAGTCTAGTGGGCTGGGGCGCGGTCTGGGACTCCCTGAAAGCTCAGGGGCTATGGTCTCGGGAAGAGTCTCTTCTCCCGATAAACATTCTGGAACTGAGAGCGATATTCAATACTCTCAGGGCTTGGCCTCAACTAGCAAAGGCCAGATTCATAAGATTCCAATCAGACAACATGACGACTGCTGCTTACATCAACCATCAGGGGGGAACAAGGAGTTCCCTGGCGATGAGAGAAGTGACCAAAATCATAAAATGGGCGTAGGATCACTCCTGCCACCTATCTGCGATCCACATCCCAGGAGTGGAAAACTGGGAGGCGGATTATCTGAGTCATCAGACATTCCATCCGGGAGAGTGGGAACCCCACCCGGAGATATTTGCCCAGTTGACTCAATTATGGGGCATTCCAGACATGGATCTGATGGCGTCTCGTCAGAACTTCAAGGTTCCTTGCTATGGGTCCAGATCCAGGGATCCCAAGGCAACTCTAGTGGATGCATTAGTAGCGCCTTGGACCTTCAACCTAGCTTATGTGTTTCCACCGTTTCTTCTCATTCCCAGGCTGATAGCCAGGATCAAGCAGGAGAGGGCCTCGGTGATCTTGATAGCTCCTGCGTGGCCACGCAGGACTTGGTATGCAGACCTGGTGAATATGTCATCGGCTCCACCATGGAAGCTACCTTTGAGACAGGATCTTCTAGTACAAGGTCCATTCGAACATCCAAATCTAGTTTCCCTCCAGCTAACGGCTTGGAAATTGAACGCTTGATTTTATATAAGCGTGGTTTTTCGGATTCTGTAATAGATACTCTGGTACAAGCCAGAAAACCTGTAACTAGAAAAATTTACCATAAACTATGGAAAAGATATATCTGTTGGTGTGAATCCAAGGGATTCTCATGGAGTAAGATCAAAATTCTTAGGATCCTTTCCTTTCTACAAGAAGGTTTGGATAAGGGATTATCAGCGAGTTCTCTAAAGGGACAGATTTCTGCTTTATCTGTCTTGTTACACAAACGACTGGCAGCTGTGCCTGATGTTCAAGCTTTTGTTCAGGCTTTGGTCAGGATCAAGCCTGTTTACAGACCTTTGACTCCTCCCTGGAGTCTGAATTAAGTTCTTTCAGTTCTTCAAGGGGTTCCGTTTGAACCTCTACATTCCATAGATATCAAGATGTTATCTTGGAAAGTTCTGTTTTTGGTTGCTATTTCTTCTGCTAGAAGATTTTCTGAGTTATCTGCTTTGCAGTGTAATCCACCCTATCTGGTGTTCAATTCAGATAAGGTTGTTTTGCGTACTAAACCTGGTTTCCTTCCAAAGGTTGTTTCCAACAAGAATATTAACCAGGAAATAGTTGTGCCTTCTTTGTGTCCGAATCCAGTTTCAAAGAAGGAACGTTTGTTACACAATTTAGATGTAGTTCGTGCTTTAAAGTTCTATTTAGAAGCAACAAAGGATTTCAGACAAACGTCTTCTCTGTTTGTCGTTTATTCTGGCAAGAAGAGAGGTCAAAAAGCTACTGCTACCTCTCTTTCCTTTTGGCTAAAAAGCATCATCTCATTGGCTTATGAGACTGCCAGACGGCAGTCTCCTGAACGCATCACAGCTCACTCTACTAGGGCTGTGGCTTCCTCATGGGCCTTCAAGAACGAGGCTTCTGTTGATCAGATATGTAAGGCAGCGACTTGGTCTTCCCTGCACACTTTTGCCAAATTCTACAAATTTGATACTTTTGCTTCTTCGGAGGCTATTTTTGGGAGAAAGGTTTTGCAAGCTGTGGTGCCTTCTGTTTAGGTAACCTGATTAGCTCCCTCCCTTCATCCGTGTCCTAAAGCTTTGGTATTGGTTCCCACAAGTTATGGATGACGCCGTGGACCGGACACACCAATGTTGGAGAAAACAGAATTTATGCTTACCTGATAAATTACTTTCTCCAACGGTGTGTCCGGTCCACGGCCCGGTTTTTTAATCAGGTTTGATGAATTTTTTTCTTTAACTACAGTCACCACAGCACCTTATGGTTTCTCCTGTTTTTTCTCCTGTCCGTCGGTCGAATTACTTGGGTGGGCGGAGCCTAGGAGGGACTATATGAACAGCTTTTGCTGTGCTCTTTGCCATTTCCTGTTGGGGAAGAGAATATTCCCACAAGTTATGGATGACGCCGTGGACCGGACACACCGTTGGAGAAAGTAATTTATCAGGTAAGCATAAATTCTGTTTTTAGACCTTACTGCCAAAAATTAGTCAAAAGACTTGAGTGGTTAAACTTTATGAACAGACTACAATATTACATCTTTCCATAAAAATTGGCATACACTTAATGGGTCATGAAACCCACATTTTTTTTCTTTCATGATATAGAAAGAGCATGTAATTTTAAACATATTTCTAATTTACTTCTATTATCTAATTTGCTTTATTCTTTTGATATAATTTGCTGAAAAGCATATCCAGATAGGCTCAGTAGCTGCTGATTGGTTGCTGCACATAGATGCCTTGTGTGATTGGCTCACCCATGTGCATTGCTATTTATTTAACAAAGGATATTTAAAGAATTAAGCAAATTAGATAATAGAAGTAAATTGGAATGTTATTGGGCTTAGCTAATGGGCTTAGCCACCAGTCACCAGCTAGCTCCCAGTAGTTTACTAATTCTCCTGTGCCTACCTAGGAATGCTTTTCAATAAAGGATACAAACAGTACAAAATTAATTTGATAAAAGAAGAAAACCGTATTCTCGATATGAAACAAGAAAATTAAAATTTGACTATTATGTCCCTTTAACATTAAGAAAGGACTAAGATAATCATAAGAAGCACTATATGGACTATGAAATGTGTTGTGCATATGGTGAGAAAAATTGGAAAAATGCAATTTAACTCCTAGATACTACCAAACTCTAGTTAATAATTCACTTACGGCTAGATTTAGAGTTTTATCGGTAAGGACCCGCGTAGCTAACGCCGGCTTTTTTCTGGCCGCACCATAAAATAACTCTGGTATTGAGAGTCCACATAAAGGCTGCGTTAGGCTCCAAAAAAGGAGCGTAGAGCATATTTAACGCAGCTTCAACTCTCGATACCAGAGTTGCTTACGGACGCGGCCAACCTCAAAAACGTGCTCGTGCACGATTCCCCCATAGGAAACAATGGGGCTGTTTGAGCTGAAAAAAAAACCTAACACCTGCAAAAAAGCCGCGTTCAGCTCCTAACGCAGCCCCATTGTTTGCTATGCGTAAACACTTCCTACGTCTGCAACTAACACCCTAACATGTACCCCGAGTCTAAACACCCCTAACCTTACACTTATTAACCCCTAATCTGCCGCCCCCGCTATCGCTGACCCCTGCATATTATTTTTAACCCCTAATCTGCCGCTCCATAAACCGCCGCTACTTACATTATCCTTATGTACCCCTAATCTGCTGCTCCTAACACCGCCGACCCCTATATTATATTTATTAACCCCTAATCTGCCGCCCACAACGTCGCCCCACCTGCCTACACTTATTAACCCCTAATCTGCCGAGTGGACTGCACCGCTACTATAATAAAGTTATTAACCCCTAATCCGCCTTACTAACCCTATAATAAATAGTATTAACCCCTAATCTGCCCTCCCTAACATCGCCGACACCTAACTTCAATTATTAACCCCTAATCTGCCGACCGGAGCTCACCACTATTCTAATAAATGTATTAACCCCTAAAGCTTAGTCTAACCCTAACACTAACACCTCCCTAAGTTAAATATAATTTTAATCTAACAAAATTAATTAACTCTTATTAAATAAATTATTCCTATTTAAAGCTAAATACTTACCTGTAAAATAAATCCTAATATAGCTACAATATAAATTATAATTACATTGTAGTTATTTTAGGATTTATATTTATTTTACAGGCAACTTTGTAATTATTTTAACCAGGTACAATAGCTATTAAATAGTTAAGAACTATTTAATAGTTACCTAGTTAAAATAATTACAACATTACCTGTAAAATAAATCCTAACCTAAGTTACAATTAAACCTAACACTATACTATCATTAAATTAATTAAATAAAATACCTACAATTACCTACAATTAAACCTAACACTACACTATCAATAAATTAATTAAATACAATATCTACAAATAACTACAATGAAATAAACTAACTAAAGTACAAAAAATAAAAATGAACTAAGTTACAAAAAATAAAAAAATATCTACAAACATAAGAAAAATATTACAACAATTTTAAACTAATTACACCTACTCTAAGCCCCCTAATAAAACAACAAAGCCCCCCAAAATAAAAAATGCCCTACCCTATTCTAAATTATTAAAGTTAAAAGCTCTTTTGCCTTACCAGCCCTGAACAGGGCCCTTTGCGGGGCATGCCCCAAGAAGTTCAGCTCTTTTGCCTGTAAAAAAAACATACAATATCCCCCCAACATTACAACCCACCACCCACATACCCCTAATCTAACCCAAACCCCCCTTAAATAAACCTAACACTAAGCCCCTGAAGATCTTCCTACCTTATCTTCACCATACCAGGTTCACCGATCCGTCCTGAAGAGCTCCTCCGATGTCCTGATCCAAGCCCAAGCGGGGGGCTGAAGATGTCCATGATCCGGTAGAAGTCTTCATCCAAGCGGGGCAGAAGAGGTCTTCCATCCGATTGAAGTCTTCATCCAAGCGGGGCAGAAGAGGTCTTCCATCTGATTGAAGTCTTCATCCAGGCGGCATCTTCTATCGACATCCATCTGGAGCGGAGCGGCAGCATCCTGAAGACCTCCGACGCGGAACATCCATCCTGGCCGACGACTGAACGACGAATGACGGTTCCTTTAAATGACGTCATCCAAGATGGCGTCTCTCGAATTCCGATTGGCTGATAGGATTCTATCAGCCAATCGGAATTAAGGTAGGAATATTCTGATTGGCTGATGGAATCAGCCAATCAGAATCAAGTTCAATCCGATTGGCTGATCCAATCAGCCAATCAGATTGAGCTCGCATTCTATTGGCTGATCGGAACAGCCAATAGAATGCAAGCTCAATCTGATTGGCTGATTGGATCAGCCAATCGGATTGAACTTGATTCTGATTGGCTGATTCCATCAGCCAATCAGAATATTCCTACCTTAATTCCGATTGGCTGATAGAATCCTATCAGCCAATCGGAATTCGAGGGACGTCATCTTGGATGACGTCCCTTAAAGGAACCGTCATTCTTCAGTTGGACGTCGCCGGAAGAAGATGGGTCTGAGGTGGAGGTCTTCAGGATGGAGCCGGTCGTCATCGGATGAAGATAGAAGATGCCGCTTGGATCAAGATGGTTGCCGGTCCGGATCGCCTCTTCTTCCCGGATAGGATGAAGACTTTGGAGCCTCTTCTGGACCTCTTCAGCCACCGGATGATGGATCGCCAGCGCCCGCTTGGGCTTGGATGAAGATTTTGGAGCCAGGACGGATCGGTGATACCTGGTGAGGTGAAGACAAGGTAGGATGATCTTCAGGGGCTTAGTGTTAGGTTTATTTAAGGGGGGTTTGGGTTAGATTAGGGGTATGTGGGTGGTGGGTTGTAATGTTGGGGGGGGGGGTATTGTATGTTTTTTTTTACAGGCAAAAGAGCTGAACTTCTTGGGGCATGCCCCGCAAAGGGCCCTGTTCAGGGCTGGTAAGGTAAAAGAGCTTTGACCTTTAGTAATTTAGAATAGGGTAGGGCATTTTTTATTTTGGGGGTCTTTGTTATTTTATTAGGGGGCTTAGAGTAGGTGTAATTAGTTTAAAATTGTTGTAATATTTTTCTTATGTTTGTAAATATTTTTTTATTTTTTGTAACTTATTTCTTTTTTATTTTTTGTACTTTAGTTAGTTTATTTCATTGTAGTTATTTGTAGATATTGTATTTAATTAATGTATTGATAGTGTAGTGTTAGGTTTAATTGTAGATAATTGTAGGTATTTTATTTAATTAATTTATTGATAGTGTAGTGCTAGGTTTAATTGTAACTTAAGTTAGGATTTATTTTACAGGTAATTTTGTACTTATTTTAACTAGGTAACTATTAAATAGTTCTTAACTATTTAATAGCTATTGTACCTGGTTAAAATAATTACAAAGTTGCCTGTAAAATAAATATTAATCCTAAAATAGCTACAATGTAATTATAATTTATATTGTAGCTATATTAGGATTTATTTTACAGGTAAGTATTTAGCTTTAAATAGGAATAATTTATTTAATAAGAGTTAATTAATTTGTTAGATGTAAATTATATTTAACTTAGGGGGGTGTTAGTGTTAGGGTTAGACTTAGCTTTAGGGGTTAATACATTTATTAGAATAGCGGTGAGCTCCGGTCGGCAGATTAGGGGTTAATAATTGAAGTTAGGTGTCGGCGATGTTAGGGAGGGCAGATTAGGGGTTAATACTATTTATTATAGGGTTAGTGAGGCGGATTAGGGGTTAATAACTTTAATATAGTAGCGGTGAGGTCCGCTCGGCAGATTAGAGGTTAATAAGTGTAGGCAGGTGGAGGCGACGTTGAGGGGGGCAGATTAGGGGTTAATAAATATAATATAGGGGTCGGCGGTGTTAGGGGCAGCAGATTAGGGGTACATAAGGATAACGTAGGTGGCGGCGCTTTGCGGTCGGCAGATTAGGGGTTAATAAGTGTAGGTAGCTGGCGGCGACGTTGTGGGGGGAAGATTAGGGGTTAATAAATATAATATAGGGGTCGGTGGTGTTAGGGGCAGCAGATTAGGGGTACATAAGGATAACGTAGGTGGCGGTCGGCAGATTAGGGGTTAAAAAAATGTAATCGAGTGGCGGCGATGTGGGGGGACCTCGGTTTAGGGGTACATAGGTAGTTTATGGGTGTTAGTGTACTTTAGAGTACAGTAGTTAAGAGCTTTATAAACCGGCGTTAGCCCAGAAAGCTCTTAACTACTGACTTTTTTCCTGCGGCTGGAGTTTTGTCATTAGATTTCTAACGCTCACTTCAGACACGACTCTAAATACCGGAGTTAGAAAAATCCCATTGAAAAGATAGGATACGCAATTTACGTAAGGGGATCTGCGGTATGGAAAAGTCGCGGCTGAAAAGTGAGCGTTAGACCCTTTTTTGAGTGACTCCAAATGCCGGAGGTAGCCTAAAACCAGCGTTAGGAGCCTCTAACGCTGGTTTTCACGGCTAACGCCAAACTCCAAATCTAGGCCTTAGAGTTTTTAACTTTATTTTTGTAATACAACGGATACAACCCTAAATTAGCATTTTGCTAAAGTTTTCCTAAGTCTCTCAGAATGAGAGTGTCTGTAGTATTCATATGTCACATCTAAAGCCTTATTTGTTCAGGAGAGCTTTCTGGTGCTATAATAATGATTTATTACTGTATTTTAAGCAGTGTCTGGTTTTCCTGTTGTAATGTGATAAATAATTCACTATTTATATAATCACATAGGGAATATTTACACTGTAAAACATGTACAAAACTGTTTTGCTGTTAAAGCCAGGCTGTGCAGACTGTAATGTATTGCCACAAATACTGTAAAAGGTATTAAATCAAGAACACAGTATGAAAAAGAGAAAATAAATTGGCATACCCTATACTGTCCCCTCATGTCTGTTCTTGTAGTGGACATAAAGTAAAATAAACGAGGTTCTGAATAAGGGACACTGGATTTACAGCTCCTTTGCTATATAAGGTCACATTTGCTTAAAAAACAATTGTTCTTTCAAGCATATGATGATATTAGAATAGCTGACAGTGGCTCTAATAACTGGTAAAATGTGAAAGAGATATATACACCTTCTAGGACATTCTGCAACAGGAATTACAGAGGCAGACATTCATCATTCTATTTAGTTTGTGCTTTAGCAACATAATTCATCACACAAAAGTCACCTTTATAAGATTAGATCAACATTCCAGCTACACACATATTATAAAAGCAATATGCTTTTATGACCAGTTTTGCACTATAGATAAAAATGTGAGAAGAATTAACAGTAGGGATTTTAAATTCTAAATATTGAATACATTTTCATGCGTAAAGGGAAAAAAAACATTTTAGAGAACAGCAAATAAATAACACGGCAATAATATTGATGTTATTGCAGAAACAAATAATGGAACTAATTAAAAAAAACACAAACTGAAAACGTACTTGGAACTTCTTGGCTTCAATGGTCATGAAGGGAAATTTGAAGCATGAACTTGATTTAATAGAAAAAAAAACCCATCTTCATGTTAAAAACAAAAGAAAACAAAAAAAGAGACAAAAAAAAAAAGACTGCTTGAGGAAGCAAGATTAACGAACGAACACGTTCAGCATTGTTTTTAACCTGTGTTACACACTTTTATTAAGCTAATGTCCAAGCAAGCTTGGTTGAACCTTTTAATAAATATCTGAGTCCTGAATGGGGACTGATCACTGGGTGACACAGAATTGGTAAAGAACCTGGTACAGTTCCAGATCCATTTGTGACTGGAGGCGAGCTAGCTGGAGAGCTCACGAATACCCAGACTGTTGTAATTGCACTTTGAGATAAGTGCATTCATTTTGTGGGTATCCTTCATTAGGGGACCTGTGTATGAGGGGATCAGATACAAAATATATTGTGCCATTGGAGTGTCTTCTTTAATTCTTTGTTTGTATAGTTCTAATGTTGGCCCTTAAGAAGAGCTGACCGTGGCACTGGAGTGTGGATGGCATCTTGAATTGTCATTGATTGCCTTGGGAGTGGAGCCTCTCTGAATCACTTGTGGAAGTGGGATTGAGTATTATTGGAACTAAAAAACAAGAAAACACTTGCTAATTTGGCTAAAAAGGTTCACAAATTGTATTACTTTTTTTATAGGCAAGGATAAAGTTGATAATTTGCATTAGTTAGCAAGTTAGCATTTTAAACCAAATAAAAATATTTTAAGATTATTATTTTTCTATTTTACTTCTGTCATATATTAAAATATTTAAGCTAAATGACAAGTTAATAAAGTGCATAGTGTTACATAAATTTTGCGCCCCATACTTTAAATGATTAGTAGCACTCATAGAGCTCATAGGGATCATTTCCCTTGAGTATTTAAAAATGGAGCTGTAAGCTACCGAAGTTGCCGACAGCTAAAACTAGTTGAAAGCTCAATATTAGTACTAATGAAATATTGTGTGCAGTGTGTGCAGTAGGTCTTTTCGTGCATGTGTAAGTAATATTTTGTTAACTCTTCCATCCGACGTCGGATTTCTCCAAAAACAAAACAAGTTTGTTGCTATGGTAACACAACCTTACAGCATAAATGTGACGTTTAACGCTTGCAGTCCTTACCTGTGATCACCTCTGGAGAGAAAGACACGAGAGTTATGTAGGTTACAAAACAAAGATATATGGAATTTATGGGGGGGGGGAAATTAAGGGGAAAAGAAATTGGGTTTTATTAACTTTTTAAATTTATTGATAAATGTAAAATTTAGTGCTGCCCCAGGCATAAGCCTAGTTGGAATTATGGATATATGTGCTTAAATATAATTTTATATGAAAATACATATTGATATTTAAATAGGAACATACCTCCAACTAGTCCTATACCTGGGCCAGCAAGAAATATTACATATAACAAATTTATAAAGTGAAACACTTTCATTGGTTGCAGACTTTAATATATCAATGGGTTCTAGGCCTCAAAATGTGTTTTCCTCTTTTACACCTAGTTGACCATAGCGTTTTATCTGTGCGTTCAATGGAAACCAAGTGTAATTTTGTGCTTTTATAGCTGGAGCCCTGTCGATAAGTGTAATGGCTTCCAACATCAGTTTTTCTCATTTGCAACCTCATGCAAAACAATTTACAGTTCAATAGAAACAAGCCCATGAACCTAGTTTCCATTGTGGTGGTAAATTATGGAAACTGGTGATAAAAATATTTATCTCCATTAAAGTCTATGGAGATTCTTTATGTTACCACCCGTTTCCAAACTATACCAGGTCAATGCAAAATAGGCCATATTCAGTTACGAGTTTAACATAATGCTTTCACATTTAACGCTTTTAAAACTAGGTATTAAAGGGGCATTATACCAAAAAGTGATCCAATTTTAAACAAAATAGCAGAAGTAGTTAAATATGGTAGTGCTGAACAATCAGTGTGAATCATATTTTTTTTTTATTATTGAGTTTTTCAAATATATTGAACATTGACAACATTGATTAATAGAAGTTGTACTGATAAGCAAGTCGATGTACAAGGTCTAAAATGATATAAACAAGCACAATGCATAAAACTGAAATAGTGAAATAAAACGAGAGAACCTAGTGTATACATGAATATGTGTTATCACGGTAACGTGAGGATCTATATGAACTAGGCTTAACATTTAGTCAACCTATGCAAAACACATCGTGTGATAGCATAATCAATAGCGATGTTACCATGCTTATGTTGTACTTATATATGCAAAGAAAAGAAAAAGAAGAAAATAAATAAAGTAAGGTCCTGTTGTAGCAACTTAAGCGTATTAGATGATGTAAAATTAGGAAAGTAAAGAACATGATAAACTACTTATGACCAGCAGCAGGGAATCAAGACTGTAAAAAAAAAATATGTATACACACGTACATACATATACTGTATATAGGGTAAGTATATATATATGAAACTAAGAAACATAGCCTAATGTACACTCCTCTAGACCCAGTGCTGCCCAGGGCCATTGGGCCGACACCAGACCCCAGCAAGGAAAATAATAAAAGGCTCATTTATTAAACCCCTTACTATACTGTAATTGTATGGCAGCTGAATATGATAATTCCTATTCACACAGAGTCTTCCCAATGCTACCAAGACAATGACATAATTTCAATCAATGCTGCAACAGGACGTAAAATAGGATTAATGGCGGTGCTTTCAAGGGAAACCGCAATTTAGTCTCTGGTGGCTAACAGATGCAGTCAGAGAACTGTAAATAGGGGGGGGGGGGATAATAATATATATATATATATATATATATATATATATATATATATATATATATATATATATATATATATATATATATATATATATATATATATATATATATATATATATTAAGCTGGTAAAGTGGATGCTAGTTATATCTAATGGTTGGCCAATAATTGGAAGATGATAGTTTTGTTGTTAGTCATGATGCAATGAACAGTCTGCAGTTTTCATAGGCACTGTTCAAAATAAGGTTTCAGGTCATAGTACTCTGCACCATATTTTTATATATTTATATCTGAGATCTTATATATTACTCAGTCCTATGGGCACTCATGAACCTGGGATAATAATAGGTAGCATTGCACTTACTAAGTTATATGAACTAAATTTATAATCTATACCAAGCAATTTAGTGCCTTAACATAACATAAAGAAGTGGGATCACAAGGAACCTGTAAGAATAGCATATATAATAACAACAAACATAATTACAGTGATCAGCACACTTAACAGTGGATAATTTTAGTTGATAAAGTCCAGCAATGAGGTATATATATCTGGGTATTTTGCCGCTCAATTTACTCTATAATCTGGCTGCATGGTCTCAAATGGAGAGACAACCCGTACAGCTGAAGCAAAATGAAAAAATAACGAAGTATAGGCAGCTAGCAGAAATATGTTTTAACTATTAAAGCTACACATGTGATACACATAAAGATATGGCAGGCCGGATATATACCAATTACTCTATTCCTGCTGCTCCCACCTAGAAGGGATTCTCTCAGAAGTAGTTGCTTGTCCCAAAACTGGAGAGGAGGCGTCTCAGTCTTCCATCTGGTAGTAAGTAACCTCTGTTTCGATCCCCTGCAAAGGTGTTTGGAGCTGAAGGACCCTTGATTCGCTTGAATCTTGGACATAATACTGTCCATGAAGGCTCTCCTTGACAACACTCGTTAACTGCAATGTTCCTGTTGTCCGCTCGATCTCATGGTGTGCCCGACTCTCAGCCATCCTTATATGGGTATCAACAGTGAGAGGCAGATGCCACGGCCCCAGAACACTGCCTCCATAGCTGCTCTCATCGGCCTGATATGGGCGGACCTCTATCATAGACCCAGTATTAACTGGCAGGTCGAGGGCTTTGTTTAGAGCTGCAGTAAATGCCATGACAGGTATAGGTGTAAACCAGTAGTAGGTGTGGAAAGCCGGAGTTGGATAAAGATATCCTAGACATCAAATGAGGGCCACAAGCATTAGTGCGAACTGGAGTCCGTATGGATCTGTATACTCTCGTGGCCACGAGTGTAAAAAGATGGCCGCCACATGTGCAATATTGGAGCGGGCCTCCAATCTTAGTAAGAGCTGTAACATCTGTAGTTAGCTGTAGTATTCACTTGGTGCCAGGAAAAAGATCAGGAGGTTCTTGGAGGCTTTCATGAGGTTTAAATCTGCTCTGGGCAGCTTCTAAGATCAATTTTAAAGCAGTCAGGACCAGAGCTATAAAAGTGTGCAACCATTCTCATGTGCTGCAGACTCCGCCCTTCCGTTGTATTTATTTTTAAATATTTTTTTAAATAACTGTTTGTAAAGTTCATTACCTAAACCCCTTAGATTATTTTCTATACGTTTGACCAGTTAGTTGTTCCTCCCTTTAGCGCAAAATGCATGTGCTAGCCCTCACAGGGACGTCACTGCAAGTGTGAACACGGACCTGCGCTCGGATCATATTGCTGGTGCAAATAAGTAAATAAGTATCCTGCATAGCAGCTTCTTCAGTTTTAAATAACATTTAAATAAGAAACAAGCTTTTCTACTTTTAAAAAATATATTATTTGAGCAAGACTAAAATGCAGCTAAAGAGTGGAACCAATTTATAGATTATATTCACACCCTTCCCATTTTTATAATATACCCATTACAAAGCCAGAAAAAAATTGTTAGCAGAAGAGCAGAACTATCGTTAAGTTATTTCTCTATTTGCAAAGTCATGACAGGCACGCATGTTATTGCTTTATTAGTTTACTAGAGCACATATATCAGGAAAGAGAAACCCTGCATGAGAAAAAAAAATTGAAGAAAGGGTTTCATGGTGTATTTGCATATATGGGGGCCGATTTATCAATGTCTGGCGGGCATGATACGCATACGCTGTCGGCATTTAACATTGCACAAGCAGTTCTAGTAAACTGCTTGTGCAATGCTGCTCCCTGCTAACGATTCGTTAGCAAGGGGTGTCAATCAACACGATCGTATGCGATCAGGCAGATTGATGTCCGCCGCTAAATTAAGACTGCTGCTTCTTAACTCCTGTTTCCAGCGAGCCTATTGGCTCGCAGGGAAACAGGGGTATTTAGGGCCATTCGGCCCTTGATAATTTGGCCCCAAGGTTTTTATTAACTAAAGCTCTATTTATCATTATATTTTTGCATATCTAAATATCTATATCTACCTATCTACCTATCTATCTATCTATCTATCTATCTATCTATCTATCTATCTATATATGTGTGTGTGTGTGTGTGTGTGTTTGCATATGTTGAAAAGAAGTCCAGCAGAGCATCTTGTTGGGAGTAGTTAAAAAGTAAATACTTTATTAAACAAATAGTTTAAAACAACAGGAATAGGATAATAACATCCATGACGTCAGCACACAGAGGAATCTCTGATACAGATTGTTTTGCTACTGATCATGTGGTACGGAAGTGTAACAGAGAGCAGGGATGAGCTGATACCTGAGCTGTTACCTGAGTTTAAAGTTTCCCAGCCGTGCTCAATTAATGCTGCTGTATTCGTTAAACCACGGATCCGGATTGATGACCGAGGTCTAGGTGTGGGTGAGTGAAACATTTTGTGAAAAACCCCTGCCTATTTTATATATGCCGGTTATGGGAGACATCATGCTGAATCCTCTGTGAACTAGCAGATAATACTCGCCAAGGCATCAATAACAGTCATACAGTGTATTTGTCTCGCTCACACACAGGGACTTTAACTACCTCTGCATTTTCCATCTGTATGTGAACTGACGCTCTATCAAGTGTGGCTTTAAAAACTTTCTACATTTTATTTGTTCATCAATTATTGATTGTGTTTGCATATGATTTCAATACATCATATCCTGAAAAGCTAACAGGATCTGCAGAAAAAGTGAGAAAACCCCAACATCTAAAAACTGTGTATAACAATTGTGTTCTGTAAATGTTTGTTTCTAATACTGACTCAGATTATTGAAATTATCTCTTTCAGTACAGTTGTCATAAACAGGATTCAAGCAGGATCTTCCCTTCATGATCAGGACTAAAAATGAAATTGCACCTTTGTGAGCGCAAATACAAAATCTGTTCATGATAGTGCAGTTTTCCAGTTTTTGCACCTAAATTATTGAAATCCTGGTCATTAACGTTTTATCTTTGGAAAGCAAAATCGAGGGCGCTACATAGTGCAGATCATAAACAATTTCAAAACAGAAGCGAGAAGAGCTGAAGAATCCTACTCACAAGATGTGAAGCACTGTGCTTTACATCTTGTGAGTAGGATTCTTCAGCTCTTCTCGCTTCTGTTTTGAAATTGTTTATGATCTGCACTATGTAGCGCCCTCGATTTTGCTTTCCATAGATTCTCTTGACCTGTGTCGCGGCACGACACCCTGGAGGAGCGGCCTATTGCTTTGGATGTGCATCATTTGAAACCACCTGGAACTGCATCCATTGGACTATTAGTCTGTATACCCCTATACCCTGGTTTATTGTTAATTTATTTTAATATCTATATATATTAGCTTATTGTTTTATTATTCATATTTTTCAGCACATTATCCATTTGCTCCTAGGCGCCTCTTACAAGTACCCTGGTGACGTCTGCTATCACTAGCGTACTAGTTGTCATTTAACATTTTATCTTGCATGAAATCCCGGTCACGAATGTGCAATCCCATTTCAAATCCCAATGTTTTTGCGACCACACTTATGAGGAACAATCAAACAAACCCATTGATAGATTTAATGATAAAGGCTATGATAAAAACAAAGTCAGCTCAACGAGAGAAATGCTTAAATATATAGACAGAGACACTATCCTCAATGGACAAAATAAGAAGGTAAAAAAAGACTATCAAAATCTAAACAGTAAACAATGGATCATATAAAAATACCGTTTATCACCAGATATAGCTCCCAACATTATGAAATAAAAAAGATCATGAATAAGCACTGGCATCACATAAAACAAGATCCAATAATAGGAGATAAAAGTAAAAAACAAACCAGACATGTTATTTAGAAAAGCAAAAAAATTTGAAGAATTATTTAGCACCCAGCGAATACAAAAGTAGAAATAATAAAAGCAGGTGTAAAATAATTTATCTAAATGGAGAACCAATTTCAGGTTTCTTCCCATGTCACCTATGTAAATCATGCAAATTTAGTGCAAAGACAAATGAGGTATTCTCTACAGACGGCAAATAAAGCTATAAAATAAAAGAACAATTACGATGTTCAGATACAAATTTAATCTATATGATTATTATTTTTTTGTAATTTGATCTATATAGGCCAAACTAGTAGAAGTCTCAAAGACAGAATAAGAGTACATCTCTGGCATATTGAAAAAGGAAAAACAAACACTGCTTTGTACAGACATTTCAAAGAAATACACAGAGAAGACCTGAATTGTTTCAAATATTGGGGCATACAAAAGATTGCTAATGATATAAGAGGGGGAGACATGGAAAGGAAACTACTAAGAAGGGAAGCAGAATTAATATTCCACTTTAAAACCCTCCACCCACATGGTCTTAATATGGAATTTTATTTAAATTCACTTATTTAGTAATTTAACACAATCACTTATTTAAATCATTCTTTAATGTAAGAACTTACAGGTTTTCCACCTATATTTTTTCTTCTATATATATTTTTTATACATTAAAAAAACTTCTATCACGATGTAGATATATATCTATATCACACATTTTTTTCACATCAAACTATATCCCTTTATATCCTACTTTAATTTCTTCACACACATCTTTTTCTATTCAAATACTACCTAAGTTCACACGGAAATATATGCCTTAGGAAAATAACCTTTTTTCATTGAATAATTTCTAAAATATTTTTTTTAAAAAAAATTTCCATAAAAAATTTTCCCTGAGTAATTCATATTTTTATCTTAATTAATCATTATATTTTAAATTTTATATATATATCAAAATTTATATATATATATCAAAATATATATATATATATATATATATATATTATATATATATATATTATATATATATATATATTTATATATGTCTAATCCATAGCTCCCACACCAGACAAAATTGTCCCCAATTCTGGGTTTAGCTTATACTCTGACAACGTAGTAGCTCTCATACACACACCCATTCTTTCATACTCTACCACATTATTGTAATGGTCCAGTTTCATATTTTACATTGAGAAAACTGTTAAAATGATGTTTCATGAGATAAGCTACAACCACTTTCTTATAATAGAAACCTGTAGTATTCTTCTTGATTTCAGATGTATATCTCAGAAAACCAAAATACTGTGTATTCTCAATCAGTAATTGGAAATAAAAATAAAAAATCCTAATACTTTTAAGATATTAAAAGTATTAATATGTTAAAAACAAAACAGCTGTCCAGAAGTGAGGGTGATTTTGCTGCACCTAATCCAGAAAGATGATCGCTGTGGTTAAACACAGTACTGGAAGCTGAAATCATGAGATATAGGGGCCTATCTATCAAGCTCCGAATGGAGCTTGATGCCCCGTGTTTCTGGCGAGCCTGCAGGCTCGCCAGAAACAGCAGTTATGAAGCAGCGGTCACAAAGACCGCTGCTCCATAACCTGTCCACCTGCTCAGAGCAGGCGGACCGACATTGCCCCGGAAATCAACCAGATCGAGTACGATTGGGTTGATTGATACCCCCCCGCTGGTGGCCCATTGTCCGCGAGTCTGCAGGGGGTGGTGTTGCACCAGCAGCTCTTGTGAGCTGCTGGTGCAATGCTGAATACAGAGAGCATATTGCTCTCTGTATTCAGCGAGGTCTGGCGGACCTGATCCGCACTGTCAGATCAGGTCCGCCAGACTTTCTTAAATATAGGCCATAGGGACCTATTTATAGGGGTCTGGCGGACCTGATCCGACAGTGCAGATCAGGTCTGACAGACATCGCTGAATGCGGAGAGCAATACGCTCTCCATATTCAGCATTGCACCAGCAGCTCTTGTGAGCTGCTGGTGCAACGCCGCCCCCTGCAGGCTAGCGGGCAATCGGCCGCCAGCAGGGGGGTGTCAATCAACCCGATGGTACTCCTGTCCGTCTCATCAGAGCAGGCACACAGGGTTATGGAGCAGCGGTCTTTAGACCGCTGCTCCATAACTTGTGTTTCTGGCGAATCTGAAGACTCGCCAGAAACACGGGCCCACAAGCTCTTTATGGAGCTTGATAAATGGGTCGAATTGTATATTTAATTTGCATATCTTACCCAGAGTTCTCTGGCGCATCAGTAACAATGTATATAAAATAATTCAAGGGAAAAGCAAGCAAGGATACTTGCCTAGATGTGCTAATGGTCTATACGATAGTACTATGGCTCTTACTTTTACATTAAGGAGGATTTTAATCTAATGCTTTTATCGCCACCATAACTTAAATTAATTTTGCTATAATCATTGTGCAAAGATGCCCATTATACCCATCATGCCTACATACTAAAAGTATTAATATTGCTTACCAGATATCAGGATGGATTCAGATTAGATGCCACATCCATTTTTGGATGGTGATCACTTGAAAAGCACACTCCCTATACTGGCTGAAATTAAAACCAAGTTATCAGGAACCAATATTGTGAAGATTGGAATCGACTCAATAACTGGGCACAATTCATTTTTCAGTTGGACATGAGCAGTAAGTCTCTTATTATAATATCGGTATTATGGTGTCTGTCTATAAAACATAAAGCAGCTAGTGAACTCTTGGCTTTAGATGCAATATGATGAAAATTCACAACATAAATTCTGCACTGTAAATTATTTGCTTTATGATTTCTCACTTCTAAAAAGAACTCCTGATCTCAAATGAAATAAGAACTGGTAATCTTACACAGAAAATAAACAAAAAAGGCTGTGATTTACTTTTCTTTGTCAAAAGTATTTATTTCCTTTAAAATCTGTCTTCCCAGCTGTCATGTTAAATACATTTTATGTTAGAAAGTTGTAGTAAAGAAAATGGTAAACATCTAACTGCTTTTGGTAAGTGAATGTCAGCAGTAGCTATTAAAATGATATATTTTTTTACCTTATCCATTGAAATTACAGGGAGCACTAAAAGAATGTTGGCCAATGTTCTCTGGTAAATCGTTTTTACCATTTTCCTGTCATACCAGGTTGTGTGATAGTCTTAGTGCAGGGTCACGATATGGATAGCGCACCACTTGTAATCTAGACCTTAATTGGGTAATACAGGCAAAAATATCTCTTACACACATGAAAGTGTTTGCAAATACAATATATTTATTACATGACAGGAGACATTTTATATTCCTATAGCTTTTATTTGGTTCACAGGGATAAGACTACATAAACCTAACAAAAAAGGTTTTATTCTGCAATACATCTGGGTTGGCATCTGAATCATAGTTACTCAAAGAAAAAGAAAAAAAAAAACACAAGTAAAACTCATTTTATGATCAAGATGGAAAGACACCAGAACGGATGTTTTTAAAGCAAGGAGAGGATAAACTCAAACATCTGCAGCCTAGGGGGGTAAATAAGAACCCTGAATAGGTTTAAATTTATTTTTCATATTAAAAGCATTATACAGATAGAAAACCTTTTATCCAAATTGCTTAGGACCAGAAAAGGTTTGGATTGTGAAATATTTACATCTGTAAAACGGGACAGTTTGGAAAGGGGATGGAACTAAGCTTAAACAACATCTTATGTCATTTAGGCAATATTTACATGTCATAATACAGCTTATACATAACTAAAGGTAGTTTTATATCATATTTTTGCATATATAGTACCATCAAAAAGATTGTATAGTACGGTAATCAGAAAATAAATATTTGTTTTTGTATAGACTATTATTTGTATTTTAGAACACAAAAACCAACCCAAAGACACAGGTAGAGAAGATTATGGCCCCTATTTAGCAAAGGTCTTGCAGACCTGATCCGACAGTGCGGATCAGGTCTGCAAGACCTCGCTAAATGCGGAGAGCAATACGCTCTCCGCATTTAACATTGCACCAGCAGCTCACAAGAGCTTCTGGTGCAACGCCGCCCCCTGCAGACTCGCGGCCAATGGGCCGCCAGCAGGGGGTGTCAATCAACCTGATCGTACTCAATCGGGTTAAATTGTGACGATTCCAGGGTTATGGAGCAGCGGTCTTTGTGAAACACGAGGCATCAAGCTCCATTCAGAGCTTGATAGATATGCCCCAATGGCTTACAGGAGGGGAAAATAGTAATTTTTGCTAATTCTATTTTTTTTTTTTAATATTACTTAAAATGTTTGGTTTTCAGAATAATTTTGGATTTTGTAATTACAGATTTGAGGTTTTGTAACTGTACTGTTTTCCTTCAATGATTTTGCAATAACTTGATATACCAGCTGCAATTTGTTAAATGCTAACTCTTGCTATTTACATAGAAAAAACAGTACTCCTATTTCGAGTGTTGGTGCTATTTCAAAAGGCAAAATAAAGGTAAATTATCTTTTTCTAAACTATGTAATATACTCCAGCAAGTAAAATGAAGAATTGTGTAAACAATATAGGAGAGAGCATTTTACAGTACACTCTGGCTTTAAAAAGCAGATAAATATATATAAAAAAAAGTTATTATGCCATTAAATACAATATATTGCTATGCTTCTCTTAAATGTAGAATGCTTTGTTCGCGTCATTGCTATTTTTACTTCATTTTAAAAATATCCTGCTTTAGAATGAAATTACACAAATTGTGCAACTGCTTGAAAAAGCTAAAATAATTAAAAGACATGTTGGGAAGAGACGAATGCTTTGTCAGACGTGCTAATCTGCACTCCATAGGATGTAGAGATAGTTTCTAGGTGAAACAAAGCTATTACCATAGTATATATAGCTGATGTCAGTGTGGTGTCTGTTGTGATATTATAATATATAATGCTTTCTTCCTAGTGTGTGCTCTGACTTGTAAATGTATATAATTGTTGTAAAGAAGCAGGGGCGGGGACAGTGTTGTTAGAGTGAGGAACCAGGAAATAAGGAAAGTGGAGGGCTGATTAAGCACGCAGCAACTTAAGGGTTAACTTTTGACTTAGTTGCTACGTGCATTAATGCATGTGCGTGCTGCTGGTCTGACAGCTAGAGGGAGATGTTGCACAACCTATATTAAGGGCTGTAGGCAGGAAGTAGGGTCACTAACCTGTTTTCTGTCTTCCCTCCCTTCCCTCCCAAGTTACAGATGTTCTGTTCCAGTTATGGCGGGTGTGTTCCAGCTGACGGCGTGCAGGCGATGCTGGCAATAGTAACACTTTGGCTGGGGGCTGAATAGTCACTCGGACCTTAGTAAGTCCAAAGTGCTTTAATTTTTCTGTTTTAGGGACCCCCCTTCGGAACTAACAGTCTTTTGGCTGAGGAACCGTTGTCTGCAGAGTTCGGGGGTCCCTCAACTCTAGTTGGTTAGGAACATGGCGTCATGTTCCTGTTGCGGCGGCAGAAGGGGTGCGACAAACATCCAGTAGGGACAGCCTGGGGGGTAATAAGAGGAGGGGGACAGGCGAGCACATGCAACGACAGCCGCAAGGGCCGACGCTCGGTGGCTCCCTGCACGATCCCTCCTAAAAAATCCCCTAGGCTGTCGGGTTTGGGGGGCGTCCCCCATTCCTTTAGGGCGGTCGCACCCCTTGCTTTGGAGTTGTAGGACAGGGGTGCCTTTTTTCTTGCCAGCCAACGTTATTTGTTTATTAGGTTATTTATTAAGTTATTTGTTTAATAAATGCAACCCCTCTCCCCGGACGGGGGAAGGGGTTTTTTCTCCCATAACTGTTGTCCGCGTCTTTATTGGGTTATTGGGTTTAAGTGTGTTTTTTCCACGTAGCAGGTAAGAGCTAGAAATTTTTCGCCTTAAGTGTGTAGTTAGTTGCTGTATAAATGGACTCTGTGTCAGATATCTTTCTAAACGACTACATTTTGGCGACAAGGATTATATTTAAACCCTATTGCTTTGTCTCAGCAAACAGTGAGTAACCTGCTGCAATACCCACAAGAATGGCTGCATGTAATGAATACAACTTCCCTGTGTTTGATTCTGATGCAGAACTTAGTTTTGTAGGCCCAAGATGGCTAAAATGGATTCAGAGATTTGAAAATTACCTTATTGCTTTGTATGTTATTGATGCAAACAGAAAAAAGGCTTTACTGCTTCATTTAGCTGGAGAAAAAGTGTATGCCGTTTATGATACCTTGGGGCCTATCTATCAAGCTCTGAATGGAGCTTGATGCCTCGTGTCACAAAGACCGCTGCTCCATAACCCTGTCTGCCTGCTCTGAGCAGGCGGACAGGAATCGCCACAATTCAACCCGATCGAGTACGATCGGGTTGATTGACACCCCCTGCTGGCGGCCCATTGGCTGCGATTCTGCAGGGGGTGGCGTTGCACCAGCAGCTCTTGTGAGCTGCTGGTGCGATGCTGAATACAGAGAGCTTATTGCTCTCCATATTCAGTGAGGTCTGGCGGAGCTGATCCGCACTGTGGGATCATGTCCGCCAGACTTTGATAAATAGAGGCCATAGTCTGCAACCACAGACACATACCATGATGTTAAAGATAAACTGACAACATATTTTCTCCCTAAAAAGAACACTCAGTATGAAATATAGATATTCAGACAGGCAACACAACAGGGTGATAAACCTTTAGATGCATTTCAAACCAGGTTACGTTTTCTAGCAAAGAATTGTGAGTTTTCTAATGTTGAAAATGAGATTAAAGCACAGATAATACAAAGCTGCACTTCTTCAAAATTTAGGAAATATGCACTGAGACAATCTGAACTACCTTTAAAAGATTTGCTTGATTATGGCAGAACATTAGAAATTGCTGACAGGCAAACTACAAGCATAGAAAATAGATCTACTGAAGATCAGTTTATTACAAATAGAGTTCAAAAAAGTTCAACAGTACAGCCCACAAGAGAGAACCAGACTTCATGTGTGTTATGCAGAAACTGTAGTGGTTTCTATCCACATAATGGCACTTGTCCAGCAAGGAATAAGCAATGCAGGGCATGTGGAAAATTTAATCATTTTGCAAAGCAATGTAGAACAAAATTGTATCAAATACCTCAATCACATACTGAGCCACATACATCAGAGCAGTGGAAAGTAAATCTAGTCAGATCTGATCAAAAAGGACAATATTCAAACAATGATGACAAATATGTATTTGTAGTAAACAACATGCGTAACCTAACTCAGCCACAAGTTGATGTACTCATTAAAGGGACAGTAAACCTTAAAAATAATGTTATATAATTCTGCACATAGTGCAGAATTATATGAATTTATATTAGCCAAACTTTATAAAACCTAATGTACCCTTTTAATTTTTTTTAAAAAACGCTGTGCATTGGACCATCTGTATAGTCACGGCCCGACCGCGCCATAAGACTAAGTGCAGCTCGCTCCTGCTGGCCCGATGCGCTGTGTGAATATAACAGACCCGCTCAGCAGAGTACAGAGAGCGGGTCTGTAAAACAGTGTTTTTTAAAAAAAATTAAAAGGGTACATTAGGTTTTATAAAGTTTGGCTAATATAATGTTATATAATTCTGTACTATGTGCAGAATTATATAACATTATTTTTAAAGTTAACTGACACTTTAATGACACTAAAATCACTGCATTGATTGATTCAGGATCTGCTGTTAATTTAGTGGGTGAACAAACATTTCACATGTTAAACCCACAACCACAGCTATTACAGAGTAAAATAAATATATATGCATTTGGATCAACTAAACCCCTTAATGTCATTGGTAAATTTACAGCCACATGTGCATTTAAACACAACAAAACAGCAACTATATTTTATGTTGTAAAGGTTCAAAATTCTTCTCTTCTGAGTTTGAAACTTCATCCAATTTGGAACTTATAAAGCTTATGAATGCAATTTCACCTAGAAAGAGCACAGGATCTGTAGCAGATCAGTTAATACAGCAGTATTCTCATTTGTTTAATGGCATTGGTAAATTGAAAGATTTTCAAGTACAGCTGCATATTAATCCACATATAAAACCTGTAATACAACCACATCAAAGAATTCCATTTCATCTAAGGCACAAGGTTGATGCTGAACTCAAGAACCTTGAAACACAAGGAATCATCGAAAGAGTGCAGGGGCTAACTCCATGGGTCTCCCCAATAGTATCAATGCCAAAACCCAAAGACTCAAATAGTGTAAGAATTTGCATAGACATGAGGCAAGCCAACACTGCCATTATCAGGGAGCGCCACGTTACTCCAACATTAGATGATATAATTCATGATCTCAACCAGGCAAAAGTTTTCTCCAAACTTGATTTAAAATCAGGCTATCATCAACTGGAATTGGATCCAACAAGCAGATATATAACTACATTCTCAACACACACAGGATTGTGGAGATACAAGCATCTAAGTTTTGGTGTTTCTTCTGCTGCTGAAGTATTTCAAAATGCAATACAGCAAACATTATCTGGAATTCCAGGAGTTAAAAACTTCAGCGATGATATTATTGTGTTTGGAGCTACCCAAGAAGACCATGATAAAAAATCTCACAGCAGTTTTTGAGCGACTTCATGAGAAAGAACTTACCTTAAATTGTAGTAAGTGTGCATTTAACAAAACTAAACTAGAATTTTATGGATTTGTCTTTTTCAGCTGAAGGCATATCAGCAGACCCAAAGAAAGTGGAAGCAATTCAGAATGCAAATCCTCCAATAGACTCAAGTGAAGTCAGAAGTTTCCTAGGGATGGTAAATTACTGTTCTCGATTTATCCCTAATTTCTCTACTATTGCCACACCTTTAAGAGAGTTAACAAAGAAAAGTGTGCCATGGCGTTGGACTGAAACTAAACAACAAGCTTTTCAACAATTGAAACAGAGTTTGACCAGTGACAAGACAATGTTCTATTTTAACCCTCAACAGCAAACTATTCTTTTAGTTGATGCTAGCCCTGTTGGTTTAGGTGCTATTCTGGCGCAGAGAGACAAAGGCAAGCATTGCATAATTGCTTATGGTAGCCGTTCTTTCAATGATATGGAAAAACGTTATTCTCAAACCGAATGTGAAGCTCTGGCAATAGTTTGGAGTTGTGAATACTTTCATTTATATTTATATGGTTGTCTATTCACACTGATCACAGATCATAAGCCTTTACAGTTGATCTGAAATTATCCAAAATCCAAACCGCCCTCTAGAATAG
This sequence comes from Bombina bombina, assembly GCF_027579735.1. NCBI lineage: Eukaryota > Metazoa > Chordata > Amphibia > Anura > Bombinatoridae > Bombina > Bombina bombina. The sequence continues at coordinate 184,407,981 of NC_069501.1, read as the reverse complement.
AAAGATGGGGTTTAAGGCTACAACCATATAATTTAACTGTGGTTTACAAATCTGGAAAAGAGAACCCAGCAGACTATATGTCTCGACATCCTATATCAGCAGATTCATTCACAAGTTCTCCAAGTTCAAGGGATGCAGAAGAATATATCAATTTTGTTACTAATCATGCTATACCTAAAGCATTGAGTGTAGAAGAAATACAACAAGCAACATTAGCTGATCCTATACTGCAAAAACTTGCTGTATTAGTTCGGAATGGAAAATGGTACACAGCTGATTCTGACAAAATACATGGAAATGAGTTGAAGTCATTTGCAAGATTTGGCAAAGAACTCTTAGTGAATAATGACAACAGTATTATCTTGCGAGATAATTATTAGTATTATCCTTAGCACATGAAGGTCACCAAGGAATAGTTAAAATGAAAAGTTTATTGCGAGAAAAAGTGTGGTTTCCATCAATAGATCAACAAGCAGAAAAGTTGGTGAGAAATTGTATTGTGTGTCAAGCCACAACTCCAGGAGCTCACAAAGAACCTTTAAAAATGTCTGCATTGCCTGAAGCACCATGGTGTAATGTGAGTAAAGATTTTTATGGCCCATTACCTACTAGAGATTACTTGATGGTGGTTATAGACAAATATTCAAGATACCCGATAGTAGAAGTTATCAGCTAAACATCTTCAGTCACTGTTATTCCTGTGTTAGACAAAGTTTTCTCTTTATTGGGAATTCCTAAAATTGTTAAAACAGATAATGGTCCCCCGTTTAACAGTACTCAGTTTAATAAATTTGCTTCATATCTTGGATTTAACCCCTTAATGACCAGACCATTTTTCAATTTTCTTACCCTTAATGACAATGGCTATTTTTACATTTCTGCGGTGTTTGTGTTTAGCTGTAATTTTCCTCTTACTCATTTACTGTACCCACACATATTATATACCGTTTTTCTCGCCATTAAATGAACTTTCTAAAGATACCATTATTTTCATCATGTCTTATAATTTACTACAAAAAAAATAATAAAATATGAGGAAAAAATGGAAAAAAATACACTTTTTCTAACTTTGACCCCCAAAATCTGTTACACATCTACAATCACCAAAAAACACCCATCCTAAATAGTTTCTAAATTTTGTCCTGAGTTTAGAAATACCCAATGTTTACATGTTCTTAGCTTTTTTTGCAAGTTATAGGGCCATAAATAGAAGTAGCACTTCGCTATTTCCAAACCACTTTTTTTCAAAATTAGCGCTAGTTACATTGGAACCCTGATATCTGTCAGGAATACCGGAATATCCCTTGACATGTATATATTTTTTGTTAGAAGACAACCCAAAGTATTGATCTAGGCACATTTTGGTATATTTTATGCCACCATTTCACCGCCAAATGCGAGCAAATAAAAAAAAAACTTTACATTTTTCACAATTTTAGGTTTCTCACTGAAATTATTTACAAACAGCTTGTGCTATTATGGCACAAATTGTTGTAAAAGCTTCTTTGGGATCCCCTTTGTTCAGAAATAGCAGACTTATATGGCTTTGGCATTGCTTTTTGGTAATTAGAAGGCCGCTAAATGCTGCTGCGCACCACACGTAAATTATGCCCAGCAGTGAAGGGGTTAATTAGGTAGGTTGTAGGGAGCTTGCAGGGTTAATTTTAGCTTTAGGGTAGAGATTAGCCTCCCACCTGACACATCCCACCCCCTGATCCCTCCCAAACAGCTCTCTTCCTTCCCCCACCCCACAAATGTCCCCGCCATCTTAAGTACTGGCAGAAAGTCTGCCAGTACTAAATAAAAGGAGTTTTTTTTTTTTATAAAAAAAATAAAATATTTTAGCTGTGATGGACTCCTGCCTTAGCCCCAACCTCCATGACGCCCCCCCCAGCTCTCTAACCCTCTCCCCTATCTAATTGCGGCCATCTTGGGTACTGGCAGCTGTCTGCAACTCCCCATTGTACTACTGGCAGATCACCTGCAGAGCTGTTATTCAATTGCAAACTTCGGATCAAAATTCCGGATATAAATGATTAACTAACAGAGACACTCAACAAGGACTTGAAACAAAAAGACAGTCATGCCAAAGCCAAGATGAAAGCTTATGCAGATAAATATTATCATACCACACCTGCTCCTTTTGCTGTTGGAGACAGGGTCCTGTGTTGCCAAGATAGACGACACAAGTTGGATACTTTATATGATGTCGTCCCATATACAGTTACAAGAATTCAAGGATCAATGATCACTGCAGTAAGAAATGGGCATACAATTACTCTGAATTCTTCTTTCTTCAAGAAACTACACAAAGAACAGGACACTCTACAGTCTATGAGGAAGGCGTAATGCTGAAACATGTAAGACTGGTGTTGCACTAGCCTCAGGACACTTAGATGTTTATTTTTATTATTTTCCAATAAAAGTTATATTTTAACTTTTACACTGGCTGACTCGCTTACAAGTTTTTTCTTCAAACTACACAAAGAACAGGACACTGAATTATCTGATGCAGAAGATGATGATTCTGATATACCCAAATTATTTCAAGAACATGATGATAATATGGATAACACAGAGAGCAGTGAGGGGGAAGAAAACATAGCACATGAGCAGTCCTTAGATACTAATCGAAAATACCCTCTCAGAGAAAACAGAAGACCTCCTGAATACCTTAAAGACTATGAAAAATAATGTGTTTTCATGTAATGTATTATAATGTCATCATGCAACTCTTATGTGAAATATAGTTGGTCTTATTTCTAGATATTAAGCATAGTATAGATATAATTATATTTATGTTAAGTTTAATTGTTATGTTTCTAATCTAAAGTAAGGGAGAGATATGGTGTCTGTTGTGATATTATAATATATAATGATTTCTTCCTAGTTTGTGCTCTGATTTGTGAATGTATATAATTGTTGCAAAGAAGCAGGGGCGGGGACAGTGTTGTTAAAGTGAGGAACCAGGAAATAAAGTGTGTAGTTAGTTGCTGTATAAATGGACTCTGTTTCATATATATTTCTAAATCACCTGGATTTACAAACACTACAATCAGCTCATTTGACAATGTTTTAGGATCTCTCACCAAGCTACTGGCTGAGATGTTGCAGTGAGATTACAGCCCATGTCAGCAATTACACACAAAAAAAAAAACTTTTTGGGAAACTGACGTCTACTTCATTATACTGTGTCAACATTTTTAAAATAGGGGACATTTTATTCAAATTGTCTTCATCTATGTGTGTATGTATGTATATTTGTTTGCATGTATGTATGTGTATATGTATGTATGTGTATATGTATGTTTGTGTGTATGTTTGTTTGTATATATATGTATGCATGTATGTTTGTATGCATGTATGTTTGTATGCATGTATGTTTGTATGCATGTATGTTTGTATGTATATGTATATGCATGTTTGTATGTATGTGTGTGTGTACGTATGTGTGTGTGTGTATATATATATATATATATATATATATATAAAAAAGAAAAAATAGAGAATATATAAGTAGTGTGTAAGGCCAATAGTCAATATCGACTTTATTTAAGTACCCAGGTACAATGGCTGAATGTAGATAGAAAGCAAACACACTTCGGAAGAAACCCCCCTGAGCCTGTTAAAAAACATATAAAAAGCAAGCTATCACGATTATACTAGTGTGTACTTGGACCAATCCTTTTCTTAGACTGTCAAATAAAGTCCAAAGATGTATGTCAGTACCGTGGTCAATTAGGACAAGTGGATACTGACAAAGTACTTAGCCTTAAAGATGATTCCAAGGGGACTAAGACTCAACAAATTTCCCACCTATGATATTAAAGACCAATCATTCATAGATAGGTGGAACCAGCCTCTTACTGATTGCTCACTAAAGCTTATTGCACTTCTTATTGAATATAAAGAAATACTACTGTGTAATGTTAAAAATAAGATTGTAAATATAGAAACAGATATGTCTAAATTTACTAATTGTGAAGATTATGCGAAGTTTGATCAGATTTTTAAACAAACCATGGAGGAATCCAAGAAACTGGTAATACAAACCAAGCATACCAAGTTTCTAAGAGATCAAAAGGATTACTCACTGGATATTGTTTATGTCTGGAGACGCAAACAACGCAGTAAGACTTGGTACAATCAAGAAAATAGTGATAAACCACAGTTCAGCAATAAGCCAAACAAAAACAAGAACAAACAGAGGAGACATTATAGGCACAATAAACAGTCAAACCAAGATGCAGGTCTGGACTCAGCTAGCAATCTTAAAAAGGTCACGTTTTCTGATTCTGATAATGATCTGACCGATGAGGACAGATTTGCATTAAGCTTTGAGGGTACTTCTGGGGGAGAAGATTCTAACTCTGAACCAGATATAACAGTCAATATGCCTCAGACAATTGTGAGTACTAATACACATAAGAGCATTTTAAAAGGACATCCCAATCAGGGAGCGAGACCCAAACTAATTGTCTCACACCAACTCATGTGCAATCACACAAGTCTAATACTAACCCACAGGTTTTTCATGAGGTCCCCAAACAATTCCAGGGGGTGGAGGAACTATAGAGAAGACAAACATCAAGGCAAACACACAGCAGATGAGATAAACCTTGAGGGGGAAACACACCAAAACAAAGAAATACCAGTAAATATGGTGATTAACATTTCTACTTATCAGTTGACTGAAGAAGAAACTAGATTGCTTAATTTGGGTTTGGGTTTTGTTCCGTCAAAGAAATTTTATCTTTTTCAGACTATCCTTGACCTTAAACTAATCAGAAATGTAACCCTTAGAAAATTCTTTCAAGATACTGATCAATCAAGAACTGAGGTAATTGATATTCCATCTACTGATTCCAATGTTGGCAGAAATATCACCTTTGCTGATTCATGTGCTATAGTTTCCCTTGAAGATTTAAATAGTGAAAATTTGGATTGTGAACAGTCCCAGATTTTGAGAACCAAACCTAAGCTCAAAGATAAGTCACTATTTTATCCTACACAAGCTAGAGGTAAATTACTTGAATTATTTCATGAAAGGGTTGTTGAAGATCTTACAGATCTTTCAAACTCATTGGACTTTGGTCCATCAAATCTCTCGCATAAACAGAGAGAGGCCTTACTAAATCTACAAAAAAATGACAAAATAGTGATTAGACAATCCGATAAAGGAGGGAGCGTAGTGGTTATGGATATGGTGGACTATAATCAAGAGGCACTGAGACAACTTGGTGATACTAACACCTACTCAGTTCTCTTCAAAAATCCTACTGCAGCATTTACACAGGAATTATCTTGTCTTTTGGATGAGGTGGTGGAGGAAGGTCTTATGGACCAGGAAACAACTTGATTATGCCTGGTCTCAGATCCAGTGACACCTATCTTCCACCACCTCCCAAAGGTACATAAGGGTTTAGTTAACATTAAAGGGAGACCCATAGTGGCTGGTATAGGTTCTTTGCTAGAACCTTTATCCAAGTGGGTTGATGATTACCTACAGCCACTAGTTCATCTACTACCGAGTTACATCAGAGACACATCACATGCCTTACAACTCATGGAGCCCCTGGCATGGAGGGAGGAGTACAGCTGGCTAACCATTGACGTGGTGTCCCTGTACTCCTCTATTCCACATGTCCATGGTCTCCATGCAGTGGAATTCTTTCTCAACCTATTTACTGATTTGTCATCTGAATCCAAAATTCTGATTGTGAGAATTGTTCATTTCTTATTGGAGCATCATTTTTTCATGTTCCAAGGATGCTACTACCTCCAGAGATGAGGCACCGCTATGGGGGCCAAATTTGCCCCCTCCTACGCCAACCTATTTATGGGTTGGTGGGAGAGGTGCCACATCTATGGAGGTAGTATCGACCCTTCAGAACATATTGTTAAATATGTTAGATACATAGATGACCTACTTCTTGTGTGGTCATCTGACTCACAGAAGGCCAGTGATTTTGTTGCCATCTTAAATAATAATGACGTGGGATTGCAATTTACTCATGAATGGCAAAAAACACAAATCAATTTTCTGGATGTTACCCTTTCAGGAGATGGTAAGAATAATAAAGTGAACTCTGCTCTCTATCAAAAGCCTATCTCTGGCAACAGTCTTCTACATGCCCGAAGCTGTCACCCACATTATGTATTTAAGGGCATTGCCAAAAGCCAATTTTTACAAGCGAAACGAAACTGTTCCCAGGAGAGTGCTTTTCGTATAGAGAGCAGAGATTTGAGAACATGCATGATAAAGAGAGGCTATCCTAAGAGAATAATTAATAAAGCTTATTTTGTAAGTAAGGATATTGACAGAACTAATATATTCAATAGCAGTGGTAAGTTTGAGGAAAGCAGTAACCAACGCAATACGTCTAAACCAAAATTCATCACATCATATTCAAATCAATATGATGATGTGTGCAGAATAATTAAGAAGAATCTTCCCATACTTATGGGGGATAAAGGCCTTAGACAGACTATTGAACAAGGATGTATGTTCGTTCCAAAAAGGAATGTCACGTTGGGTAATATTCTTGCCCCTAGCATGCTAAGGACTGATACCAACTCTGGGTCATCCTAGATGCGGTACAATGGCACCTATAAATGTGGCCGTAAAACCTGTACATCATGTGATCACATAAATGTTTCTACTACGTTTAGATCTCATCTCACGGGAGAGCAATATGACACAAGGATGTATAAATTGCAAAAGTACTTTTGTCATTTACATCATAGAGTGTACCCAGTGCAAAAAACAATACACAGGGAGAACCACTAGAGAGGTTGGTAAACGAATCAGAGAGCATTTGTCTTATATCACCAGTAAACGTAAATGCTCAGCACTCTCTACACATTTTATTGACTTCCACCACCAAGATGTGACTTATTTTAAATGGCAGGCTATTGAACAGATCAAGACACCACTTAGAGGTGGAGATAAGCTTCCCATACTCTGCAAGCAAGAAACATATTGAAGTTTTAAAACCAGATGTTTATTGCCATTGGGGTTTATGAAATTATTAATTATTGGCAGAAATAACTAATATCATATAGATTTCCTTGACATCATTTTATTAGTCAGTTATAAATTAACAATTATTGTTACACTATTATTAGTCTGTTTATAGTTTTTTTCTGATACTTCATCCTAATGTATGTTTTGAGAGTGTCTAAGAATTGAATTATAATTTTTTTTTCTATGCAGACTAATAGTGGGTCTAATTAGCACAGTTCAAATTTTAGATACTATCTATAATTTCCATTAAATGAGATAGATATTCTTCAACAATGATGGTCTTTTACATCATGAGTGTGTAGTATTAGCTACAGTTAATTGTCCTTTGAGATAAATGCTAGATGCAACACCTAATGTGATTATTAGATCCTTATGTATATGCAATTTTCCTGATAGGGTTATCCTAGGTATTGTTGATCATTTACCTCTCATTCATTCATTTACTAACTGTCTTCATTATATATATATGTATATATATATATATATATATATATATATATATATATATATATATATATATATATATATATATATATGCATTATATATATATATGTATATATGAATTATACATATATATATATATATATAATTCCTTGCATATTTTTGCACCTGTCTGTATACAGGGAGTGCAGAATTATTAGGCAAGTTGTATTTTTGAGGATTAATTTTATTATTGAACAACAACCATGTTCTCAATGAACCCAAAAAACTCATTAATATCAAAGCTGAATATTTTTGGAAGTAGTTTTTAGTTTGTTTTTAGTTTTAGCTATTTTAGGGGGATATCTGTGTGTGCAGGTGACTATTACTGTGCATAATTATTAGGCAACTTAACAAAAAACAAATATATACCCATTTCAATTATTTATTTTTACCAGTGAAACCAATATAACATCTCAACATTCACAAATATACATTTCTGACATTCAAAAACAAAACAAAAACAAATCAGTGACCAATATAGCCACCTTTCTTTGCAAGGACGCTCAAAAGCCTGCCATCCATGCATTCTGTCAGTGTTTTGATCTGTTCACCATCAACATTGCGTGCAGCAGCAACCACAGCCTCCCAGACACTGTTCAGAGAGGTGTACTGTTTTCCCTCCTTGTAAATCTCACATTTGATGATGGACCACAGGTTCTCAATGGGGTTCAGATCAGGTGAACAAGGAGGCCATGTCATTAGATTTTCTTCTTTTATACCCTTTCTTGCCAGCCACGCTGTGGAGTACTTGGACGCGTGTGATGGAACATTGTCCTGCATGAAAATCATGTTTTTCTTGAAGGATGCAGACTTCTTCCTGTACCACTGCTTGAAGAAGGTGTCTTCCAGAAACTGGCAGTAGGACTGGGAGTTGAGCTTGACTCCATCCTCAACCCAAAAAGGCCCCACAAGCTCATCTTTGATGATACCAGCCCAAACCAGTACTCCACCTCCACCTTGCTGGCGTCTGAGTCGGACTGGAGCTCTCTGCCCTTTACCAATCCAGCCACGAGCCCATCCATCTGGCCCATCAAGACTCACTCTCATTTCATCAGTCCATAAAACCTTAGAAAAATCAGTCTTGAGATATTTCTTGGCCCAGTCTTGACGTTTCAGCTTGTGTGTCTTGTTCAGTGGTGATCGTCTTTCAGCCTTTCTTACCTTGGCCATGTTTCTGAGTATTGCACACCTTGTGCTTTTGGACACTCCAGTGATGTTGCAGCTCTGAAATATGGCCAAACTGGTGGCAAATGGCATCTTGGTAGCTGCACGCTTGACTTTTCTCAGTTCATGGGCAGTTATTTTGCGCCTTGGTTTTTCCACACGCTTCTTGCGACCCTGTTGACTATTTTGAATGAAACGCTTGATTGTTCGATGATCACGCTTCAGAAGCTTTGCAATTTTAAGAGTGCTGCATCCCTCTGCAAGATATCTCACTATTTTTGACTTTTCTGAGCCTGTCAAGTCCTTCTTTTGACCCATTTTGCCAAAGGAAAGGAAATTGCCTAATAATTATACACACCTGATATAGGGTGTTGATGTCATTAGACCACACCCCTTCCCATCACCTAATATGCTTAATTGGTAGTAGGCTTTCGAGCCTATACAGCTTGGAGTAAGACAACATGCATAAAGAGGATGATGTGGTCAAAATAATCATTTGCCTAATAATTCTGCACTCCCTGTATATATATATATATATATATATATATATATATATATATATATATATATATATTTATGTTTCTATATATGCTTTTTTTATTTCAATAGTATCATTAATAATACACTCTTTAAACTTTTCTTACTTGCATAGATATATGAATCATTCTGCTACCTATGCTTTAGTAATGAATTTAATGAATACTACTGACTGTTTTTGTAGCTATATACTCTAGTAACTGATGTTAAAGGGACACTGTACCCCAAAATTTTCTTTCGTGATTCAGATTGAGCATGAAATTTTAAGCAACTTTCCAATTTACTCATATTATCAAACTTTCTTCATTCTCTTTGTATCTTTATTTGAAATGCAAGAATGTAAGCTTAGATGCCGGCCCATTTTTGTGAACAACCTGGGTTGTCCTTGCTGATTGGTGGATAAATTCATCCACCAATAAAAAAGTGCTGTCCAGAGTACTGAAACAAAAAAAAAGCTAAGATGCCTTCTTTTTCAAATAATGATAGCAAGAGAATGAAGAAAAATTGATAATAGGAGTAAATGAGAAAGTTGCTTAAAATTGCATGCTCTTTCTGAATTATAAAAGAAAAAATTTGGGTTCAGTGTCCCTTTAATGCATTCATAGGTTAATCTTTTAGAGTCTATTATCAGAATCATCTAATAGTCATCTAATTACTGTGAATATTGTGTTCATACATATGCTAGTAAGTTTTTAAATGGTTAAATTGTTAGCTATTTGTTTTTAACAAATCAAATCATTGTGTTTTTAGCATAAAAGGGAGCACCCCCTCACAGGTGCTATTCTATGATTACGGTCAGACTCAGCTATGCTAACTGCCTAACCACATGGTTTTGTATGTCTACATACTTTTTTATGGAATAAAGTGATCTGTTTTTCTATCACTTTGGCTTCGTTTATGGAATTTTCTTTATTTATCACATATATATATATATATGTATGTTTGTATGCATGCATGCATGTTTGTTTGTTTGTATGCATGTATGTTTGTTTGTATGTATGGGTATATGTATGTTTGTATGTATGTTTGCATGTTTGTATTGAAGACAATGGACCCTATTTAATCAGTTTCAAGTGCAGCTCACAGAGCCACAGCACTTAAAGATTGTGTGAACAAGCCTGAAACCCTAGTTAAGTATCAGTAACATCTCCATCACATAAAGTGTGACAGGTTGCAATCCTCCCGATCAGATCTGGTTGGCATGATTGACAGCCCCAGCTTGTGACCAGCTTGTGCAATGTTAAATGTTGGCAATGTACTGCTGCCTGTTGCTGAAAAGGTTAATTATAGCGAACCTCATCTGCCTGGCACTTTAATTAAGTCCAATGAGTAATCATTCATATTGCGGGCTGTTAAAAGGAAGTAAACCTCTAGGGTAATGACTTCTAGAAAGTTATGGCTGCTTACTGTTCTCAAGAAAGATTTGTATTTGTGAACTGTGTCTTGATCCTAACAGCTTTCACAGGACCTTATAAGATATATTATAGAGATGCACAAAGCTGGAAAATACTATACAATCATTGCTTAAGACCTGGGTGTTCATCAATCCACAGTAAGAAAAATTGTCTACAAATGGAGACATTTCAGAACTGATGCTGCTGTCCCGGGCAATCCTGATAGGTGAGGAAGAACCAAAGAGTAAGAGCAAAAGACCTCCAGAAATTCTACAAACTGCAAAAGTCTTGCTGAACAAGAATGGTGTTCCTGTATTGACACCACAAAGAAAACCATTGCTGTCTAAAAAACATTACAGCACATCTCATATTTGCCCATCACCTGAATGTATGATGTTGGTAAATGGCTGACAGAGGGATACATATTCAGGGTGACTACATATTCTGCAGGGAGAAACAGAAAAGGTGCTGTTGGACATCACTATTAATGTTCTCCCTTTCAGACCCTCAACATGTGAAACTCATAGCTTTCCAGGAAAATTTTGTTGAGGTGGGAATTCTAGATGTGAGGTATAATGTTGGTAAATGGCTGACAAAAGGACTACATGTGCATGGGTCAGGTGTGAGCTATGATGTGGGTAAGTGGCTAGCAGAAGGGTTAGACATGCAGGGACCTAGTGTGAAGTATGATGTTTATAAATGGCTAAAAGAGGGAGTAATTGTGCTGGGGTCTAGTGTTAAGTAAGTTGTAAGTAAACAACTGACAGAGGGGCTATATGTGCAGGGGTCTGGTGTGAGGTATGATGTTGGTTATTGGTAGAAAGAGGGGCTACATGTGTAGCGGTGTGGTGTGAGGTATAATGTGGGTTATTGGTAGAAACAGGGGCTACATGTGCAGAGGTCTGGTGTGAGGTATGATGTGGGTTATTGGTAGACATAGGGGCTACATGTGTAGAGGTCTGGTGTGAGGTATGATGTGGGTTATTGGTAGACATAGGGGCTACATGTGCAGAGGTCTGGTGTGAGGTATGATGTAGGTTATTGGTAGACATAGGGGCTACATGTGTAGGGGTGTGGTGTGAGGTATGATGTGGGTTATTAGTAAACAGAGGGGCTACATGTGTAGGGGTTTGGTGTGAGGTATGATGTGGGTTATTGGTAGAAAGAGGGGCTACATGTGTAGGGGTGTGGTGTGAGCTATGATGTGGGTAAGTGGCTAGCAGAAGGGTTAAACATGCAGGGACCTAGTGTGAAGTATGATGTTTATAAATGGATGAAAGAAGGAGTAATTGTGCTTGGTTTCTGATGTAAGGTATGGTGTAAGTAAACAACTGACAGAGGGGCTATATGTGCAGGGGTCTGGTGTGAGGTGTGATGTTGGTTATTGGTAGACAGAGGGGCTACATATGCAGGGGTCTGGTGTGAGGTATAATGTGGGTAAATGGCTGACATAGGGACTTCATGAGTAGGGGTCTGGTGGGAGTCACAATCTGGGTAAATGGTAAACAGAGGGGCTGCATGGGCAGATGTCTGCAGGAGATATGATGTGGGTAAATGGATGACTGCAGGGTGACATAGGCGGGAGTTATTGGTAGAGAGAGGGGCTACATGTGCAGGTGTCTGGTGTGAGGTATGATGTGGGTTATTTGTAGACAGAGGGGATACGTGTGCAGAGGTCTGGTGTGAGATATGATGTGGGTTATTGGTAGACAGAGGGGCTACATGTGCAGGTGTCTGGGGTGAGGTATGATGTGGGTTATTTGTAGACAGAGGGGATATGTGTGCAGAGGTCTGGTGTGAGGTATGATGTGGGTTATTGGTAGACAGAGGGACTACAAGTGCAGGGGTCTGGTGTGAGGTATTATGTGGGTTATTGGTAAACAGAGGGGCTACATGGGAGGTGTCTGGTGTGAGGTATGATGTGAGTTATTGGTAGACAGAGGGGCTACATGTGTAGGGGTTTGGTGTGAGGTATGATGTGGGTTACTGGTAGACAGAGGGACTACAAGTGCAGGGGTCTGGTGTGAGGTATGATGTGGGTTATTGGTAGACAGAGGGGCTACATGTGTAGGGGTCTGGTGTGAGGTATGATGTGGGTTATTGGTAGACAGAGGGGCTACATGTGAGGTGTCTGGTGTGAGGTATGATGTGGTTTATTGGTAGAAAGAGGGGCTACATGTGTAGGGGTCTGGTGTGAGGTATGATGTGGGTTATTGGTAGTCAGAGGGGCTACATGTGAGGTGTCTGGTGTGAGGTATGATGTGGGTTATTGGTAGACAGAGGGGCTACATGTGTAGGTGTTTGGTGTGAGGTATGATGTGGGTTATTGGTAGACAGAGGGGCTACATGTGTAGGTGTTTGGTGTGAGGTATGATGTGGGTTATTGGTAGACAGAGGGGCTACATGTGTAGGGGTTTGGTGTGAGGTATGATGTGGGTTACTGGTAGACAGAGGGACTACAAGTGCAGGGGTCTGGTGTGAGGTATGATGTGGGTTATTGGTAGACAGAGGGGCTACATGTGAGGTGTCTGGTGTGAGGTATGATGTGGGTTATTGGTAGACAGAGGGGCTACATGTGAGGTGTCTGGTGTGAGGTATGATGTGGGTTATTGGTAAACAGAGGGGCTACATGTGAGGTGTCTGGTGTGAGGTATGATGTGGGTTATTGGTAGACAGAGGGGCTACATGTGTAGGTGTTTGGTGTGAGGTATGATGTGGTTTATTGGTAGAAAGAGGGGCTACATGTGTAGGGGTCTGGTGTGAGGTATGATGTGGGTTATTGGTAGTCAGAGGGGCTACAAGTGCAGGGGTCTGGTGTGAGGTATGATGTGGGTTATTGGTAGACTGAGGGGCTATATGTGCAGGGGTTTGGTGTGAGGTATGATGTGGTTTATTGGTAGACAGAGGGGCTATATGTGGGTAAATGGCTGACAGGACTGGAGGCTTAACCCCTTAATGACCAAGGATGTACGCCACACGTCCTCAAAAAAAATACAGTTAATGACCGAGGACGTGTGGCGTACGTCCTTGGTCTGGAAAGCAGCTGGAAGCGATCCTGCTCGCTTCCAGCTGCTTTCCGGTTATTGCAGTGATGCCTCCATATCCTGCAATAACCCCCCTTGGCCATCTGATGCAGAGAGAGCCACTCTGTGGCCCTCTCTGCACCGGACATCGGTGGCCGGTATCGTTGGTGGGTGGGAGCAAGTCTGGGAGGCGGGTGGGCGGCCATCGATGTGCCGAGTGGAGAGAAGGGGGGCGGGATCGGGGGCGGAACCGTCGGGAGCGCGCACGGGAGCACGCACGGAAGCGCGCGCGTGCACGGGGGGCGGCGGGCGGGTGCGTGCACGGGGCGGGAGGGAACCGCTACACTACGGAAACATAAGGCTGTGAAAAGTTAAAATAAAAAGTTTAAAATATTACAAATAAACAGCTAAGGGATCTGGAAGGGGTGGGGGGATGGTCTTGGGGGGGGAAGCTACACTACAGAAAAGGGAATTTTTTTTTTTAAAAAAAGGCACATTTGTTACTAAACTGGGTACTGGCAGCTGCCAGTACCCAAGATGGCGCCCATTAAGGCAGAGGGGGAGGGTTAGAGAGCTGTTTGGTGGGGGATCAGTGAGGTTGGGGACTAAGGGGGGATCCTACACAGCAGCATATGTAAATATGCCAAAAAACAAAACAAAAAAAAGCCCAAGTATAGCTTTTATTTTAGTACTGGCAGCCCAGAAGCATTTACAACCATTTAAGCCATAATTGCACAAGCTGTTTGTAAATAATTTCAGTGAGAAACCAAAAGTTTGTGAAAAAAGTGAACGATTTTTTGTATTTAATCGCATTTGGCGGTGAAATGGTGGCATGAAATATACCAAAATGGGCCTAGATGAATACTTTGGGATGTCTACTAAAAAAAAATATATACATGTCAATGGATATTCAGAGATTCCTGAAAGATATTAGTGTTCCAATGTAACTAGCACTAATTTTGAAAAATAATGGTTTGGAAATAGCAAAGTGCTACTTGTATTTATGGCCCTATAACTTACAAAAAAAGCAAAGAACATGTAAACATTGGGATTTCTAAACTCAGGACAAAATTTAGAAACTATTTAGCATGGGTGTTTTTTGGTGGTTGTAGATGTGTAACAGATTTTGGGGGTCAAAGTTAGAAAAAGTGTGTTTTTTCAATTTTTTACTCATATTTTATAATTTTTTTTATAGTAAATTATAAGATATGATGAAAATAATGGTATCTTTAGAAAGTCCATTTAATGGCGAGAAAAACGGTATATAATATGTGTGGGTACAGTAAATGAGTAAGAGGAAAATTACAGCTAAACACAAACACCGCAGAAATGTAAAAATAGCCTTGGCCCCAAACGGACAGAAAATGGAAAAGTGCTGTGGTCATTAAGGGGTTAAAGGGACATGAAACAGTTTTTTTTTCTTTCATGATTTAGAAAGAACATGCAATTTTACACAACTTTCTAGTTTACTTCTATTACCTAATTTGCTTCATTCTCTTGATATTATTTGCTGAAAAGCATATCTAGAAGCACATAAATGCATTGTGATTGGCTCACCCATGTGCATTGCTATTTCTTCAGCAAAGGATATCTAAATAAAATAAGCAAATTAAATAATAAAAGTAAATTTGAATGTTTTTTTAAAATTGTATTCTTTGACTGAATCATGAAAGAATTATTTTTTTCTGTATAATAGGATACAGAATTGTGCACAGACATTTTTTTGCAAAGCATTTGTTCATTTTTAGTTTAGTATTCAGTTAATAAGGGTTTATACCAGTGTTTCTAATTATATAAGACAATACATTTGCAATGCATTGATGGACACCAGCAGTCTAGCAATTAAAGGGATAAACATGCAATCTATCACTAATGCATAGGTGGAAAAATCAATACAACTTCTAACAATAAAGATGGCAAAAAGTCTCTAGCTAATTGAAATGTGTTTCATTACTACGCTTTAATTTGTCACTGACTAAAGTATACAAAATGAAACTGACTTCTTTAGCAGCTTTCAATTAAAAACTCTTAAAGCTTTGCAAATTCATAATTGCTGATCTGTAGGAACCTTTGGTCTACGAATACATTTAAAATGATCTGTTTTTGCCGTTCTTTCTAAAAGAACTAAAAGCCAGTAAAGTATTTATTATCACATACCAGCAAAGTATGTTGTAAAGAATACATTTGAGTCGACTTTTGTACTAATTTTTTTTTATTATTTTTTTATTTTTTTCTGAAGAATATTTTACCGTTTGATGTAGTTGATGCTACTAATCTATTTAAAGGGACATTAAACATCCTTTGTGTTTTTATATAAAAATTATGATTTGTCCCACACTCCTTTGAGATGCCAAAAAGTATAATCTGTAACCTAGGTTTTCAAAATGTTGAAAATTTCTTATACCAGATATTTGATTTGCAGCTTTTGCAGGTTGCAGGATTTACTTTTTGGCGTAACTTTCTGTGCTCTCAAAAGTGTTTTTGGATCTTTTCTAAAAGCCATATTTCTACTATGGGGCCAAAATGTTCTCAGCAACCACAATCCACTTAAGTGTTGGACATCTTTACACCTATTCCATGGCTATTTTGAAGCAGTCTATTGTCTTGCACATGTGTAAAACACTCTGAAATGGCCACAGGACACATGGTAGAGGATTATTAACATATATGGTTTTGATTCATTAAAGCTCTGTTCATCACTACTGTAGAATATGTATACAGTGGATAGGCACACATTTACATATGTATTGGTACATATGTATATAGTATATGATATCCTGTACAGCTAAGTGCATAAGCAGAAAAAGTCACTCCAAAACATCAACATCAACAAATGGCCTGTTTTTAATTTTAATATTTGATTGTAAGTCACATTTGAACTGTTGTGATTGTCACTAAAAGCACTGGCATTTTTTAAATCAAGCTCTAATAAGCGATCACACAACTGTGACTTTCATAGGAACCTATAGTAAACCATTTACATCCATCTGAATGCATTTTTTATGTTTTTTAAGACTTTTAAACTTCGGCAAGTATAGTTTTTAACAATATTAATGTCATTTCTTGTTAAAGAACCTTTTTCCAATTTAATGTTATCTGAAAATAAGATAGCGATTATGGTATTCTATTAATAGGACATATCTTCTTATACTAGATTTTAACATTACTGAAACTGTAAATCTGAACCCGTTGCCTTGCAACATTGTAACTGCCTAGGAAACCCTTAAATAAGATTGCACCTTCATGATTACTTTGATATAGAGGACACACCTCCGTGCACGGTTAGTTCAAACATTGTCACTAGAGTGTGTTTCAAAATGCTCGCACCTATATTATTGAACTTGTAATATACAATGCACCTATGTGACCTTGAGTTCAATAATGTAGGCTAAAGCACTTTAAAATGCAATCATGTTTATGGGTTTTCTATGCAGATATAATGTTGCAAGCCAGTGGGTTTGAGATTTAGTTTTAGCAATGTTAAAATCCAGTATAAGAATATATTATATATCCTTTCAACCGAAACCTGTAGTCGCCAACTTTTTTTCAGATAATGCCAAAATGGAAATGGGACTTGAGCAAACTATGGCCTAGATTTGGAGTTTTGTCGGTAACGACCCGCGTAGCTAACGCCGGCTTTTTTCTGGCCGCACCATAAAAATAACTCTGGTATTGAGAGTCCACATAAAGGCTGCGTTAGGCTCCAAAAAAGGAGCGTAGAGCATTTTTAACGCAGCTTCAACTCTCGATACCAGAGTTGCTTACGCAAGCGGCCAGCCTCAAAAACGTGCTCGTGCACGATTCTCCCATAGAAAGCAATGGGGCTGTTTGAGCTGAAAAAAACCTAACACCTGCAAAAAAGCCGTGTTCAGCTCCTAACGCAGCCCCATTGTTTGCTATGGGGAAACACTTCCTACGTCTGCACCTAACACTCTAACATGTACCCCGAGTCTAAACACCCCTAGCCTTACACTTATTAACCCCTAATCTGTCGCCCCCGCTATCGCTGACCCCTGCATATTATTATTAACCCCTAATCTGCCGCTCCGTAAACCGCCGCTACTTAAATTATCCCTATGTACCCCTAATCTGCTGCCCTAACATCGCCAACCCCTATATTATATTTATTAACCCCTAATCTGCCCCCCACAACGTCACCTCCACCTGCCTACACTTATTAACCCCTAATCTGCCGAGCGGACCTGAGCGCTACTATAATAAAGTTATTAACCCCTAATCCGCCTCACTAACCCTATAATAAATAGTATTAACCCCTAATCTGCCCTCCCTAACATCGCCGACACCTAACTTCAATTATTAACCCCTAATCTGCCGACCGGAGCTCACCGCTATTCTAATAAATGTTTTAACCCCTAAAGCTAAGTCTAACCCTAACACTAACACCCCCTAAGTTAAATATAATTTACATCTAACGAAATTAATTAACTCTTATTAAATAAATTATTCCTATTTAAAGCTAAATACTTACCTGTAAAATAAATCCTAATATAGCTACAATATAAATTATAATTACATTGTAGCTATTTTAGGATTAATATTTATTTTACAGGCAACTTTGTAATTATTTTAACCAGGTACAATAGCTATTAAATAGTTAAGAACTATTTAATAGTTACCTAGTTAAAATAATTACAAAATTACCTGTCAAATAAATCCTAACCTAAGTTACAATTAAACCTAACACTATACTATCATTAAATTAATTAAATAAAATACCTACAATTACTTACAATTAAACCTAACACTACACTATCAATACATTAATTAAATACAATACCTACAAATAACTACAATGAAATAAACTAACTAAAGTACAAAAAATAAAAAAGAACTAAGTTACAAAAAATAAAAAAATATCTACAAACATAAGAAAAATATTACAACAATTTTAAACTAATTACACCTACTCTAAGCCCCCTAATAAAACAACAAAGCCCCCCAAAATAAAAAATGCCCTACCCTATTCTAAATTACTAAAGTTAAAAGCTCTTTTACCTTACCAGCCCTGAACAGGGCCCTTTGCGGGGCATGCCCCAAGAAGTTCAGCTCTTTTGCCTGTAAAAAAAACATACAATACCCCCCCCCCAACATTACAACCCACCACCCACATACCCCTAATCTAACCCAACCCCCCCTTAAATAAACCTAACACTAAGCCCCTGAAGATCTTCCTACCTTGCCTTCACCATACCAGGTTCACCGATCGGTCCTGAAGAGCTCCTCCGATGTCCTGATCCAAGCCCAAGTGGGGGGCTGAAGATGTCCATGATCCGGTAGAAGTCTTCATCCAATCATCCAAGCGGGGCAGAAGAGGTCTTCCATCCGATTGAAGTCTTCATCCAGGCGGCATCTTCTATCGACATCCATCTGGAACGGAGCGGCAGCATCCTGAAGACCTCCGACGCGGAACATCCATCCTGGCCGACGACTGAACGACGAATGACGGTTCCTTTAAATGTTGTCATCCAAGATGGCGTCCCTCGAATTCCGATTGGCTGATAGGATTCTATCAGCCAATCGGAATTAAGGTAGGAATATTCTGATTGGCTGATGGAATCAGCCAATCAGAATCAAGTTCAATCCGATTGGCTGATCCAATCAGCCAATCAGATTGAGCTCGCATTCTATTGGCTGTTCCGATCAGCCAATAGAATGCAAGCTCAATCTGATTGGCTGATTGGATCAGCCAATCGGATTGAACTTGATTCTGATTGGCTGATTCCATCAGCCAATCAGAATATTCCTACCTTAATTCCGATTGGCTGATAGAATCCTATCACAAAGCCCCCCAAAAGCAACAAGACATTTTTAGGAGAAAATCACTCATGTATTAAGATTGACCTCATGTCTTTAATGCTATAATGGTATTAGAGCAAGTATCAATGTAGTGAATTTTATATTTCTATAACAATTTTTAATGGAGTTCCTTTCAATATAGTAAATCAAATTTAGAATATTGTAAGTTATAAAACATTTATTAATAACCCTACAGTTTTTTTTCTAACTTTACACAACAGACAGAGAAGGACCAAAACCCATGGGTTGAGATTTGCAGTTTATATATATACAACACTCACATATTATTTTGCTTGGGAGACATCGACCACTGTGTTTTTGGTGTTATTATCATATCCATAACTTCCTTTTTATACTGTTTATCAGCCCCAACACACAAATCTACCTGCAGTGGTTGTGGGAACAAGTATTCAATATTCATTTGAAACTTGAAAGGGACAACATAACCAACATTAAATTGCTACTTTTTATCAAAATATCACAGAGATTACGAATTTGGCGTTAGCCTTAAAAAGCAGCGTTGAGAGGTCCCAAAGTTGCTTTTCACCTAACGCTGGTATTACGAGTCTGACAGGTACAGGTGTACCACTCACTTTTCTTCTGCAACTCGAGGCTACCGCAAATCCCCTTATGTCAATTGCGTATCCTATCTTTTTAATGGGATTTGCCTAATGCTGGTATTAAGAGTCTTGGAAGAAGTGAGCGGTAGACCCTCTCCTGTCAAGACTTCGACCGCATTTAAAAGTCAGTAGTTAAGAATTTTATGGGCTAACGCTGGAACATAAAGCTCTTAACTAAAGTGCTAAAAAGTATACTAACACCCATAAACTACCTATTAACCCCTAAACCGAGCCCCCCCCCCCCCTCACATCGCAAACACTAAAATAAAGGTTTTTACCCCTAATCTTCCGACCGGACATCACCGCCACCTACATTATACCTATGAACCCCTAATCTGCTGCCCCTAACATCGCCGACACTTACATTATATTTATTAACCCCTAATATGCCGCCCCCAACGTCGCCGCCACCTACCTACAATTATTAACCCCTAATCTGCCGATCGGACATCGCCGCCACTTTAATAAATGTATTAACCCCAAAACCGCCGCACTCCCGCCTCGCAAACACTAGTTACATTTTATTAACCCCTAATCTGCCGTCCCTAACATCGCCGACCCCTAAACCTAAGTCTAACCCTAAGTCTAACCCCCCTAACTTAAATAAAATTTAAATTAAACAAAATTAATTTAACATAATTAAATAAATTATTCCTATTTAAAACTAAATACTTACCGATAAAATAAACCCTAAGATAGCTACAATATAACTAATATTTACATTGTAACTAACTTAGTATTTATATTTATTTTACAGGCAACTTTGTATTTATTTTAACTAGGTAGAATAGTTATTAAATAGTTATTAACTATTTAATAACTACCTAGCTAAAATAAGTACAAAATTACCTGTAAAATAAATCCTAACCTAAGTTAAAATTACACCTAACACTACACTATCATTAAACTAATTACCTAAACCACTTACAAATATTTACAATTAAATTAAATAAACTAAATTACTAAAAAAAACAACAACTAAATTACAGAAAAAAAAAAGATTAGGGGTTTATAAGTATAATGTAGGTGGCAGCGATGTTGGGGGCAGTAGATTAGGGGTTCATAGGGATAATGTAGGTGGCGGCGGTGTCCGGAGCGGCAGATTAGGGGTTAATAATATAATGTAGGTGTCAGCGATAGAGGAGGCGGCAGATTAGGGGTTAATAAGTGTAAGATTAGGGGTGTTTAGATTCTGGGTTCATGTTAGGGTGTTAGGTGTAGACATATTTTTTATTTTCCCATAGGAAACAATGGGGCTGCGTTAGAAGATGGACGCTGCTTTTTTGCAGGTGTTAGGTTTTTTTCAGCCGGCTCAGCCCCATTGTTTCCTATGGGGAAATCGTGCACGAGCACGTTTAGCCAGCTTACCGCTACCGTAAGCAACGCTGGTATTGAGGTGAGATGTGGAGCTAAATTTTGCTCTACGCTCACCTTTTTGTGGCTAACGCCAGGTTTAAAAAAACCTGTAATACCAGCGTTGGCTTAAGGTAACGTTAGAAAAAAAAGGCCTTCTACCCTGCATGATTAATGAGTACTAAATCAATAAACATATAGGTAAACCCATTTATTGGAAAATCCCTTTGAAGACATTAACTATTAATTACATAAAGGTACTGACTGTATTTAATTTCACATTTTATTTTTTTTATTTTTCAATAACTATAATAACTACACCCTAAAGATGTGTCAAACATAATGTTAAAACAATAAATACCCACTAGTTCCATATTCAGATATATAGTGGACAGATATATGGTTACTACAGAGCCAAAACACAAAAAAGTGCTGGCTACCCTTTCCCAGTCAAAAATGCTTGTTGTAGTAAAATATCTCTTCATTTGAGGTTTTGGGCCAAAAGGATTAGCTGCTCATGTGACTTTATGATACACTAAACCCCCTGATTGACTAATCCACCAGTTATTACAAATTTGACAAATAAAACCTGTAGCCCCAATCCCTTTTGCAGAACTACTCACAAGATATAACCTGAAACATGTGAGGTATGTAAACACAATTGAGCAAGCGGGAGGCCTCTGATGAAGTGGAGTTACGTCCGAGAAACGTATCAGGCACGCCCCCTTCACATCACTTCACTAGCTGGGACTAGTGGATTAAATTGAGAGCTTTAAACAGGAAGCTCATTGCATCTTTGAGGATTACACCTGGATGCGAGACATACAGCGCCTGAAGGATTTCGAGTTAACTAATCCAGTGGACGTTGGTTCACATTTCAGTGAGGTCGCTGATTCGGGTATATCCCGCTTGCTCAATTGTGTTTACATACCTCGCATTCGAGGCTACATCTTGTGAGTAGCTCTGCAAAAGGGATTGGGGCTACAGGTTTTATATGTCAAATTTGTAATAAACACGCTGCACTTAGAGTTCTTTTGTGCGCTCTCTTTCTTTGTTTTTGTAGAATGTATGTTCCACCTGATTTGGCTGCCAGACCAGTGAGAGCAGCCGGACTCCAATATAGTGCACCCACTTGGAAGGAAAAAAACTCCTTTGACATCGAGATCAAATAGGAACTCTGGATACGTGAGATTTGTTAAAGAGAGA
Organism: Bombina bombina; assembly: GCF_027579735.1. Lineage (NCBI taxonomy): Eukaryota > Metazoa > Chordata > Amphibia > Anura > Bombinatoridae > Bombina > Bombina bombina. The sequence goes on along the minus strand of NC_069501.1, from coordinate 184,385,356 downwards.
GTGATATTTATATTCTGTGCAAGCATGAAAGGAATATCTTGGGTTACACAATATCATTCTTTCATTGTATATATAATTGTGTTGTATACTTTTGTTCATTTCATTGTATCGTTTCCTTAAACTTAGGTTTGATACAAGTTTATTAAGCCTTGTTTTAGTATCTTTTAGGTGTACACTAAGGTTACTAATAGCTGTACATCAGTATTTTTAGGAGTGCGTTAGTGAGGAGCTATTACTATTTTTTTTTTTCATATCAGCTTCAAACCTCACTATTTACAATTTTTTTATTTTTTTATATTGCAATTATATAGCATATGTTCCTCTTGCAATAAAGTCCTAGTCAAGGCCACTTTATCATACAGAATGTTCTTACTGTAATGCCTCTTATATGTCCTATAGAGGCGGCCATACAGAATAACTATGTAACAAGATTAGTCATTATCTATAAGAATCCCCTTAAATCTACAATATTTTAAGCCAATTGCTTTTGTGGGCAACAGCTTCCTTATTTCTCTTTGTTGCTAAATTAGTTATATCGGAGACAACTATATAATCTTGCATTTCTGCGTTCTTATCCCACTAAGTTTGCTTTTTCCTTATATTTTCTGTCATCTAACCAAATTCCCTATTTCTCTTTGAACTTATTTTTTTACCCCTTTCTTTTCCTTTATCATGATTTGGACCCAGTGAGCAGAAACTTAAAGGGACATAAAAGTTCAATAGCAAATTACTGTAATACACAATACCTTACTATTGCATTACTTCATTATGCTCCTAACTATGGGGTTGATCCCAATCTGTCATTTTACAGGCTGCTGCTTCTCTGTGAATATAATTCATGCATCACCTTGGTCAGTCTGTGCCAGAGGATATGACAGTGGAGGGCCCTCTAGTGGGGCTGTAGCAAAATTAAGGGATGACTGAGTTGAAGTCTGGAGTTTATAGGGGTATTATTGTTACTTTGTTGCAATTTGAGGGGCGGAGAGTGTGCTTACCGTTATAGGTCCAAGTTGCAGTGGTCCCGGCCTCTTTTCCTGCTTCCAGACTTCGAGAGGATTTTTCCCGCCCGTCCGTCCCCATGGAAGCAGAAGTTGGCAGCAAGGAGCTGAAGGTAGCATAGTGGTAGGGTTTTTTCTCTTGTAAGGTATATCCAGTCCACGGATCATCCATTACTTGTGGGATATTCTCATTCCCAACAGGAAGTTGCAAGAGGACACCCACAGCAGAGCTGTAATATAGCTCCTCCCCTAACTGTCATAGCCAGTCATTCTCTTGCAACTCTCAACAAGCTAGGACATTGTAGGAGAGAGTGGTTAAATATAGCTAGTTTATGTTCTTCAATCAAAAGTTTGTTATTTTTAAATAGTACCGGAGTTGTGCTATTTTATCTCAGGGAGTAAATAGAAGAAGAATCTGCCTGAGGTTTCTATGATCTTAGCAGGTTGTAACTAAGATCCATTGCTATTCTCACATATGTCTGAGTGGATTACACAGATGAGGTAACTTCAGCGAGAGAATGGCGTGCAGTTTATTCTGCTATCAGGTATGTGCAGTTATAATTTTTTCTAGAGATGGAAAACACTAGAAAATGCTGCTGATACCGGATTAATGTAAGTTAAGCCTGAATACAGTGATTTAATAACGACTGGTATCATGCTTACTCCCAGGGGTAATACCCTTATGATATTTACAATATAAAACGTTTGCTGGCCAGTTTAATCGTTTTTATATATGCTTTGGTGATAAAACTTTATTGGGGCCTAGTTTTTTCCACATGGCTGGCTTAAATTTTGACTAGAAACAATTTCCACTGTTGTAGTATAAAAGTTACAGTTGGTGCAGTTAAAATGACAAACTGTGACATCCAGCTTCCCTCAAAGGCCCTCTGAATGCTATAGGACATCTCTAAAGGGCCCAAAGGCTTTCCAAAGTCGTTTATTGGGGAAGGTAGGGCCACAGCTTGCTGTGGCAGCTGGTTGTGACTGTTAAAAAACGTCTATTTTGTTTTTTTGATCCGTTTTTTGAACTAAGGGGTTAATCATCCATTTGCAAGTGGGTGCAATGCTCTGTTAGCCTATTATACACACTGTAAAAATTTCGTTTGATTTACTGCATTTTTTCACTGTTTTTTCAAATTCTGACAAAATTTGTTTCTCTTAAAGGCACAGTACCGTTTTTTATATTTGCTTGTTAACTTGATTTAAAGTGTTTTCCAAGCTTGCTAGTCTCATTGCTATTCTGTATAAACTCCTTGTTTATTATGTTTAAAAGCCATGGTGGAACCCCCTCTTAGAATGTGTACCAAATGTACTGATTTCATTTTATGCAATAAAGATCATTTTCTGTCTTTAAAAAATGTATCACCAGAGGAATCTGACGAGGGGGAAGTTATGCAGACTAACTTTCCCCACGTGTCAGACCCTTTGACTCCCGCTTAAGGGACTCACGCTCAAATGGCGCCAAGTACATCTAGGGCGCCCATAGCGTTTACTTTACAAGACATGGCGGCAGTCTTGGATAATACACTGTCAGCGGTATTAGCCAAACTACCTGAACTTAGAGGTAAGCGAGATAGCTCTGGGGTGAGACAAAATGCAGAGCATACTGACGCTTTAAGAACCATGTCTGATACTGCCTCACAATATGCAGAAGCTGAGGAAAGAGAGCTTCAGTCAGTGGGTGATGTTAATGACTCAGGAAAGATACCTGATTCTAATATTTCTACATTTAAATTTAAGCTTGAACACCTCCGCGTGTTGCTTAGGGAGGTTTTAGCTGCTCTGAATGACTGTGATACCATTGCAGTGCCAGAGAAATTGTGTAGACTGGATAAATATTTTGCAGTGCCGGTGTGTACTGATGTTTTTCCAAATACCTAAAAGGTTTACATAAATTATTAATAAGGAATGGGATAGACCAGGTGTGCCATTCTCTTCCCCTCCTATTTTTAGAAAAATGTTTCCAATAGACGCCACCACATGGGACTTATGGCAGACAGTCCCTAAGGTGGAGGGAGCAGTTTCTACTCTAGTAAAGCATACTACTATCCCTGTCGAGGACAGTTGTGCTTTTTTTTTTTAGATCCTATAGATAAAAAATTAGAGGTTACCTTAAGAAAATATTTATTCAACAAGGTTTAATCCTACAGAAGTAGCAAACATGTTGCTCAAAACAAAGTTCAGGATAATGTTATGTGCTGTGAGAGGCTGTCACCTTCGCAACATGTAGTGTTAAGTGTGCGGGCAGACCAGGTAGCGGTACAACTTGTTCACTTAGCTTGCAACAAATTTCAAAAAAGATCAAGCAGGTCATGTGACTTTCCTGAGAGTAATGATAGGGCTGTGTATCTGTAATGTCTTTGAGCAATTACTTTTAAATGCCGGCCGATATTCCAAAAGTAGAGAGGCTCAGCACAAGCAAACAATGCGCTCACCAGATGGCCCGTTATTAAATTATAGGAGAGAATGGTATAGTGATACTAATGATAGCCTGTCAGCTCGAGTACATCAGTAGCGTTAATCAGGCTTGCGGTCAACACACTACCATACCTCCGTAGTAAAAAGCGGGTCTCAATAGATCAGTTCCATGCATCACAAATAAGCCCAAGCAGACATACTCACAGTAAGGTGCTCCGTTGTCATCTGGTTCCCTGCAATAGTTCAGTTTTCGGTAGTTCCGTACAAACACACTTACAACACTACTCAGCCTCTCTCCTTGCAGCATGCCCTCTCTGGTCAGCTCAAATCATCCAAATCAGCTGTGATCCGTGTCAGTGTGGATGTGCAGGCGGAAGTGGAGTCCCTGTACTCCACAGTAAATAAAAAACAAAGCAATATCCAAGGTACATCCAAGTGTGGGAGAAAAAAGTCAATTGAGCTCCAGTTCCATATGTAAAAGGCAAACTTTATTGTAGTATTCAAGGATAAAACATGCAGTAAAACTCTCAGCAAGAGAGACAAGTAGAAAAGTCTGACCGGTTTCGGCCCAGTGTGGCCGTAGTCATAGACTGTATCAGGTATACAAGGAGTACACCTTATATACCTGTTAACCACTCCCCAAATGTGGGTGGTAACAAACTAGCTCAAATTAATTAGTTAAAAACACCTTGTAACTCATGACTGTATTGGGAAAGCAATAAATTTGTATACATATATACAAAATATATATATATAATATGCAATATACAATTAAGGAGAATACATAATATAATATATAGTATAATAGCATAAGGAAAATACATAAATAAGATAACTCTGGGCATAAACTTTAAACTTCCAGGTATATGTAACCAATTCATAAGTAAAAGTATCAGATAAGTAAAAGACAGAAGCAAACAGCAAAAAGCTTAAGGAAAGAGTAATAAATTCCTAATCTATAAACTACAAATTCATGTTCATAAATACCAACATATCAAAGAACCATTTAAAACAATATTGTTATTAGTAGTGTAGTAAGATCTAAAAAAATATTAATTTTATTATTTCATACGCTAAGCTAAAACACATAATGTATATAAATGGGAATATATGTGATTGGAACTAATGAGCAAACAGTTAAATGCATAAATAGTTATTTACCTAAAGGGATGATGTAAGACCCATAGAATAGTGGATATCAAAAAGGCTATATTAATATATCTTAGCCAAATCCAGAGTAAAACTATCTGTGCCAGTAATTTATAATGTCGAATTCCGAGTTAAAACCCTCAGGTATCAGGCTACCGAGCTTGTGTATCCAGTAAATCTCTTGCCTGGAGAGGATATGAAATAAATCACTTCCCCTAGGTGGTCTGGATACTGACTCGATAGCCCGCCACCTGAGGGTTCCAACATCTCCCATGTGTACCTCCAGGAAATGTTTGGATAGGGCAGAAACAGCCCTTTCTTGGGAGACATAGGAGAGATGCTCCCTGATCCTCTTACCCACAGGCCTGGTAGTTCTGCCTACATACTGTTTTTTACACTGGGTGCATTCAATCAAGTAGATGACATATCTACTACCGCATTTGATGCAACCCCTAGTGTCAAAAACCTCCAGCGTTTTGGTTGAAGAAAAAGTCTTTGAAACAACCATGTGGTCACATGACTTACATGTTTTCTTGCCACATTTGTATGTTCCCTTGACTTTTAGCCATGAACTACCACTGTCCTGTTGGGGCAACATACTGGGAGACAAAATGTTACCCAGGGTTAAGTTACGTTTATAGATGAAGTTACATCCATCCTCCATAATCTGTCTCAGTACTGTGTCACCTCGAAGTATAGGCAGGTTCCTTTCAATAACTTTGCAGACCTTATCAAATTGGTTGGAGAAAGCTGTGACCAGGGTGGGTTTGATTCTGTTGGTAGTGTCACTCCCCAATCTGTTATCCCTTGTCCTCCCTTGGTTACATCTCATGTCCATAGCAGATACTTCCATAAAGGTCTTATTAACCAAATTTTTGGAATAACCTCTTTCTCTCAATCTCACTTTCAGATCCTCGCTCTCTCTCAGGAAATCCTCTCTCCGTAAACAATTTCTTTTTATCCGCATAAATTGGCCTTTAGCTATTCCTTTGAAAACATGCCTATAATGACTGCTCCTGGCATGTAACAGCGTATTCCCGGAGATAGGTTTCCTGTAGAGAGACGAGGATACCCCTCCAGTATCACCATCAAATCTGAGGGTGACATCCAGGTAGTTTATACTGGTCTGATTCCACTCAAAGGTGAAGCGTAGACCAATACTATTGAGATTGAGCGTATCAACCAAGGTTTAATCCTACAGCCCCTTGCATGCATTGCCCCTGTCACTGCTGCTGCGGCGTACTGGTTTGAGTCTCTGGAAGAGGCTTTACAGGTAGCGACTCCATTGGATGACATACTTGGCAAACTTAGAGCACTTAAGCTAGCCAATTCTTTTATTCTGATGCCATTGTTCATTTGACTAAACTAACGGCTAAGAATTCTGGTTTTGCTATACAGGCACGCAGAGCGCTATGGCTTAGATCATGGTCAGCTGACGTGACTTCAAAATCTAAGCTACTTAACATTCCCTTCAAGGGGCAGACCCTATTCGGGCCTGGTTGAAGGAGATTATTGCTGATATCACTGGAGGAAAAGGTCATGCCCTTCCTCAGGACAGGTCCAAATCTAGGGCCAAACAGTCTAATTTTCGTGCCTTTCAAAACTTCAAGGCAGGTGCGGCATCAACTTCCTCTAATAATAAACTAGAGGGAACTTTTGCTCAATCCAAGACGGTCTGGAGACCAAACCTGACATGGAAAAAAGGTAAGCAGGTAAAAAAGCCTGCTGCTGCCTATAAGACAGCATGAAGGAATGGCCCCCTATCCGGGAACGGGTCTAGTAGGGGGCAGACTTTCACTCTTTGCACAGGCGGGGGCAAGAGATGTTTAGGATCCCTGGGCGTTGGAAATTATATCCCAGGGATATCTTCTGGACTTCAAAGCTTCCCCCCCAAAAGGGAGATTTCACCTTTCATAATTATCTGCACACCAGATAAAGAGAGAGGCATTCTTACACTGTGTACGAGTCCTCCTAGTTATGGGAGTGATCCATCCAGTTCCAAAGGAGGAACAGGGACAGGGTTTTTACTCAAATCTGTTTGTGGTTCCCAAAAAAGAGGGAACCTTCAGACCAATTTTGGATCTAAAGGTCTTAAACAAATTCCTCAAAGTTCCGTTGTTCAAGATGGAAACTATTTGTACCATCCTACCACTGATCCAGGAGGGTCAATATATGACTACAGTGGATCTAAAGGATGCTTATCTTCACATTCCGATACACAAAGATCATCATCGGTTTCTCAGGTTTGCCTTTTAAGACAGACATTACCAGTTGTAGCTCTTCCCTTGGGATTAGCTACAGCCCCAAGAATCTTTACAAAGGTTCTAGGGTCACTTATGGCGGTCCTAAGGCCGTGGGGGAATACCAGTAGCCCCTTATTTAGACGACATCCTGTTACAGGCGTCAAACTTCCAAATTGCCAAGTCTCATACGGACGTAGTACTGGCATTTCTGTGGTCGCATGGGTGGAAAGTGAATGAGGAAAAGAGTTCTCTATCCCCACTCACAAGAGTTTCCTTTCTAGGGACTCTGATAGATTCTGTAGAAATGAAAATTCACCTGACGGAGTCCAGGTTATCAAAGCTTCTAAATTCCTGCCGGGTTCTTCATTCCATTCCGCGCCCTTCGGTGGTTCAGTGTATGGAAGTAATCGGCTTAATGGTAGCGGCAATGGACATAGTGCCGTTTGCACGCTTACATCTCAGACCGCTGCAACTATGCATGCTCAGTCAGTGGAGCGGGGATTACACAGATTTGTCCCCTCAACTGAATCTGGACCAAGAGACCAGGGATTCTCTTCTCTGGTGGCTATCACGGGTCCATCTGTCCAAAGGTATGACCTTTCGCAGGCCAGATTGGACAATTGTTACGACAGATGCCAGCCTTCTAGGTTGGGGTGCAGTCTGGAACTCCCTGAAGGCTCAGGGATCGTGGACTCAGGAGGAGTCTCTCCTTCCATTAAATATTCTGGAACTAAGAGCGATATTCAAGGCTCTTCAGGCTTGGCCTCAGTTAGCAACTCTGAGGTACATCAGATTTCAGTCGGACAACATCACGACTGTAGCTTACATCAACCTCAAGGGGGAACGAGAAGTTCCCTAGAGATGTTAGAAGTTTCAAAAATAATTCGCTGGGCAGAGATTCACTCTTGTCACCTATCAGCTATCCATATCCCAGGTGTAGAGCACTGGGAGGCGGATTTTCTAAGTCGTCAGACTTTTCATCCGGGAGAGTGGGAACTCCATCCAGAGGCATTTGCACAACTGCTTCATCGTTGGGGCAAACCAGAACTGGATCTCATGGCATCTCGGCAGAATGCCAAGCTTCCATGTTACGGATCCAGGTCCAGGGATCCCAAGGCGACATTGATAGATGCTCTAGCAGCGCCCTGGTCTTTCAACCTGGCTTATGTGTTTCCACCGTTTCCTCTGCTCCCTCGACTGATTGCCAAGATCAAGCAGGAGAGAGCATCAGTGATTCTGATAGCACCTGCGTGGCCACGCAGGACCTGGTATGCAGATCTAGTGGACATGTCATCCTTTCCACCATGGTCTCTGCCTCTGAAACAGGACCTTCTACTTCAGGGTCCTTTCAACCATCCAAATCTAATTTCTCTGAGGCTGACTGCCTGGAGATTGAACGCTTGATTTTATCAAAGCGTGGCTTCTCCGAGTCAGTTATTGATTTCTTAAGACAGGCACGAAAGCCTGTCACCAGGAAAATTTACCATAAGGTATGGCGTAGATATCTTTATTGGTGTGAATCCAAGGGTTACTCATGGAGTAAGGTCAGGATTGCTAGGATATTATCTTTTCTCCAAGAAGGTTTGGAAAAAGGATTGTCAGCTAGTTAAGCATCTGGCAGATGTTCCAGACGTTCAGGCATTTTGTCAGGCTTTAGTTAGAATCAAGCCTGTGTTTAAACCTGTTGCTCCACCATGGAGCTTAAACTTGGTTCTTAAGGTTCTTCAAGGAGTTCCGTTTGAACCTCTTCATTCCATAGATATCAAGCTTTTATCTTGGAAAGTTCTTTTTTTGGTAGCTATTTCCTCGGCTTGTAGAGTCTCTGAGCTATCTGCCTTACAATGTGATTCTCCTTATCTGATTTTTCATACGGATAAGGTAGTCCTGCGTACCAAACCTGGGTTCTTACCTAAGGTGGTATCTAACAAGAATATCAATCAAGAGATTGTTGTTCCATCCTTGTGTTACACAATTTGGACGTGGTCCGTGCTTTAAAGTTTTACTTACAAGCTACTAAAGATTTTTGTCAAACATCTGCTTTGTTTGTTGTCTACTCTGGACAGAGGAGAGGTCAAAAGGCTTTGGCAACCTCTTTTTCTTTTTGACTAAGAAGCTTAATCCGCTTAGCCTATGAGACTGCTGGACAGCAACCTCCTGAAAGGATTACAGCTCATTCCACTAGAGCTGTGGCTTCCACTTGGGCCTTTAAAAATGAGGCTTCTTTTGATTAGATTTGCAAGGCGACGACTTGGTCTTCGCTTCATATTTTTTCAAAATTTTACAAATTTGATACTTTTGCTTCTTCGGAGGCTATATTTGGGAGAAAGGTTTTACGGGCAGTGGTTCCTTCCATTTAAGTTCCTGCCTTGTCCCTCCCTTCATCCGTGTACTTTAGCTTTGGTATTGGTATCCCACAAGTAATGGATGATCCGTGGACTGGATACACCTTACAAGAGAAAACACAATTTATGCTTACCTGATAAATTTATTTCTCTTCTGGTGTATCCAGTCCACAGCCCGCCCTGTCATTTTAAGGCAGGTAATTTTTAAATTTAAACTACAGTAACCACTGCACCCTATGGTTCCTCCTTTCTCGGCTTGTTTTCGGTCGTATGACTGGCTATGACAGTTAGGGGAGGAGCTATATTACAGCTCTGCTGTGGGTGTCCTCTTGCAACTTCCTGTTGGGAATGAGAATATCCCACAAGTAATGGATGATCCGTGGACTGGATACACCACAAGAGAAATAAATTTATCAGGTAAGCATAAATTGTGTTTTTCCCCTGGCGTGGGTAGGTTTAGTTGAATCAGCTCTGTAAGCCCAGGTTTTAATTTAGACCTCCACCCTTAACCAGCGGGTTGTTATGACAAGTTGGTTGGGGTCGCTCTTCTGGGTTGGGGGTAGTGCCCTAGCTGGAGTGTATGGAAGTAATCAGCTTAATGGTAGCGGCAATGGACATAGTGCCGTTTGCACGCTTACATCTCAGACCGCTGCAACTATGCATGCTCAGTCAGTGGAGCGGGGATTACACAGATTTGTCCCCTCAACTGAATCTGGACCAAGAGACCAGGGATTCTCTTCTCTGGTGGCTATCACGGGTCCATCTGTCCAAAGGTATGACCTTTCGCAGGCCAGATTGGACAATTGTTACGACAGATGCCAGCCTTCTAGGTTGGGGTGCAGTCTGGAACTCCCTGAAGGCTCAGGGATCGTGGACTCAGGAGGAGTCTCTCCTTCCATTAAATATTCTGGAACTAAGAGCGATATTCAAGGCTCTTCAGGCTTGGCCTCAGTTAGCAACTCTGAGGTACATCAGATTTCAGTCGGACAACATCACGACTGTAGCTTACATCAACCTCAAGGGGGAACGAGAAGTTCCCTAGAGATGTTAGAAGTTTCAAAAATAATTCGCTGGGCAGAGATTCACTCTTGTCACCTATCAGCTATCCATATCCCAGGTGTAGAGCACTGGGAGGCGGATTTTCTAAGTCATCAGACTTTTCATCCGGGAGAGTGGGAACTCCATCCAGAGGCATTTGCACAACTGCTTCATCGTTGGGGCAAACCAGAACTGGATCTCATGGCGTCTCGGCAGAACGCCAAGCTTCCGTGTTACGGATCCAGGTCCAGGGATCCCAAGGCGACATTGATAGATGCTCTAGCAGCGCCCTGGTCTTTCAACCTGGCTTATGTGTTTCCACCGTTTCCTCTGCTCCCTCGACTGATTGCCAAGATCAAGCAGGAGAGAGCATCGGTGATTCTGATAGCACCTGCGTGGCCACGCAGGACCTGGTATGCAGATCTAGTGGACATGTCATCCTTTCCACCATGGTCTCTGCCTCTGAAACAGGACCTTCTACTTCAGTGTCCTTTCAACCATCCAAATCTAATTTCTCTGAGGCTGACTGCCTGGAGATTGAACGCTTGATTTTATCAAAGCGTGGCTTCTCCGAGTCAGTTATTGATACCTTAAGACAGGCACGAAAGCCTGTCACCAGGAAAATTTACCATAAGGTATGGCGTAGATATCTTTATTGGTGTGAATCCAAGAGTTACTCATGGAGTAAGGTCAGGATTGCTAGGATATTATCTTTTCTCCAAGAAGGTTTGGAAAAAGGATTGTCAGCTAGTTAAGCATCTGGCAGATGTTCCAGACGTTCAGGCATTTTGTCAGGCTTTAGTTAGAATCAAGCCTGTGTTTAAACCTGTTGCTCCACCATGGAGCTTAAACTTGGTTCTTAAGGTTCTTCAAGGAGTTCCATTTGAACCTCTTCATTCCATAGATATCAAGCTTTTATCTTGGAAAGTTCTTTTTTTGGTAGCTATTTCCTCGGCTTGTAGAGTCTCTGAGCTATCTGCCTTACAATGTGATTCTCCTTATCTGATTTTTTTATACGGATAAGGTAGTCTTGCGTACCAAACCTGGGTTCTTACCTAAGGTGGTATCTAACAAGAATATCAATCAAGAGATTGTTGTTCCATCCTTGTGTTACACAATTTGGACGTGGTCCGTGCTTTAAAGTTTTACTTACAAGCTACTAAAGATTTTTGTCAAACATCTGCTTTGTTTGTTGTCTACTATGGACAGAGGAGAGGTCAAAAGGCTTTGGCAACCTCTTTTTCTTTTTGACTAAGAAGCTTAATTCGCTTAGCCTATGAGACTGCTGGACAGCAACCTCCTGAAAGGATTACAGCTCATTCCACTAGAGCTGTGGCTTCCACTTGGGCCTTTAAAATGAGGCTTCTTTTGATTAGATTTGCAAGGCGAAGACTTGGTCTTCGCTTCATATTTTTTCAAAATTTTACAAATTTGATACTTTTGCTTCTTCGGAGGCTATATTTGGGAGAAAGGTTTTACGGGCAGTGGTTCCTTCCATTTAAGTTCCTGCCTTGTCCCTCCCTTCATCCGTGTACTTTAGCTTTGGTATTGGTATCCCACAAGTAATGGATGATCCGTGGACTGGATACACCTTACAAGAGAAAACACAATTTATGCTTACCTGATAAATTTATTTCTCTTGTGGTGTATCCAGTCCACGGCCCGCCCTGTCATTTTAAGGCAGGTAATTTTTAAATTTAAACTACAGTAACCACTGCACCCTATGGTTCCTCCTTTCTCGGCTTGTTTTCGGTCGAATGACTGGCTATGACAGTTAGGGGAGGGGCTATATTACAGCTCTGCTGTGGGTGTCCTCTTGCAACTTCCTGTTGGGAATGAGAATATCCCACAAGTAATGGATGATCCGTGGACTAGATACACCACAAGAGAAATAAATTTATCAGGTAAGCATAAATTGTGTTTTTCCTCTGGCGTGGGTAGGTTTAGTTGAATCAGCTCTGTAAGCCCAGGTTTTAATTTAGACCTCCACCCTTAACCAGCGGGTTGTTATGACAAGTTGGTTGGGGTCGCTCTTCTGGGTTGGGGGTAGTGCCCTAGCTGGAGTGTATGGAAGTAATCGGCTTAATGGTAGCGGCAATGGACATAGTGCCATTTGCACGCTTACATCTCAGACCGCTGCAACTATGCATTCTCAGTCAGTGGAGCGGGGATTACACAGATTTGTCCCCTCAACTGAATCTGGACCAAGAGACCAGGGATTCTCTTCTCTGGTGGCTATCACGGGTCCATCTGTCCAAAGGTATGACCTTTCGCAGGCCAGATTGGACAATTGTTACGACAGATGCCAGCCTTCTAGGTTGGGGTGCAGTCTGGAAATCCCTGAAGGCTCAGGGATCGTGGACTCAGGAGGAGTCTCTCCTTCCATTAAATATTCTGGAACTAAGAGCGATATTCAAGGCTCTTCAGGCTTGGCCTCAGTTAGCAACTCTGAGGTACATCAGATTTCAGTCGGACAACATCACGACTGTAGCTTACATCAACCTCAAGGGGGAACGAGAAGTTCCCTAGAGATGTTAGAAGTTTCAAAAATAATTTGCTGGGCAGAGATTCACTCTTGTCACCTATCAGCTATCCATATCCCAGGTGTAGAGCACTGGGAGGCGGATTTTCTAAGTCGTCAGACTTTTCATCCGGGAGAGTGGGAACTCCATCCAGAGGCATTTGCACAACTGCTTCATCGTTGGGGCAAACCAGAACTGGATCTCATGGCGTCTCGGCAGAACGCCAAGCTTCCGTGTTACGGATCCAGGTCCAGGGATCCCAAGGCAACATTGATAGATGCTCTAGCAGCGCCCTGGTCTTTCAACCTGGCTTATGTGTTTCCACCGTTTCCTCTGCTCCTTCGACTGATTGCCAAGATCAAGCAGGAGAGAGCATCGGTGATTCTGATAGCACCTGCGTGGCCACGCAGGACCTGGTATGCAGATCTAGTGGACATGTCATCCTTTCCACCATGGTCTCTGCCTCTGAAACAGGACCTTCTACTTCAGGGTCCTTTCAACCATCCAAATCTAATTTCTCTGAGGCTGACTGCCTGGAGATTGAACGCTTGATTTTATCAAAGCGTGGCTTCTCCGAGTCAGTTATTGATACCTTAAGACAGGCACGAAAGCCTGTCACCAGGAAAATTTACCATAAGGTATGGCGTAGATATCTTTATTGGTGTGAATCCAAGGGTTACTCATTGAGTAAGGTCAGGATTGCTAGGATATTATCTTTTCTCCAAGAAGGTTTGGAAAAAGGATTGTCAGCTAGTTAAGCGTCTGGCAGATGTTCCAGACGTTCAGGCATTTTGTCAGGCTTTAGTTAGAATCAAGCCTGTGTTTAAACCTGTTGCTCCACCATGGAGCTTAAACTTGGTTCTTAAGGTTCTTCAAGGAGTTCCGTTTGAACCTCTTCATTCCATAGATATCAAGCTTTTATCTTGGAAAGTTCTTTTTTGGTAGCTATTTCCTCGGCTTGTAGAGTCTCTGAGCTATCTGCCTTACAATGTGATTCTCCTTATCTGATTTTTCATACGGATAAGGTAGTCCTGCGTACCAAACCTGGGTTCTTACCTAAGGTGGTATCTAACAAGAATATCAATCAAGAGATTGTTGTTCCATCCTTGTGTTACACAATTTGGACGTGGTCCGTGCTTTAAAGTTTTACTTACAAGCTACTAAAGATTTTTGTCAAACATCTGCTTTGTTTGTTGTCTACTCTGGACAGAGGAGAGGTCAAAAGGCTTTGGCAACCTCTTTTTCTTTTTGACTAAGAAGCTTAATCCGCTTAGCCTATGAGACTGCTGGACAGCAACCTCCTGAAAGGATTACAGCTCATTCCACTAGAGCTGTGGCTTCCACTTGGGCCTTTAAAAATGAGGCTTCTTTTGATTAGATTTGCAAGGCGACGACTTGGTCTTCGCTTCATATTTTTTCAAAATTTTACAAATTTGATACTTTTGCTTCTTCGGAGGCTATATTTGGGAGAAAGGTTTTACGGGCAGTGGTTCCTTCCATTTAAGTTCTTGCCTTGTCCCTCCCTTCATCCGTGTACTTTAGCTTTGGTATTGGTATCCCACAAGTAATGGATGATCCGTGGACTGGATACACCTTACAAGAGAAAACACAATTTATGCTTACCTGATAAATTTATTTCTCTTCTGGTGTATCCAGTCCACGGCCCGCCCTGTCATTTTAAGGCAGGTAATTTTTAAATTTAAACTACAGTAACCACTGCACCCTATGGTTCCTCCTTTCTCGGCTTGTTTTCGGTCGAATGACTGGCTATGACAGTTAGGGGAGGAGCTATATTACAGCTCTGCTGTGGGTGTCCTCTTGCAACTTCCTGTTGGGAATGAGAATATCCCACAAGTAATGGATGATCCGTGGACTGGATACACCACAAGAGAAATAAATTTATCAGGTAAGCATAAATTGTGTTTTTCCCCTGGCGTGGGTAGGTTTAGTTGAATCAGCTCTGTAAGCCCAGGTTTTAATTTAGACCTCCACCCTTAACCAGCGGGTTGTTATGACAAGTTGGTTGGGGTCGCTCTTCTGGGTTGGGGGTAGTGCCCTAGCTGGTGGTCGGTCATAGCCCTGGAGAGAGCAGTCCGAATGCTGAGTGACAGCCTTGGGGAATTGGGGAGGGGTGACGCTTGCTAGGTGCCGGCCTAGGGGTTCCCCTCCTCAAAATTTGGCCAAAGAGCTCAAAAAACATATTAGATCCATTCTATGCTAAGAAGCGTCAGCAATCCGTGCTACGCTGTAGGTACCGTATGAGGCTTTGACCGGCTGTCGGTAGGGGATAGTTAGTTAGGCATAGTTGCCGCCAAGGGTTATAGAACTTTTACAAAGTTCAAGTTAAAAAGTTGCCTAGGAAACTATCTAATAGTTTCGATAAAGTTTACGTTTTAATAAACGTGACCGTGACCAATTCAGTTGTTGTGCCTTTATTATTGGGGGGTAAGGTAAAGCAGAAGGACAGAATAGGAGGTTTATCCCTTATGCTCTTGTACAGCAACATTGGCAGCCATTTTGAAAACCCTGCCACAATATTCTAAAGGAAAATCTATGCACTTCTCTTAAACAGTAAGGCTTTTTTTTTTTTAGCAGAGGGGCACGCTAAAGGGTTAGGTGGAACCCCGCCTCACCTGTAGTAACATCACTAATGACTGCAAAGCCGGATGGGGCCCCTAGAGGAGCAGGCATTGGGGACAATTTATCAAGGGCCGAATGGCCCTTGATGTTCCTGTTTCCATGTGAGCCTTCAGGCTCACCAGAAACAGGAGTTAATAAGCAGCAGCTTTAAGCCTGCAGCTCCTTAACCTGTCCGCTGCCGACATCAATCCACCCGATCACATATGATCGGATTGATTGACACCCCCTGCTAGCGGCCGATTGGCTGCAAATCTGCAGGGGCGGCATTGCACAAGCAGTTCACTAGAACTGCTTGTGCAATGTTAAAAGCCGATAGCGTATCCTATCGGCATTCAGAAATGTCTGGCGGACATGATACGCTACAGCGTATTATGTCCGCCAGACATTGATAAATTGGCCCCATGGTCTCAGTTGAGTCCTCTGAGACCCCTGTGTGTGTGTGTGTGTGTGTGTATATATATATATATATACTGTTTTAATATTTTATCCAGTGAAGGGAAGTACAATAATCCCATTCCATTTGCTTTTAAATGTATTAGCTATTTAACATAATAATATATGTGTCTTTGTGATATCTCATCTGACTTGCCTAATGCACAACAAACATTACAGTGCATGAGGTTAAATTATCTGCCCATTACCGTGAAGCCATTTTTGAAAGATGTTTAATTTAATGCAGTTCCAGAATGAAACTGAAACTGAGTATTATAACTGTGTGAAGAGATAATTCTATGGGTAATTGAATATCAATAATGGATTTTGTACACAGGGGGTGATGTGATTTATAAAATTTGTGTTAAACATTCCTGAAAATTCTTTGTTATTTTACTTACAAAATTGCTGACAGAAAATCCATCAGTATCGCTGCTGGCAAATTACTTTAAAGGGGCATAAACCTCAGAAAATAAAATGGTTTATTACTTGCTGCTCTGTTAATATGTACAAAAATAAAAATAAGGTTACGTTCCCGGTCTCCGTTAATATCTACAATTTATAGGCTACATATACATGATATAATAGTTCTTAATATTTATAAATGTAATCTTTTTTGTGTTGATTTGATCAAACAATAAAATGGTGCATTAATCTAGAGCAGTTTATTTCCCAAATATCTCTAAAAAGAGTGTTATTCTGCTCAATAACAAATCTCAAAAGCACTTCTCAAGAGAAAGGTAAGTTACTAAGCCAAACAAATTAGTTTATCCATCGTATACTTCAGCCAAACTTTTTGTGACATTGGCATATTAAAGGGATATGAAACCCCAAAAAATGTTTTGGTGATTCGGACACAGCATACAATAAAAAAAAAATCTATTTACTTCTATTATCAAATTTGGTTTGTTCACATGATATTCTTTCTTGAAGAGATACCTAGGTAGGCATCTGGAACTCTATATGGCAGGAAATAGTGCTGTCATCTAGTGCTTTAGCAAATAGAAAACATTCTGGCAAAACATAGTGCTCTAGAAAGGGGCCCAGCTCTTAACCATCTGCCCCTGCTTTTTGACAAACGATACCAGGAGAACAAAGACAATTGATAATAGAATTACATTTGAAAGTTGTTTAAAATTGCATGCTCTATCTGAATCATGACAGAATAATGTTGAGTTTCATGTCCCTTTAATGGCACCACATGGTCTAAAAGAAGATGACACTGTATTTTAAGATTGTTGCAGATTGAGGCTGTTTGATAAATAAGATGTAAAATAAAGTTTACATTCATATTTATCAAGCCTTGAATTAAGTAATTGCATCACTTTTTTATACTGAGAAGTAATTGACGTACATGTACATAGGGCCAGATCAATGCTTTGGCCCCCAGTTATCAAGCTGCGTATGCATGAGCGAGCCTGCAGCCGGAAGTTAAGATGCAGTGGTTATCAGACTGCAGCTTTCTAAACAGTAATCCATCTATTAGCTGGTGGATTAAATTACCCCAGGTATGTTCGCCTTGGGGTGACTGACAACCCCCTACTTGCGCACCATTGTGTTATCATAAACAGGGGGCGGCATTGCACAAGCTGACAGATTAGCAGTTGATAAATGCCGGCCTTTGTGCTAGAATGAAATGGCTCTCATTCTACTACCCAAACTATAGCCCTATATTACATAATCATAAATACAAAATAAATACATAAATATAAGTGATTTGGGCTGATTTATATTGTTCTGATCCTACTTTCTCTTGTCAAATGCTGCCTGGGTCCCACTGGTAATAGTATTACATAATACCCTATTTTAGATGCAGCACAAAAAACTAAAATAATGTCAATTTAAAGGCTGGAATAACCATCTTTCTCCTAGCCTTGAGTAAGTGCAAACTAGAAAATATTAAATCATATTAACATGTTCTGAATATATCAATTAAAAAAAATAGACAGTATTGGCTATAACTGTATTCAAGTTTATATTGTATTTGTATAATAGTGTACCAACCTTTTTTTCCCCAAACAGGCCATACAAAGTATTCATTGTTCGCTTTATCAAACTAAATAATTTTGTATATAGTTGTTTATAGTTTTCAGCTATAAGTACAAGAAAGTCAAAAACATTCTAGTAACTTCACAAACAGCTAAACCAGGACACAGTTGCACATTGTGTAAATATACCCCGCTTCAAATTTAGGTAAATGTGTAGGCCTAAAAACAACCAAGTAAAGAAGGTTACAACACATTTATATTTATATTGCATATACGCAGACTGTTCATACGGACATATCATACTCTTGACCCCAGAAATGATGCACAAGTAAAAATAGTCTGCTTACATTTTCTTGCTTGTGGTAATTATTAAAACAGAAAAGGGAGATGCACTGTATGTTGAAAAAAAGCTTCTAGCACCATTTTATGATGACTTGTTGTGCACAAAATGTACTGCTTATAGGGCAGTTGGCGCCATATATGCATAAATTTTTTTCCTACTTTTAAAGTAACAGGTATAGTGAAAAATGTGTTAAATTCACTTTAAAACACTATTATGCATGTCAAATGTAGCTTTTGTTTTTTCAATAATGATCAGATCACAATTTATTGTGTTTAAGTGAATCTTTAAACCAGTAATGTTTTGCAAATATTGACACTTTTATTTTAAAGGTATCAGGTATCAGTATCTAAAACAAAAAAATGTAAATATAATTAAATGAGATATCCACATTAGATTTAAAGGGACACAACATATTTAGTAACAAGGCACTTTTGTTGCCTTTCAACAGAATAACATATCAGCCAAGTCTAAACATTTTAAAAACAAGGTAACGTCTTTTTGGCTGCTATTTTGTCAATAGTGAAATACCACCCACTACTTGCCTTGTTTCGAGCAGTCACTAGCTACAGTCATAAAATTAGCGTAAGTGCATTGTTTTGCAGTTCTTAGCTGATAAAGCCAATAAGGAAAATATATATAGCATGGTTAGCCTTAAAAAGACTACAGTGTGCCCTTTCAGTTCTGAGAATTAGAAAAGCTACAATTTTCAGAGCTAAATTTCATAAAGAGGGTGCAAAATAAAGTATATTGCAAAGTCATTTTACTATTCATTATAAATACCTCTATATTAACACTGTCCCTTTAAAAACAATGGTGTAAGTCAACAAATTGGACTTTTAATAAATTCCATAAATAAATGATTTCTAATGAAAAATATGAACATTGAAATATAAGGGAAAAAAATTACCTTCTTGATCAGTTGCCACCATGATAGCAGCTGCTTGCTTAGGGGAGAAGCTAAGTTCGGAAACTCCATTGGTTGCTTCAATTTCAAATGTGTAGTTGACATGAGAAAGGAAGTCAAGAACGATGACAGAGGAATTAATCAGGCCAGAGTTTCTGGGTACAAAGCGAAGACCCCCACATAGTTCACACTGGTTGGGATCAGAACCGCACTTTTTGCAGATCACGTTATAAGTTATGTCTTTTCGGCCTCCATTATCAAACGGAGGATTCCACTCCAAGTAAAGTGCTGTTTCATTCATGTTAAAGTTTACATTCCTGGGAACTGAAGGTGGTTCTGAAAGCCAAAAGGAACAAATAAAACACAAATTAATACAATTAAGGTGACATTCCACCCATGTGCTCTTGTGTTTTTGGAGCATAACCTAATTTCCCAGTTGTAGTCTGTTGAGCAATCATTTCTCCAATAATCAAGTCTTAGTGAGTAATCAACCTCCTACTGGGATGTTGCTAACACAGCCAAGAACACTTACTTCTCATCCTTATGAAATTGCATTCATCTCTAGATATCTAATGATTTCATTTAAAATGTGTTAAAAATTCATGTCTCTTTCTAACATCTCATATATTTTGTAACTCAATACTGCCTAAAATAAGTAAATAAAATAAAAAGATTTTGCACAAAGGTGATTTATTATGCAATACACAACAGGTGCATTTTGTAACAAACTTTTGCAAACAAGTAGCTACAAACGAGATTACTGTATGGTTCACAATGTTTGCATTATAAAAATGGCATTATGTTTAACAACTCATAGTTTTTGGAGGCAGAAATCCGTTGTTTTGTTGATGATAACACTGGCAACTGGAGTTGTCTGATACCTAACAAGTAAGACAGCAGCCAGCAGCTATGACAAAAGATGCTAATTGTAATAAAATAATTCTGTTGTGTATATGAAAGAATCTATTTTCATGGTAAAATGTTTTACTTTATAAGAAAATTAAACTGAATGCTGGAGAAAATGCATGTTTGTGCATACTTGTGTATTGCTGATCATTGGCTGAGAGGAACTAATCCTTGGGGCCCGATTTATTAATGTGCTGATGGACATGATCCACTGTAGTGGATCATGTCCAACCCTACATCGATAAATGCCGACAGCATACACTGTTGGCATTTATCATTGCACAAGCATTTTGTGTGAGATGCTTGTGCAATGCCGCCCCCTGCAGATTCCTGGCCAACTGGCCACTAGCAGGGGTTGTCAATTAACCCAATCATATGCGATCAGGCTGATTCCTGTCCGCTGCCTCAGAGGTGGCGGACGAGATAAGGAGCAGCGATCTTAAGACTGCTGCTTCTTAACTCCTGTTTCCGGCAAGCCTGAAGGAAACAGATGCATTAGGGGCCATACGGGGCTTGATAAATCAGCCCTTTGAGCTCCAGTTGTGGAGTTTTGCAAGTGTGACAAGAAAAAAAGGGGGGTTTCTGGTTAGAAGTGCATCATTTGTTCCCCAAAATAAATACATTTACTTTTTAAAATTCCTTCTTTAAAACGGACAAGGAACATGCAACGTCCTATGCAACTTGTTACTGCTACTCATATTAAATAGTCAAAAATGTATAATTCTTTTACATTGTTAGAACATATAACACACAGAATGGCCCCAATGCCTTTTATGCTGTCATTTGTCAAAATGAATATAGTACGTGTCTGAACAAGGAAGGGACGTGTCTGTATTATATTTGTAGTGTATTGCTGCACAATGCTTTCAGGTAGATTTTGGTAATTAAAAGGACAGTATAATGTAATACAGGTTCCCTTAATTTGTTTCCAGTGACTTTACAATGGGCCAGATTACAAGTGGAGAGCAAAAACAAAATTTATGCTTACCTGATAAATTTCTTTCTTTTGCGATGTACTGAGTCCACGGATTCATCCTAACTTGTGGGATATTGTCCTTCCTGACAGGAAGTAGCAAAGGGAGCACCACAGCAGAGCTGTCTATATAGCTCCCCCCTTAACTCCACCCCCCAGTCATTCGACCGGAGGCCAAGGAGGAAAAGGAGAAACTATAAGGTGCAGAGGTGACTGAAGTTTACATAAAAAAATACTATCTGTCTTGAATAGACAGGGCGGGCCGTGGACTCGGTACATCGCAAAAGAAAGACATTTATCAGGTAAGCATAAATTTTGTTTTCTTTTGCATGATGTACCGAGTCCACGGATTCATCCTTACTTGTGGGATACCAATACCAAAGCCTTAGGACACGGATGAAGGGAGGGACAAGACAGGAACCTAAATGGAAGGCACCACTGCTTGCAAAACCTTTCTCCCAAAAATAGCCTCAGAAGAAGCAAAAGTATCAAATTTGTAAAATTTGGAAAAGGTATGAAGCGAAGATCAAGTCGCAGCCTTACAAATCTGTTCAACAGAAGCATCATTTTTAAAAGCCCATGTGGAAGCCACCGCTCTAGTGGAGTGCTCTGTAATTCTTTCAGGAGGCTGCTGTCCAGCAGTCTCATAAGCCAAATGGATGATGCTTTTCAGCTAAAAGGAAAGAGAGGTAGCCGTAGCCTTTTGACCTCTGCGCTTTCCAGCATAGACAACAAACAAAGAAGATGATTGGCGAAAATCTTTGGTTGCCTGCAAATAAAACTTCAAAGCACGAACCACGTCCAAGTTGTGCAAGTTGAAGGAGGATTAGGACACAGAGAAGGAACAACAATTTCCTGATTGATATTCCTGTTAGAAACAACCTTAGGGAGGAACCCAGGTTTGGTACGCAAAACCACCTTATCAGCATGGAAAACAAGATAAGGCAAGTCGCATTGTAATGCAGATAGTTCCGAAACTCTTCGAGCTAAAGAGATAGCAACTAGAAACAGAACTTTCCAAGATAGAAGCTTAATATCTATGGAATGCATTGGTTCAAACGGAACCCCCTGAAGAACATTAAGAACTAAATTTAGACTCCATGGCGGAGCAACAGGTTTAAACACAGGCTTGATTCTAACTAATGCCTGACAAAAAGCCCGAACGTCTGGGACATCAGCCAGACGCTTGTGCAATAGGATAGACAAAGCAGATATCTGCCCCTTTAGGGAACTAGCTGACAATCCTTTTTCCAATCCTTCTTGAAGAAAGGAAAAAATCCTAGGAATTCTGATCTTACTCCATGAGTAGCCTTTGGATTCGCACCAAAAAAGATATTTACGCCATATCTTATGATAGATTTTCCTGGTGACATGCTTTTGAGCCTGAATCAAGGTATCTATGACTGACTCAGAAAACCCCCACTTTGATCAAATCAAGCGTTCAATCTCCAAGCAGTCAGTTGCAGAGAAAGTAGATTTGGATGCTTGAATGGACCTTGAATTAGAAGGTCCCGTCGCAGTGGCAGAGTCCATGGTGGTAGAGATGACATGTCCACCAGGTCTGCATACCAAGTCCTGCGTGTCCATGCAGGTGCTATCAAAATCACCAAAGCTCTCTCCTGTTTGATTCTGGCAATCAAACAGGGAAGGAGAGGAAATGGTGGAAACATATAAGCCAGGTTGAATGACCAGGGTACTGCTAGAGCATCTATCAGTACTGCCTGAGGATCCCTGGACCTGGATCCGTAACAAGGAAGTTTGGCGTTCTGACGAGACACCATCAAATTCAATTCTGGTGTGCCCCATAGCTGAACCAGTTGAGCAACCCCCCCGGATGAAAACTCTGACGACTTAGAAAATCTGCCTCCCAGTTCTCTACCCCTGGGATATAGATCGCTGATAGATGGCAAGAGTGAGTCTCTGCCCATCGGATTATCCTGGAAACTTCTATCATCGCCAAGGAACTCCTTGTCCCCCCCCCTGATGAATGATATAAGCTACAGTCGTGATGTTGTCCGACTGAAACCTGATGAATCCGGCCGAAGCCAGCTGAGGCCACGCCTGAAGAGCATTGAATATCGCTCTTAATTCCAGAATATTTATCGGTAGGAGGGCCTCCTCCTGAGTCCACAAACCCTGTGCTTTCAGGGAATTCCAGACTGCACCCCAGCCCAGTAGGCTGGTGTCCGTCGTCACAATAACCCACGCTGGCCTGCAGAAACACATTCCCCTGGACAGGTGATCCTGTGACAACCACCAAAGAAGAGAGTCTCTGGTCTCTTGATCCAGATTTATCTGAGGAGATAAATCTGCATAATCCCCATTCCACTGTTTGAGCATGCATAGTTGCAGTGGACTGAGATGCAAGCGAGCAAACAAAACTATGTCCATTGCCGCTACCATAAGTCCGATTACCTCCATACACTGAGCCACTGACGGCCGAGGAATGGAATGAAAAGCTCGGCAGGTGGTTAAAATGTTTGATTTCCTGACCTCCGTCAGAAATATTTTCATGTCCACCGAATCTATCTATCCAGGAATGGAACTCTTGTGAGAGGAATAAGAGAACTATTTTTTCACATTCACCTTCCACCCATGAGATCTTAGAAAGGCCAACACTAAGTCCATGTGAGACTTGGCTAGTTGGAAAGTCGAGGCTTGAATTAGGATGTTGTCTAGATAAGGCGCCACTGCAATGCCCCGCGGCCTTAGGACCGCCAGCAGGGACCCTTGCACTTTTGTGACGATTATTGGCACCATGGCCAACCCGAAGGGAAGAGCCACAAACTGGTAATGCCTGTCCAGAAAGGCAAACCTGAGGAACTGGTGATGATCTTTGTGGATAGGAATGTGTAGATATGCAGCCTTTAAATCCACGGTGGTCACATATTGACCGTCCTGGATCATTGGTAAAATAGTCTGAATGGTCTCCAAGGATGAAACTCTTAGGAATTAGTTTAGGATCTTGAGATCTAGAATTGGTCTGAAGGTTCCCTCTTTTTTGGGAACCACAAACAGATTGGAGTAGAAACCCTGCCCCTGTTCTGCTTTCGGAACTGGGAAGATCACTCCCATGGTAAAAAGGTCTTCTACACAGCGTAAGAACGCCTCTCTTTTTGTCTAGTTTACAGACAATTGAGAAAGATGGAATCTCCCCCTTGGAGGAGAATCTTTGAAATCTAGAAGATACCCCTAGTTACAATTTCCACGGCCCAGGAGTCCTGAACGTCTCTTGCCCAAGCCTGAGCAAAGAGAGAGAGTCTGCCCCCTACTAGATCCGGTCCCGGATCGGGGGCTACCCCTTCATGCTGTCTTAGTGGCAGCAGCAGGCTTTTTGGCCTGTTTACCCTTGTTCCAAGCCTGGTTAGGTCTCCAGGTTGGTTTGGATTGAGCAAAGTTCCCCTCTTGCTTTGCAGCAGGGGAAGCGGAAACGGGACCACCCTTGAAGTTTCGAAAGGAACGAAAATTATTTTGTTTGGTCCTTGTCTTATTCGACTTATCTTGAGGGAGGGCATGACCCTTCCCTCCAGTGATGTCCGAAATGATCTCTTTCAGTGCAGGCCCGAATAGGGTCTTACCTTTGAAAGGGATGGTCAAAAGCTTAGATTTAGATGACACATCTGCCAACCAGGACTTAAGGCATAACGCTCTATGCGCTAAAATGGCATAACCTGAATTCTTTGCCGCTAACTTTGCGAGGTGAAAAGCGGCGTCTGTAATAAAAGAATTAGCTAGCTTAAGAGCCTTAATTCTGTCCAGAATATCATCTAGTGGGGTCTCCACCTGAAGAGCCTCTTCTAGAGCCTCAAACCAGAAGGCAGCTGCAGTGGTTACATGTCATGTCTAAATCCATTCCACCTTACACAGCGTATCTAACCTGTCATACCACCTTTTATTTCAATCAAGCTGTTCAGGTTTCCCTATTTAATCTCCATGTAACCAAGATGCATTGTTGGTTTATTGAAGTTTATTGCCAAAGTAAAGCAGCTCAACTCCTTACCTCGAGTACCAAAACAAGGTTCTCCTGATCAGAGAAATCTTTACCGTTACAAGCAGCTTCTGCTACAAGCTGCCACAGCCGTTGACGTCACCGCAGCGCCAAATCACGCTACCGGTCTGACCGCAACTCTCCCTGTCTAAACAGACAGCCTACAGACTCCCAGCTACATGGAGCCATAACCACGCTGCATGCTCACTATTTAGTGCAAGGATTCTACATACCTGCATCTGGGTTTCCACTCACTGGCTACGCTTCTGAATTAAGGTTCTGTATATAAAGTGCTTAAGTTTGTGTTCACTCATTTGACATTACTCTTTAAACAACAGTTGATTTGAACGGTAACGCCCCTGTTTGTAACTGTGCAGTCTGGGTTCCATAATTCACCTGTCTCCAGTGAATCTGACATAACAGACATTTACTATCTAAGTACATCTCTTAAGTTTCCTATTGCACAATATAAGACCTGCCTAAGATAAAGCTCATTAGTACTACTCATATTACTGCGTCTTATCTCAGAGGCTAAATTATCACAAGTGATTAAGTTAGTGTTTTCTTACTAGCAAGCACATTTAGTAACTTGTAACACTCCACAATTATCTATCCTGCTTATAGGTCTTAAATAATTACATAACTACTTGCTGAATATCACAGAGCATTACATAATAAACCAGCCATATTAAAATGGAGCCTTCTGATGTGACCCCACAACTACACAGCCTTAACCAACGTTTAGATAATCTGAGCCAGGCTTTTAGAGAGCTACAAGTAGAGAACCAGAGCCTCAAAGCCTGTTTAAGGGAAGTTTTATCTAACAGAAATACCGGAAATGACCACCAGGCTGAACCTCAGGTCTCATACCCAGAGAAATTTTCTGGTGATCGCTCCACTTTCAGACAGTTTAGAAATGCCTGTCTGCTATTGTTTGACTTGCATCCCAGGACCTATGCAACTGACCGGAGCAAGGTGCTTACTATATTGTCCTACTTGAGGGGAGAACCTAGGGCCTGGGCCGATTCATTTTATGAGACCCAGGATCCTATCCTAAACTCTTTAGATGCATTCCTCAAAGCTTTGTCTACCCTATATGACGACTCTTATCGGCAAGTTACTGCAGAAGGTAAACTCAGAAACCTCAGGCAGCTAAAAACACTGGTAGAGGAGTATATCACCCGCTTTAAGATCTGGGCCAGGGATTCCCTCTGGAATGAGGTTTCTTTAAAAAACCAGTATCGCCTAGGATTGGCGGAGGACATTAAGGACGAACTAGCCAGGGTAGGCATACCAGACCGCCTTGAAGAGTTATACGCTCTTACTATAACTATAGACTGTAGTCTTAGGGAGAGGAGACAAGAAAGAAATCCTTCTACTACTCCTGTACGCAGGGTATTACACACACCTCCTACTTCCAGTTCTTCAGCGGAACAACCTATGGATATCAGTTTCCTCAGAGGACCTCTTTCCTCACAAGAGAAGGCTATACGCCGTACACTCAATCTCTGTATGTATTGTGGGGGGACTGAACATACAGTTAAAGATTGTCCTTTACTCTATAAGCAGAAGTTAGGTAAGGCACTCACAAATAAACATTGCTTACATACAAAAAACTTATCTACCAACTATCTTACTTTACCCTTACTCTTGCAGTGGGATCGTCACAGGATAAACTGTAACGCCATGATTGACACCGGAGCATGTGCAAACTTTATTGATTTAAGTTTAGTTGAAGTTAATAAAATACCTTTTGTGTTCAAAAGCACACCTTTGCCTCTTAAAGTCATTGATGGTACACCAATAGCATCAGGTCCAGTCTCTCAACAAACCATTCCTCTCCTTGTTACCTCTTCTTCTGGTCATTCTGAGACTATCTCTTTCGATATCATCTCCTCTCCAATATATCCTATCGTTCTGGGTATTTCTTGGCTCAAAAAACACCAACCTACGGTTTATTGGGATTCTCTCACCTTATCCTTCTCATCACCTTACTGTACTTCCACGTGTTTTCCTAATTCCCACTTGCTTTCCACAACTACTCCTACCATTCCATCTCCATATCTCGACTTTTCTGAGGTTTTCAACAAAAAGGAGGCCGAGACATTGCCTCCACATAGGCCTTACGATTGCCCCATAGACCTTCTCCCTGGGGTAACCATACCCTATGGTCATATCTACCCCCTCTCCAGACCCGAATTAATCTATCTAAAGTCCTATATTGCAGAGAATTTAAATAAGGGGTTTATTCGACCATCCACTTCCCCTGCCGGAGCCGGCATGTTTTTTGTTAAAAACAAGGATGGGTTCTTATGTCCCATAATTGATTATCGGGAACTCAATAAGCCTACTGTTAAGAACCGATACCCACTGCCTCTCATCCCAGAATTGATTGAGAGGTTAAGAGGCGCAAATATATTCACGAAACTGGATCTTAGGGGCGCCTACAACCTTGTTAGAATAAGGGCCGGAGACGAGTGGCTGACGGCATTTAGGACCAGGTATGGTCTTTTCGAGTATACCGTTATGCCGTTCGGTCTCTGCAATGCTCCGGCAACATTTCAAAACTTCATTAATGACATCTTTAGGGATATCCTTGACACTTTTCTGGTGGTCTACCTTGATGACATCCTAATCTACCTACTCAGAACATATCAATCACGTCAGGCTTGTACTATCTAGACTACAGACACACAAATTGTATGTTAAGCTGGAAAAATGCCTTTTCCATGTTAGTCAGGTTTCCTTCTTGGGCTACAATATTAGTAAAAGTAATATAATGATGGAGGAGAGTAAAATCACAGCTATCACCTCCTGGCCAAGACCCTCCAATATAAAAGACGTCCAACGATTCTTAGGCTTTGCAAATTTTTACAGACGGTTCATTAAAGATTTTGCAGCCATCACCAAATCCCTCACTAATCTAATCAAAACCTCTTCACCCTTTCTATGGACATCCCAGGCACAGAACGCCTTTGATCTCTTAAAATCACGGTTTATCACATCCCCAGTTCTACAATTACCTAATAGCAAAGCTCAGTTTGTCCTAGAGGTGGATGTGTCAGACTACGCTATCGGCTCCGTTCTCTCACAAAAAGCTTCTCCAAACGACTCACTCCATCCAGTATGTTACTTTTCCAGACTACTGACACCAGCGGAGTTGAACTATCCGGTTGGTGAAAAGGAGCTTTTGGCCATTAAGTCATCTTTCGACCAGTGGAGACACTTATTGGAGGGCGCAGAGCAACCCATAGTGATTTACACAGATCATAAGAACTTGCAATACCTCCAGACCAACCGCAAGCTCTCAGCCCGTCAGCTCCGCTGGAGTCTTTACTTTTCCCGATTCTCCTACACCATCACTTACCGTCCTGGAACAAAAAACGGAAAGGCTGACGCCCTCTCTCGTAAGGATCCTAGACTTCAGACAGCCCCATCCTACTCAACTATTATCCCCAAGTCCCACATCATAGGTCTCCTCTACAAGGATTTTGCTGAACTAAAAACCACACAGCAGCTGGATACAACAAAATCTTCTTACCCACTCTTACCTGATGTTAACGGAGTTCTCTGCAACCACTCCAAATTCTATGTACCTCCCTCGCTCCGCAACAAAGCCCTATCGCTCTCCCATGACTCTTCTTTAGCTGGTTATTTGGGTATACACAAGACCCTAGATCTACTTTGCAGATATTTCTGGTGGCCATCTATGAGACTGTCAGTTAACAACTATGTCAAGTCCTGTCCCACATGCCAGACTTGTAAACCCTCACATCAATTACCTCTAGGGCTATTACAGAATTTACCTATTCCTGAACACTCTTGGGCTAGTGTGTCCATGGACTTCATAGTGGACCTTCCAAAATCCGACGGCATGACTGTTATCTTTGTCGTTGTAGACTTATTCTCACGAATGGCACATTTTATTCCAATAGAATCGCTTCCGACTGCTCAAAAAACTGCGGAACTGTTCATCAAAGAGGTTGTTAGACTACATGGACTCCCAACATCCGTCCTCAGTGACAGAGGGTCACAATTCACCTCCAAGTTTTGGAAATACCTTTGCCAATCTCTTTCTATTCAACAACATCTTACCACCGCATACCATCCACAATCTAATGGGTTATGTGAGAGAACTAATCAGTGGTTGGAGCAATATTTGAGATGCTTTTGCTCCAACAAACAGGACTCTTGGCTATCTTTCCTACCACATGCTGAATTCGCCTTTAATAATACTACCAACTCCTCCACGGGGTATTCTCCCTTTTATGCCAACAACGGACTCCACCCACGTTTTCATCCGTTACCTCCAACTGACACTCCTTGTCCGCAGGTTAATGACCTGATCAATTCCATCAAACAAACATTTACCGTAATCAAGGATAACATTCACCAAGCTCAAGCCACCCAGAAACGCTCCTATGACCTCCGACATCGGGCTCCTCCGGTATACAAGGTTGGTGACCTAGTTTGGTTAGCCACGAAGAATCTCAGGATACCTAATCCTTGTAGGAAATTCAACAACCTCTTCGTGGGGCCTTTTCCCATCATCTCCATCAGCAACCCTCTCACGGTCACTCTGCAGTTGCCCTCTTCCTACCGCATCCATCCGACGTTCCACATCTCCCTCATCAAGCCTTGTGACACCTCTCGATGCCTGCCTCTCCCTCCTCCGTCTTCCCTGGCACCTGATCCTGAGTATGAGGTCCACTCTATCTTGGACTCTAGGCGTTGCCATGGTCAGCTTCAGAACCTGGTGCATTGGGCAGGATTCAATTCCTCCGAGGATTCTTGGGAGCCGGCCTCCAATCTCTCTGCACCCCGTCTGGTGTCCCTTTTCCATAGGCGCCATCCGGAAAGACCCGCGCCTTGACACCCTTGGGGTTCCTTGCAGGGGGGATATGTCATGTCTAAATCCATTCCAGCTTACACAGCGTATCTAACCTGTCATACCACCTTTTATTTCAATCAAGCTGTTCAGGTTTCCCTATTTAATCTCCTTGTAACCAAGATGCATTGCTGGTTTATTGAAGTTTATTGCCAAAGTAAAGCAGCTCAACTCCTTACCTCGAGTACCAAAACAAGGTTCTCCTGATCAGAGAAATCTTTACCGTTACAAGCAGCTTCTGCTACAAGCTGCCACAGCCGCTGATGTCACTGCAGTGCCAAATCACGCTACCGGTCTGACCGCAACTCTCCCTGTCTAAACAGACAGCCTACAGACTCCCAGCTACACGGAGCCATAACCATGCTGCACGCTCACTATTTAGTGCAAGGATTCTACATACCTGCATCTGGGTTTCCACTCACTGGCTACGCTTCTGAATTAAAGTTCTGTATATAAAGTGCTTAAGTTTGTGTTCACTCATTTGACATTACTCTTTAAACAACAGTTGATTTGAACGGTAACGCCCCTGTTTGTAACTGTGCAGTCTGGGTTCCATAATTCACCTGTCTCCAGTGAATCTGACATAACAGGCATTTACTATCTAAGTACATCTCTTAAGTTTCCTATTGCACAATATAAGACCTTCCTAAGATAAAGCTCATTAGTACTACTCATATTACTGCGTCTTATCTCAGAGGCTAAATTATCACAAGTGATTAAGTTAGTGTTTTCTTACTAGCAAGCACACTTAGTAACTTGTAACACTCCACAATTATCTATCCTGCTTATAGGTCTTAAATAATTACATAACTACTTGCTGAATATCACAGAGCATTACATTACAGGAACAATGCATGCTATAGGTTGAAGAAGAAAACCTTGATGAACAAAAATTTTCTTTAGGAGACCCTCTAATTTTTTATCCATAGGATCAATGAAAGCACAACTGTCTTCAATAGGCATAGTTGTGCGCTTAGCCAGAGTAGAAATAGCTCCCTCCACCTTAGGGACCGTCTGCCATGAGTCCCTCATGGTGTCAGATATGGGAAACATTTTCTTAAAAACAGGAGGGGAAAAAAAAAACAAAAAAAAAAAACAGGAGGGGGAGCGAACAGAATACCTGGTCTATCTCACTCCTTAGTAACAATGTCCAAAATCCTCTTAGGGACTGGAAAAACATCAGTGTAAACAGGAACCTCTAAATATTTGTCCATTTTACATAATTTCTCTGGAACTACAATAGGCTCACAATCATCCAGAGTCGCTAAAACCTCCCTGAGCAATAAACGGAGGTGTTCTAGCTTAAATTTAAATGCTGTCATATCTGAATCTGTCTGAGGGAATATCCTTCCTGAATCAGAAATCTCTCCCTCAGATAGCAAATCCCTCATCCCTACCTCAGAACATTGTGAGGGAATATCGGATACGGCTACTAAAGCATCAGAAGCCTCAGCATGTGTTCTTAACCCAGAGCTACTGCGCTTCCCTTGCAACCCTGGCAGTTTAGATAAAATCTCTGTGAGGGTAGTATTCATAACTGAGGCCATATCTTGCAAGGTGAAAGAATTAGACGCACTAGAAGTACTTGGCGTCGCTTGTGCGGGCGTTACTGGTTGTGACATTTGGGGAGATCTAGATGGCAAAACCTGATTTCCTTCTGTCTGAGAATCATCCAATGCCAAACTCTTATAAGTCAAAATATGCTGTTTGCAATTTATAGACATATCAGTACAAGTGGGACACATTCTAAGAGGGGGTTCCACAATGGCTTCTAAACAAATTGAGCAATGAGTTTCCTCAATGTCAGACATGTTTAACAGGCTAGTAATGAGACAAGCAAGCTTTTAAGAGAAAAAAAGGCATACACAAACTGCAAAACAGGTTAAAATAGCTTTAAATTTTCTGAAATTTTAACAGTGTACCTACTAAGCTTTAAGAGGATTGCACCACAAGTAAATAAGCAATAAACCCCCAATTGACAAAACCGGATTGAAAAATGTCTAAAACTGGTTTAAACCCCTATTAGCACCTTGCCACAGCTCTGCTGTGGCCCTACCTGCCCTTAGGGAACGATAAAATGATGTTAAAGCTTCGATTAGGCCCTCAGGAGAATATCAGGACCTCAGGAGAAGTTGCTTGCTGCTTGACAGTATAACTAAATGCGCAACAGAGGCGCAAAAATATTCCCCGCCCACCACACTCGATGTGGCTGGGGCCTATACAAATCCAACAAACCTTGTCTGAAAGCCATGTGGGTTATAACAACCCCAAATAAGCCAAATGAACCCTCATGCAAATGTCCCATCAATAAAAAATGTTACTCCCAGAACACCCAAACGTTTGTCCATAATCTCTCATACAAACTGAGTGCCCAAAAAACAAAATAAGCCCTTTATGCAAGCTAGTAAAACCTCTTTCATACTAGGATTACTGCTTCCCCTTCCCCTAAAGGGGACACTGTCAGCTTTTCTGAGTTAACACAGTCTCTGCAGAAAAATGACTGAACATACCTCATTGCTGTATAGCAAGAACCGTTCCTCAGACTGAAGTTTTCCTGTACTCCTCAGCTTCTGTGGGAACAGCAGCGGACCTTAGTTACAAATGCTAAGATCATCATCCTCCAGGCAGAAATCTTCATCTATGTCCTGCCTGAGAGTAAATAGTACAACACCGGTACCATTTAAAAATAACAAACTCTTGATTGAAGATAAAATAAAAACTAACAGTTTAACACCTCTTCTCTTTACCCTTCCTGCTTAGAGCCAGCAAAGAGAATGACTGGGGGGTGGAGTTAAGGGGGGAGCTATATAGAAAGCTCTGCTGTGGTGCTCTCTTTGCTACTTCCTGTCAGGAAGGACAATATCCCACAAGTTAGGAAGAATCTGTGGCCCCGGTACATCTTGCAAAAGAAATATCCCTTTTGCAAAAACGATATTTGCGCTTCACTGAGTAATACCACCACATGCAAAGATGCGCAGGTACTACTAGTTGAGCACAATGTGAACGCGAGCTCGGGTTCACATTGCTGGGAAGCATTGCGCTCACAAGAGCGTGCTTCCATAGGTTCCATTGGGAGCCTCGTTTGCATGAGAACTATTGCAGTGAAGGGGGTAAGTCCCACAGCGATGGGCAGCAAAGTGTAAATATGTATGTATATGATTATATACATATATATATTTATGTGTTAATATGTGCATATACACATAAGCATATACATTTTTTGTAAATATTTTAGTATATCTTTTCATGTGACAACACTGAAGAAATGACACTTTGCTACAATGTAAATTAGTGAGTGTACAGCCTGTATAACAGTGTAAATTTGCTGTCCCCTCAAAATAACTCAACACACAGCCATTAATGTCTAAACTGTTGGCAACAAAAAAGAGTACACCCCTAAGTGAAAATGTCCAAATTGGGCCCAATTAGCCATTTTCCCTCCCCCGTGTCATGTGACTTTTTAGTGTTACAAGGCCTCAGGTGTGAATGGGGAGCAAGTGTGTTAAATTTGGTGTTATCGCTCTCACACTCTCTCATACTGGTCACTGGAAGTTCAACATGGCACCTCATAGCAAAGAACTCTCTGAGAAAATGAAAAAAAAATGTTGCTCTACATAAAGATGGCCTAGGCTATAAGAAGATTGCCAAGACACTGAAACTGAGCTGCAACATGGTGGGCAAGACCATACTGTGGTTTCACAGGACAAGTTTCACTCAGAACAGGCCTCACCATGGTCGACTAAAGAAGTAGAGTGCTTGTACTCAGCATCATATCCAGAGGTTGTCTTTGGGAAATAGAAGTATGAGTGCTGCCAGCATTGCTGCAGAGGTTGAAGGGGTGATGGGTCAGCCTGTCAGTGCTCAGACCATACGCCGCACACTGCATCAAATTGGTCTGCATGGCTGTCGTCCCAGAAGGAAGCCTCTTCTAAAGATGATGCATAAGAAAGCCCGCAAACAGTGTGCTGAAGATAAGCAGACTAAGGACAAGGATTACTGGAACCATGCCATGTGGTCCGATGAGACCAAGATAAAATGATTTGGTTCAGATGGTGTCAAGCGTGTGTGGCGGCAACCAGGTGAGGAGTACAAAGACAAGTGTGTCTTGCCTACAGTCAAGCATGGTGGTAGGAGTGTCATGGTCTAGGCCTGCATGAGTGCTGCCGGCACTGGGTAGCTACAGTTCATTGAGAAATCCATGAATGCCAACATGTACTGTGACATACTGAAGCAGAGCATGATCCCCTCCCTTTGGAGACTGGGCCACAGGCCAGTATTACAACATAACGACCCCAAACACACCTCCAAGATGACCACTGCCTTGCTAAAGAAGCTGAGAGTAAAGGTGATGGACTGGCCAAGCATGTCTCCAGACCTAAACCCTATTGAGCATCTGTGGGGCATCCTCAAACAGAATCTGGGGGAGCGCAAGGTCTTTACCATCCACCAGCTCTGTGATGTCATCATGGAGGAGTGGAAGAGGAATCCAGTGGCAACCTGTGAAGCTCTGGTGAACTCCATGCCCAAGGGGGTTAAGGCAGTGCTGGAAAATAATGGTGGCCACACAAAATATTGACACTTTGGGCCCAATTTGGACATTTCCACTTAGGGGTGTACTCACTTTTGTTGCCAATGGTTTAGACATTAATAGCTGTGTGTTTAGTTATTTTGAGGGGACAGTGAATTTACACTGTTATACAGGCTGTACACTCACTACTTTTTTATATTTCTTATATCTGTTGGGCTAATATGGAATTGCTTTTAACTTTTATTATTATAACATTCCAATGTCTTGTCTCCCCTTCTACCCTGTCTCAAACTACTCGTCCCCCCTTACTTTATAACCAGGATTTTTCACCTTACCATTCTTTTTCTTACAGCTGCACTTCTAACTACACAACTTACCCTGCTCTGCAAGCACTAGCCCTCCAATCCTCCCTCCACCACCCTACCTGGTGTTAAAGGGATAGTCTAGTATAAATTAAACTTTCATTATTCAGATAGGACTTGTAATTTTAATCAACTTTCCAATTTACTTTTATCATCAAATTTGCTTTTTTTTCTTGGTATTCTTATTTTAAACTAAACATAGGTAGGCTCATATGCTAATTTCTAAGCCTTTGAGGGTTGCCTCTTATCACATGCTTTTTAAATCTCTTTTCAACACAAAGAGACAGAAAGCACACATGGGCCATATAGATAACACTGTGTTCAGGCACAGGGGGTTATTTAAGATCTAGCACAAAACAATGCTAAATTTAAGACAATAGATAATAAACAGTCACAGTCATGTGATCAGGGGGCTGGAAGAAGGTTCTTAGATACAAGGTAATCACAGAGGTAAAAAGTATATTAATATAACTGTGTTGGTTATGCAAAACTGGGGAATGGGTAATAAAGGGATTATCTATCTTTTAAAACAATAACAATTCTATGGTAGACTGTCCCTTTAACCTTAATATATACACACACCTCCTAACAGCAATTAGGTGCAGCTGTTACTAATAATCCAGGATAGAAACACTACTTAATTCTCACAGTCTCTGTACTGACACAACCACATTCTGTTACTCTTTTCCAATCCTCATTTGCCCACTCACCACACACTTTATCTTATTGTTTGCTTACATCACTACTCACTCTCAGTTTACCCTGCCTTATATCAGACATATGTCCCTTCTCCTTTCCTTCTGTGTCCATTCCCTCTCCTTTAGATTGTAAGCTTGAGAGCCTCTCTACCTGTAGGCCACTTTGCATTTAAAGTGAACTACTACTGATTGTGCTCAAGGGCAGGGCATTCCTCTCCTTTTGTATAACTCAATTATTGCACCTACAACTGTAATGTACCCCAATACTGTACTTGTTTGTTTGTGTATGTAATGCATCCTTGTAATGATTTATTATTACTTGTATAGCGCTGCGTAATCACCTGGCTCTTTATAAATACCTGATAATAATAATACTTTACATTGTAGCAAAGTGTCAGTTCTTCAGTGTTGTCACATGAAAAGATATAATACAATATTTAGAAAAATGTGAGGGGTGTACTAACTTTTGTGAGATACTGTATATTTATAACGATCACACAGTTCCCATAGAACGCTATGTAAAGGTACTTATCAGTGCTGTTTTCTTCTAACAGCCACCAAACTTTGCCCCCCAAAACTGATAAGTGCAGTTAAACATTTTTTTTTAAAAAATCTACATTTAAAAAAAAGAAAGAAAAGAAAACACTTAAAGGGACACTAAACCATGAGAAAAACTAACCTTCAATTGCAAGATTAATACATTTCACCTATATTTGTAATTGGCATTGCGTTTCCAATTACTACCGTTAATTATATTTATAACATTGAAAATAAATTGTTTTCCGAACCCACCGTTCTGCTAGTCTTTAGCATTATCAAATCATTAACAATAACCTGGGTTATGAAAATGGCGGACAAATGTAGCTTTGCGCATGCGCGATATTCAGGACTCGTCATAGTATACGTCACTCGCCATCAAACCAGCAGGTAAGTGTGGTAACAGAGATAGTATATGCGCATGCGTGAGCAAATGGATTGCAATGCGCATGTGAGGGGTGACAGAATCGTCAGTTAATGATATTCAAGAAATCGCAATAGAATTGGCTATTGAGTTTGGTAGTGATCTGCGCATAATAGAGGGTTGTATTTACTGACGTCATCATGGAAATATAAATTATAATTTTATAGTATTCCGAACGACCATTTTCCTGTGAAAGTAGGTAAGTTATGCAATATAAACGTTGGTGATTAGAAATTGATGGTCATGTTGTGCCAAAAATAGTAATCCTTTAATGGGCTATGATACCCAAATGTTTTAACACTTGAAAGTGATGCATCACAGCTATAAAAAGTTAACTAGAAAATATCACCTGAATATCTCTATATAAAAAAGAAAGATATTTTATCTCAAAATGTCCTAAGTATTCACACCCCATTGTAAGGGTCTTTAAGCAGCAAATCAGTATGCCTGTCCCGAGACCGGCCAGGGAGTGAGCCTCATGCACACTCGTGTTATTTCCCTATTCAGATTAAGGAAGTTTACTATGAAAGCCATTATAGAAGCCAGTTGTTGAAGTTCTGAATTTTATACCGGTGCCACCATCTTGTAGCTTGCGTACTACTGCATCCTGTGATAGGACCAGTGTGCTTTCACAGATTAGTGATGCTACTGCCTTTTGAGAGCTCTACCTTGCACTTTTGTTTAGCCTAAACAACAGAAAACAAAAGCAGTTTTTTGTTGTTTTTTTTTTTTTTTTAAACACAGTTTAAAGGTTATGTAATAAATATAGAAAAAAGGCCTCAGGAATAATACAGAGCAATGTACCCACTGCAAAAATGTACAGCTCCCACTCTGTATTGTGCACTCAAAACTGGAGAGAACATTAAGGCTGGTCAGAAAAGAACAATATCACTGATGTGTGAATTTCCAGCACTTCTGTCTAAGTGTGCATGAATAGTTAAATTCTAAGAGGGCGGCACCCAGTGTAAAGATACAGAGCTTCACTAACCTGTAAAGGGTTAAAATAAAAGAATGGCTTAAAAGAGACCTGCACAAGAGTAAAAAGAATAGCATGGTGAGTAGTAAAGTAGTAAAGCAAATAAAGTAGTTGTGCCCAGCAGTTTAATGTCCCTTTAAGTACATTTACATTTTACAAGTTTTTACAAGTTTACATTTATTTTATGGTTAATATTATTTCTAGAATATGCTCACTGGTTACTGACTGTTAATAAGTTATAAAGTT
Organism: Bombina bombina; assembly: GCF_027579735.1. NCBI lineage: Eukaryota > Metazoa > Chordata > Amphibia > Anura > Bombinatoridae > Bombina > Bombina bombina. The sequence continues at coordinate 184,347,813 of NC_069501.1, read as the reverse complement.
GCAGTAATGCCTCTACATAATGCAGTAATGATGTACTGTTTTCCTACCTATAAACTGCTTGAAATAATAACTTTTACATACTTACAATAGCTATTAGTAAATGTATGATCAGCACTTTTCGCAGTTCAGTTCCTTTCTCATTTACTTGTAGTTTTTTTTAAACTGTGTCTATTAAATTGAAATCCCTCACCCAAACCAGCTACATTGTTTGTGCCATGTACAAATTTCAAACCCTCTCCTAAAGCCTTTTAAAAATATCTATATTTAATAATATTAAAAATATTATCATCTAAAAATATGTGAAACTTAAAGGGATAATCAACACCAGAACTGTTGTTGTTTAAAAAGATAGATAATCCCTTTATTAGCCATTCCCCAGTTTTGCATAACCAACACAATGCTAATAATACACATTTTACCTCTGTAATTATCTTATATATATATGCCTCTGCAAACTGCCTCTTTATTTCAGTTATTTGGACAGACTTGCATTTTAGCCAATCAGTGCTCACTCCTAGGTAACTTCACGTGCGTGAGTTCAATGCTATCTATATGAAACACATGAACAAATGTCCTCTAGTGGTGAAAAACTGTCAAAATGCATTGAGATTAGAGGCAGCCTTCAAGGTCTAAGAAATTAGCATATGAATCTCCTAGGTTTAGCTTTCAACTAAGAATACCAAAAGAACAAAGCAAAATTGGTGATAAAAGTAAATGGGAAAGTTGTTTAAAATGACATGCCCTATCTGAATCATGAAAGGTTTTTTTTGGACTCGATTGTCCCTTTAAATGCTTATTTGAATTAAATCTATGATTTATACAGTGGCAACATTTCAGTTTTCAGTTCCTTCCTGCCCATCTTTTCTCACCAATTACTATGTTATTCTAATCTTGTTATTCACAAAAAAAGGGAGAGATGAGTGAACTGCTAAGAATACGTTAATATGGAAGGGAGCTTGAGGAAGCAAGAAGTTAGAGAGAGATGATAATAAATGTTTGTCCAGTATTCTAAAAGTTGTCATTCTATGTACTACTCATTACCTTACCAGTGCCACATGGAGACTATACTGGATGGGGAATTTGGTTGTGTAGTTAGGGAGATACAAGGGTGGTCACATAATGTAAGAAGCAGAAGCTGGTTGAGAGTAAATGGAACTGGTCTAGGAGTTGAGTGAGGTTGGAGAGAAGCAGACATGTAAGGGGCATGTCTAGAAGATCTCTGGTAAGTCAGGATTTTTTATAAGGCCCTGGGAAGCTGTGGAATCAATTAAAGCACCCAACTTGTGATCATCCTGCAATATGTGGTTTGGAGCTTTGTGTCAGTAATAATGAAACAATAATTATGTCACACCCATTTCTGGGATTTAATCTGGGACTTTAAGTTGCTGGTTCTCTCTCAGCCTGTAGAGGATACCTGCCAAGCACACCTGTATTCTGTTCCACTACCCTAGCTCTGCAGAGGGCAACCATCAAGCACCAGTAACCTGCTTCAGCACCTTTGTCCTGCAGAGGACATCTGCCAAGCCCCGCTATCCTGCTCCAGTGACCTAGCCCAACAGAGGGCATCTGCCAAGCACCAGTATTCTACTCTTGTACCCAAGCCCTGCAGAGGGTGTCTGCCAAGCACTAGTATTATATTCCAGTACCCTAGCCAGGCAGAGGGTACCTGTCAAGCACCAATATCCTGCTTCAGTTCCCTAGCCCTGCAGAGGGCATCTGCTAAGCAGTGATATCCTGCTCCAGTACCCAAGCCCTGCAGAGGTTGTCTGCCAAGCACCGGTAGGTTTCCTGTTCCAGTCTTGGCCTCAAGCGGCCACTACAGTCTTCAGCCCTCAAGTGGGCACTCCTGTCTTTGACCCTCATGTGGGTATTCCAGTCTTCGCCCTCAAGTGGGCACAACAGTCTCAGCCCGCAAGTGGGCACGCCAGTCTTCAACTCTCAAGTGGACACTTCAGTCTTCGACCCTGAAGTGGAAACTCCAATGGGCACTCCTGTCTTGGCCTTAGAGTGGGCTTTTCTGTCTTCACCCAACAAGTGGGAATTTCAGTTTCCTGTACAATAAAACCTGCATTGTCTGTTATTGCAAACATCCCTAAAATGTGTAGTACTGTAAATAAACTCATACCACTGGCCCCTTTTAGTGCCCATGATGGGACTAAGTCTGACACCTCTACACATATGCTCCACACCCATCGACATGCTTTGCAGAGCCTGACAAATACTGAGAGCTTTGGGGGTGACATACATGCCAATCTAATGCTGTAGCACCTAATAAATGCTACAATATTCCAACTATCTTTCCAACAGGTAGAAGGGTGATACAGCATTTTTTTTTTTTTTTTGGGGGGGGTGGGGGGTGCAAACAACCTGTTTAAGCCAGGTATGAATATCAGCAGATTTGAGACTATTCCATTGGAAGATTGTTTTTGTTTGGGAAGCAAACAACCTGAGTAAGTCCGGAATGCATATGGGCAGAGTTGAGACTATTCCATTGGATGATTTTTTTTAGGTGGGGGGCAAACAACATGACTGTGCCAGGGATTAATTTGGGACTCCCTTAGGGAAGTCAGCACACATTTGGGTCTTTTCTGTAAGTGGAGCTGGAACAGTTTGGTGTTTAACTACATGCCCAGAAGAATGAAAAGGCAGGGGAGGTGCACTTGAACCCTTCTTCTTAGCACATCAAGTGCAAAATAAAATATTGTGGTGCAATCACCCCTATGTTCCCCTGCAGAACTGTCACTGGTTATGATCTAGAACCCCCAAAATAAAAATAAATTAATGTAAAATATATCATTCTACAAAACCAGTCTTTTCCAGCACATTCAGTCTAACCAGTTATAACAAAAAGCCATGTTATGTAATGACTTCTTAGCAATGCTATTCACATACTGAATGGTTTCTGGTGATAAAGAATTGCTGTCACTCTAACGCTGAAAGCTGCATTCTGAGCAGATAACTGATAGTCAAGGAGATCTGCATCTATCTTATTGAGATGAAACACACTTAAACAGTTGTACAGTCATGACTTTGTTACGTTTTTGAGATCAGAATAGTGCTTGGAGGAATACTACTATAGGTCACTATCCAAAATGATATATTCTGTATTATAATCAATGTAGTATTATTTTTTAAATAAATAAGTATTCCAATGCTAACAAAATAAATGCGTTCCTATATTTGTCCTGCTTAGTGCCTTGCACACTCCATCAATATAAGAAAATGTTAAATGTGTTGATTAAGCAAACAAATAGGAAGGTGTCCGGCACACCATGTCTACAAAATGTGAATTTTACAGTTTATGTGACAAAACCGGAGGACGGACTGAGTGAGAATTATAACACCGCGGAGAATATTAATTGCCTGTGCAATGCATACTGCCAAATATTTGCAAGACAGCATCGTTTTGAAATAATAATAAAAAAATGTTGATAGTGAAATACAATCCACATAAAACAGATTTGTAAAATAAATAAGACATTACAGAGCTGAAAGAATTGAAAGTCAACATAATCATTTCATATCTGTTTATTCTGCTAAACAATACACAATGAAATCTAAGATGTAATATTTGTTTTCTAGCAGCTATCACATTATTTTGTCCAACAGAGGTGACAAAATGTTTCTTCATCTGGTGATGGGAAATACATAATGTTATTTTTCAGATATGTTTTATGCTCTTTTGTATCTTGTTAAAGAAAACATTGATTATACATGAGCTTGTCTGACATAGCAGGGTCATTTCAGTTCTATCCCTTCAGGAAAACAAAAAATATCAACACACTTCCCCTCCCTTCTATTTAAACAAACTAGTAGCCTTCACCAGTTTTGTGTAATATTTGCCCTTCTATATTGAGATTGACCTTCAGTACAAAGACTTTTATAAAATAAACAGAATAAAATACCAACTTATATGCACATATTTAATAGTTACTATTCAAAACAAATACATTATCTGTTTTTAAAGTTGTTGTTTTTTTGATACATAAAAATAAAACATTGAATCACCATTTTATAATTGTATCACAACTTTTATTTATTTTTTACCTTAGTGGTTTTACTTTTTTATTTTTGGTTGTGATATTTTCCTACTTTTAATCTAGATTTAAATATTATCTATACATTTTAATGTACTAATGTGATGTATTTGAATAATAGAAATGATTAAAAATGTATAGAAACATTTAATTACAATGAAGGAAACGCTATAACACAATTGTAATCCCTTAATGATATTTTTTATTATTTTGCATGGCAAACATTAAACTTTACTTTGATCTATGATGTGGTGTCACCGCCTCCCTGACTGATTCAGAAGGAAGAATGGTCTGCAGATAAGGCAGAGTTCTGATTGGCTCCCCTGCACATGCACTATGACATGGGCTATGAGATACAGCCAGGGTCTTGTAAATATCTGTGTGCTGTAGATTGTCCGGGATGTCAACACAGTCATTATACTAAAGAACAATGTTATGTAAATGTAGAAGGGAGTTTGTAGGATAAAATCTGCAAACCTAAAAACTACTAACACTACTTAAAGTACTAAAAAGTACAACAGAGCTTTGAACCCTACACCACTGGATTAAAAGGGCATGAAACACAAGATTACATTTTCATGGTTCAAGTACAGCATGCAATATTAATACTTTCCTTTGTACATCTATTATCAGCTGTACTTAGTTATCTTGGTGTCCTGATTTCAAAGAGGAACTAGCTGGTGATTGGAGACACAATGTCTCTTCTCACTGGCTCACTAGATGTTTTCTACTTTGTCTTAGTAGTGAATTGCTGCACTTGAGGGTCCGATTTATCAAACGGTGGGCATACGCTTTCAGCATTTAACATTGCACAAGCAATTTTATAACAAACACATATTCAAATGTGGTATTGAATAGGACATTCAACAGCATATTTGACGCTTAACTTTATAAACTGATATCCACCAATCTGTGCAAATGATACCTTCTGTATATGGGGATAAAATGTTTGTATAAAAATAAAACTTACCAGCTTTAAAGTTGGCTATTAGATTTAGGCAATAAATAAATAATTAATATATTCTATATCAATAAACATTTATCTACATGAAGTATGTCAAACAATTCTACTGAGAGTGCACAGAAAACAGCAGATTGGGGTCTGTATATTTTCTCTTTTTGGTTGACACAAGTTAGAATAAAGGCCCCAGATAATGCAGAAACAGATACTGTGAATTCTATAGTGTATCTGCAGCCAAATAAAAGGCTGTATTTGTAAGACTAATGACAAGGAAAATGTGTTTTAAAAATATGAAATATGTTCATTGTGTTATTCTTTAAAAAAATACTTTTTTCCCCCCCTCAAATTCAAACAGCATTCCACATTGAAATCAGCATGACACGGAACAGAGCCTAATATTGGATTGTCAGATTATTTTGCTTTTTTTATAAGGAACTAACCTAGAGAGTTAGAGGTGACAGAAACCAAATAACTGAGTACAAAACTGTCAGGTATAAAGGTCAAAACACAGGAAAAGTCAGGGACAACAGCAAGAATCATAGTCCAGGAGCAAGAAATGTCAATATAAAAGAGATAAATTAGAGTTAAAGGAAAGAAAGGCCAAATATGGTGAGCAGAGCATAAGTACAAGATGAGCGTCAGAATCAATGCCAAAGATAACACAAATGTGGAAAACAAAACTTTATGGGACATCATTGACAAAGTAAAAGATCTGCATCAAAGTTTTTACAACTGTGCATGAGTGAATAACTGACAAAGCATAAGCAAATACCCACAGATTGCTAACTAATATGACAATAACATAGAAAACATGTGTCCTAAAATCATTAAGGCAGGGTCAATATAATTGACTCCTCTCTATGGGGATAACTATATGCAACTGGGCCCAGAATGGACTATGAGTCCCTTACACATCAGTCTCAATATCACATCAATTTATTAAGAGATAGGAAATGATTAGCCTAACCAATGGCAAAAAAACTGCAGCAAACTATTATGAAATGCAGCATGCAAATTCTCTAGAAAGTGATTTTCTTTAAATTATAAAAAAAAGAGGAAAAATTAAGCCCTCTTAAAATAAATACATTTAAATGTGCTCAGTAGTATCTTCCTGTAACTTCCCTCAACCAAGATGACCACAGTTTGGATTTGTAAAGGTTGTAAAGATGCAAATGTTCCTGCGTCCTGTGCATCTTATATCTCCTATACATTCTAAGGAAAGTAACAGCATCGTCCCTATACTGTACACACTACACCGTCACTTTGAGTAAACACACTACATTGATTCATTGAACACACAGCACCCACATCACCACTACACAAACAGGATTACAAACATATCAATCTTATTCTCACAACACACACAACATCACTGCAAATATATCACTCTCATTGGCTTAGATTACTTCTACCTGTTACATATAAGATGGTTAATAGTGGATATTTTTACATTTCAATCTATTCCAAACTATTCATCAACTCTAACATATCCGAATTGTTAGTTATTTAAAGGGACAGTTTACTCAAACAAATGCTCCCCTTTAATTTGTTCCCAATGATCCACTTTACCTACTGGAGTGTATTAAATTGTTTACAAGTATTTCCATTACCCTTATATTGGCATTTGAAATAAGTGATGTAGCCTGTGGTATACCCACCTATCCTGAAAGATTTGGCCTCAAGGCCAAGCTATGTTAACACAGTCAGTAGAATAAATTACACTCCCAGTGGGTTATAGAAGAGATAAGGTAATAAAATGTTAATTTTCCATTGTTCTCTCCAAGTATTGGTGATTGGTTTATGGACAGATATAAGATAAATAAGCAGGTATATGTACACAATGTGATAAAGTAATGAGATCTGATTATATCTATAAGCTCAATTCATTTTATTAGGGTGTGGCTTCAAAACACAAAATCAGCTAATTCATATACACAAATAAGCCTTAAAAAAGCAAATCTCATACATTTTATACTCTGCAGCTGGTGAAAAAAGTAATTGGAAACACATTAAGCGAAAAACAATTTTATAGTTTACTGTCCCTTTAACTACGGGTTTTCAAATGCATTTTTTATACTTTGCATGGCATTTCAATCAGTGAGAAAACAAATTGTTTAATTGTTTTACCTTTTAAATTCTATATATGTGCTTGTTAAAAATTAATTTTCCTATTTGTGTTTTTTTTTTTGGGCCAGTTTCACAAATTTGTTGAAATCATGTTGAAATTGATCAAAATGAAATACTTGAGCTGTTTTGCAAAATATAGGTATATAATTATATTATATAGGTATCGATTTATACATATATATATATATATATATATATATATATATATATATATATACAGTCCAGACAGGACAGCACAGTCTTACCCCATCCGTTTAGAGCTGCCAAGGTGCACTGCAATGAAGTATATAGAATGTCCCAAGAAGAAGCAGGCACTCACTGGACTTTATACAATTTTCTTTTTATTCCAGTATTTAAACAAACATAACGTTTCGGCACATCACATGTGCCTTTGTCAAATGTCACCACCCAAAATGTAACCTAGCACCTAAACCACCTAATACAAATTAAAACTGGCATTCCTTAAATACAGTAAATAACAAGCAAAATTACGGTCAAACCTCCAAGCGCGCGTTCAGGGTGGTCTGTGACATCAGCACGTGGAGACGTATCCCACGTCACGGCGCAATCACCGCCGTTTCTATGGTAACCGACCGACACAGAACGCAGAAGGATGCGGTAATCAAATTCATGTTATGTCCGCCATCACTGTTGTGCATGCGCAACCAAACCCCATTCACAGGGGAACAAACTGGTTGTCATAGCTACCACTATAAACAAAACAGCGCACAGTGCGAGCGGACTGGCATGTGAAGACAATTTAAAATACAATAGATGTGGCAACTGAGTATGTAGAATTAAACATATTACCCATAAAGGAAAGACAAACACATTTAGTGAAGATTTTATAAGGCAACAGTACTATCTTTTAACCCAATAGCCACAAACAGTGTAGAGATACTATAAGAGCTGCATATAGAATATGCACATATATACTGAATTCTATATATGTACATTACGCCAAAGAATAGGAACTCTGGCTTCATAGACATATTAATCATAGAGAAGCAAAGACAATAGTTATTATTACTATTCTGTTAGGGCGAGAATATCTTTCAAACATATTGAATGTACATTAGTGCCATACGAGCCTACAAGGAGTATGTTAGAAACCTAGGCCAACAGCGAGATCCCACATCTTCAACTCCGATGTGTAAACCAGTATGGAAAGTTCACTATGTAGAAGGATAGTGACAAATCAATAGAAGGGGCTAAAGTCCAAATATGTGTTTAGACCTTTAGGCGCCAACGTATCCAGACGATAAATCCACCTGCTCTCTCATTGCAGAAGTCTTTTGGCATGGTTTCCTCCCCTTGATGGAAGGGGTTCCTGATCAATCAGCATACTGTGTATACTTGAAACAGAATGCTTATATTCAATGCAGTGTCGAGCTACCAGCTGATCTGAATTACCCTGTTTCAGGGCCTCCCATATGGCACACCGATGGTTAGCCATACGTTCATGAAAGGTGGTAACCGTCTTGCCCACGTAAACCTTGGAGCATGGACAAATCAAGATGTATATAATATAGGTGCTGGTACATGTCAGACGTTGACGGATTTTAAATCTTTGGTTATTGTGTGGATGCTGGAAGGTGTCACTCCTTAACATGCCATTACAGGTAACACAGCTTGCACATGGGCAACATCCCTTCTTTGTAGATTTCAACCAAGTATCCTTACTATAATGTGTTATTGGATCGGCCTTAACAAGAATGTCTCTCAGATTCCTCGCTCTGCGATAGGCCATCCTGGGTGCCGCCATCTTCTGAAATGGCAAGGAAGAGTCACTTTCCACCACGGGCTAGTGTCTTCTTACAGCTCCAGTAAACTTATCACACATAGGGACATATGTTGTAACCATGTTCAGTTGTTCCTTAGGCTGTCTGATCAGAGTATCAGTGTCACTGATTGTTTCCGTGTGTAGCAGTCTTTCCTGGACCTCTTGTATTTCACTGATGGCATAGCCCCTATCCAATAATTTCTTCCCCATTTCTTCCATCTGAGTTATCATTGTGGGCATCTCGCTGTTGTTTCTGACTAAACGAGTGAGTTGTGAGGTGAGGACACTCTTCTTTTGGTGTCTAGGGTGAAAACTTCTAGCCTCAAGAAGTGAATTGCGATCAGTAGGTTTCGTGTACAATGATGTACCAAACCGCAATGTGTCACCTATATCAACCTTATATATATATATATATATATATATATATATATATATATATATATATATATATATAGAACATATTTTGCTAGGTGCAGAACATTTGAATGTGTAATATTTACAGTAAATATACAGTATAACACTTTATTAAATATGAATATTGCATAAACATGATTTTTCATGTTTTCATCTACTTGACTGCAAAGTTCCAAGGTGCACTCATACATATGTCTTTATGTTTATACATATGTATTTATGTGTATATGTGTCTATAAATACACATATAATTACAAAAATACATATGTACATGCATATATATATATTACATATTAATCTTTAGACATGTGTATGTAAATAATAAATATATTTATGTTAAAGCATTTTGCAGCCCTTTTTTAACACTTATATTTGTGGCTTAGAACTTGGATGCCTAACTAATTTATAATAAATCCTTTTTTTACTGTTTGCATTAAAATTACAAGTGTGATGATATTTTGGATAATTTCGATAAATAAAACTGGGTGACACTGGTAAAGGTATTTAGGAATAAAGGTAAAGGGTTTATTGAACAGATTAATTAGCAGTGCAGATAAATGCAGACTAGATGAAACGCAAAGTCTCTGTGCAGACAAGTATACAAGGTTGGTAACTTAGTTCAGACAATCTCAAAGCAGGTAAGATATGTAAATAAGATGTAGATGTAACTTTAATGGCAGGCAGGATACGTAGATATGCTGCAGACACGTAACTTTGTAATAGCAGGCACGCTAAGTAGATATGCTGTAGATAGGTAACTGTAATAGCAGGCACGCTAAGTAGATATGCTGTAGACAGGTAACTGTTATAGCAAGCAGAATATGTAGAGATGCTGTAGATAGGTAACTCTGCAATAGCAAGGAGGAAACAAAGATAAGTTGTAGACAAGATAACTCTGCAATAGCAGGGAGTATACGTAGATAAGCTGTAGACAGGTAACTCTGCAATAGCAGACAGGATATGTAGATTGGCTGTAGACAGGGAACTCTGTAATAGCAGACAGGGAATGCAGATATGCTGTAGACAGGTAACTCTGCAGTAGCAGGCAGGAATGTAGATATGCAGTAAACAGGTACCTCTGTAATAACACGCAGGATACTTAGAAAAGCTGTAGAAAGGAAACTCTGCAATAGCAGGGAGGATACATGGGAGAAATATAGGGATACATGACCTGTTACAGCATTGTTAATATGTGTTATACAATGCTGCAAAGACTTTAAGCCTTAGTCCTGTTTGCAACAGTTAGGGGACTGGTTATTTATAAGATACAATGTTTTCCATCTATTTGAGCTACAATTATGTTAATGCATTCTTTGCAGAAATAATATATACAGATACAATATCCCCATTAGATACATGTTGAACACAGTGTAATATACCTGATGTTTCATCCCGGCAATATTAACCACGCCCCCCAAGTATGATGATTGACAGATGCCAATCTGATGAAATACGGGGGCGTGGCCTAATGTTGGTGCTTATCACGCCAAAAACCTAGGGTTATAAGAAGCACAATAATTATAGCCTCTGTTTGTTTTTAGATTGAGAAAGGCCTGTTTGGGGCCGAAATGCATTTGTAACTGTAACTGTTCTCTTCATCTCTGGCACCTGATGCCGTTGTTACCAGCTAATGACCAGGAAACAGGGGGGTTGAAACACACTTTCTTTTTTATGGTAATATTGGGTATTTTAAGGTAGAGGTTAATATCTCTCTATTGTTAAATGATATTAATAAAAGTTCATTTTTAATAGTTAATATTTTCATAGTAGATGTAGTGCTAAAATCCTTTTTTCTTTTGTGTTTCTTTTTTCTTTTGCAATATATTACTTAAGGATAGAACTGGGTTGTATGATTTGTTACTGAGGCACAATCTTTTTCTACTGCTTCATAGTCACAGTACCAGTAATTGTAACTTTTTGTTTTGCATGTACTGGACCATTTAAAACCACTATAGAACACTCACTCATGATTGTCTAGAAAAGATAAACTAAGTGGGCCTCAATTAATTTCAGATATGATCTTGCATTTATGACAAAGCCCTAGACTAATCAGCCTCAATGCCTCAATGAATCTAGCCAACTGACTTATAGATACTTCCTACTAATGATCAATTTGTTCAATTTGCAAGAAGTACCTTTCAAAGAAGTTTAGCAGGAAGTGCTTTTCAACAAGCGATCATAAGTATGAAGTGCCTATCAGCCAATAGTCATTAATGGGAAGTACACACCTGATACAACTGTATTAGTTTTAGTTAAATTTAAATAGATTTTACTTCATTTTTTCATTCAAAAATAAATTTATTTAAATGGCCATATTATTGTAAATTTGTATTTTATTTTATTAGAATATTTTAATTTAAGATATCAAATCTATTTTCTTAATATGTATTTACTAAGGGATTAAAAATAACATAAATGCAACTTTAAAAACTTTATATTTTTGGGGGAAAACCTGTCAGAATATCTGCTTATCTCCTGTATGTGTGATCACAACGGAAAGTCCTGGAGTTGATTTGGAGGTCATATGTTTATGTGGTTATAGCAATCAAGATGTTAAATAGTGGTTGTGTAACACACATCATTGGTTTAACACCTGATTATCTGTGTGTGTTTTAGGCAGCAGAATAAATCACTGCTGCTACAAAGTAATGATTTAAGCTTTTGATTGCTTGTATGCTGGTCAATGAAAATATTGAATCACTGTAGATACTAGCACTCATGGGGTTAAAAATCTTCTGGATGTGTGTCATATGGATACCTTAATATGTATCTGTTGGTTTCAAATTTTTGAACAAAGCTACTGAGCCTACTAATTGGCTACTTTATGAATCCCCTGTCTATTTTAGTCATATGTCATTTTTTAAAAAGGTTGCCCACTTTTTAATCAGAAATCCCTGTCTCATAGTCTATTAGTAAACTGTCTCTCTTCATAGCAACAATTATATGGCTAGAACAAACAGGGAGATTTGACAGAGTGACAATTATCAAGATCGGCAGCATTGTTAAAAACTTTAAAGATAGTGTATACACAGTTATACAGAAACATACATAAAGAGAAGCTCTCAACCAGGAATCAAGAAGAAATCAGTAGCATGTTCTATGGTGAGTTACTGCCTGGGAGCAGACTCATTTAGCCCAATTGTGCCTTTTACAGAGGAGAACTTTCCTGAAGAATATTAGTCAGATTCCACCTAGCAAGGTTGGTCCTGCCCGAAATACCAGGCAACCCCCCTCTGAACGAGGAACATGGCAACCCTAGACAATTATTTCAGCCATCTGTGGGCCTCAGCAGTGAATTGCAGTCATATCCCATTAAACACATTGGGTATGGAGTCCACATCTGGACCAACTTTGTAAGGCGGGATCAGACTGATATACTTCAAGAATTTTCCTCTCTGCGAAAAAGCATAATTGGGCTAAAAGAAGCGTCTCCCAGGTGGTTACTCATCATAGAACATGCTTTACCCTTCATTTTTTCACTCTGGCTTCTCCTCTTTCTGACACTGTGCAACATTGGAATAAACATAACTCAACTGCAAGATTAGATACTTCACGGGGCAATAGTTTCTTAATAAATTAGACTTGCAGTGCCTAGATTAGCCAAATTTCCAGAACACCCTAGATTTCCCATGGCCAGCCCCTGGAGACATTTTTCATTATATCCATAGAAACTACTTTACCCTAACAGAACAGACATGGAAGTATATAACATTTACATTAAACATCTTGCAAATATTTTCCTATATGTTATTGTTTTAATTACCATTTTCCCACATTGCTAGTGGTTCTCATGTGTTGGGTACCTCATGTAACTATAGATGTTAATTGCAGGAATGCCCAGTAACAACATTTGGGAAAAAGGTAGGTGAAGAGATAATTAATGAATGTGAAACATAGTCTTGTCTTTACGAGTCCTCTCTGCTACCTTGCAAGCGTCTATGAATCGAGGTCATTGATATATATCAGATATGGAAGTCTATAGGAAATTGGCTGTGAATTCCACTACCATATTTAAGAAAACAGGTTGATTCTAGCATAAGATGCGCATATGAAGTTGATGTAATTAACTCTGATGAATTTCAATATTTGACTGTGAACTTTCCAAAAATGTCTGCTTTGTATTTGTTACCAAAGGTGTATAAGTCTTTGCAGAACCCTCCGGGTTAACCAATTGTGTCTGCTAGGGATTCAATTTTCTCAGGTATAGCAGAATATGTGGATTACCACTTACAGCCTGTGGTACATAATTCATTTTCCTACTTACAGGATTCTACAACCTTGGTTGATAGATTGAAATGTTTTAAACATCTGGCTGACACTTATATATTGGTCAACATGGATGTGGACAGCTTGTATATGGTTATCCCCCATGAGTGTGGGATACAGACTGTCAGGTTTATTACTGTGGGTAATGAATATTATTGAGGCCCTCCCATAGAGTTTATTTTGGAGTTTATGACACATTGTTTGACAAATAATTATTTTAGATTTGAGAGCGATTTTCACTTTCACCCTACCAGTACTGCTATGGGGTTTAACATGGCCTAATTTACGCACATATATATATGTTTTGGCATGAATTGAATATCATGAAACTGCATGAACAGCCCCATGTGAAGTTTTATATTCGCTATATTAATGACTTGTCCCTGATATGGAGTGGGACAGCTGATGAACTAGAGAGATAAGTGCAGATGTTAAATTCATGAGAATCACCAAATTAGAACTGGAAATACAAAATATACATTTCTTGGATTTCAATATTTTTAAAGTGCCTGGCGAGACTGGATGCATATTTGATACTTCACTATATACAAAACCTACCATCAGAAATTCCCTTTTGCTGGCATCTAGCTAACATCCCAGACATATAAAAGTGGGTGGATTATCTCCTCTTAACTCACACGTGTTATCCGGAATAACTCTGAAGCACATTTTTGGGGTTTACAGCTGGAAGAGGTGTGTTCAAGATTATCTTCACATGGATATAAAGAGGTTGACATTAATGAGGCAAGGGCAAATTTGGAAGGGTGTACCCAGGATGAACTATTAAATAAGAAGGATATCGCTCCAACTATTTCTGGGGGATTAAATGTCACTACCACCTTTACAACACAACATAGATAATTGAGGGAAGTTATCTCAAATAGGTGGGATGTGTTAAATACAGACAATAATCTATTGTGTTGGAAATCTGAGCCAAGCAAAGTGATATACCACAGAGCTAGAAACATACAAGATATGCTGGTCAAGACTGACCCTGTTCACTGTTATACCAAAGAAATGTGGTTGATACCCCAACGTATAGGTTGCTACAAGTGTGGGGATTGTGTGAATAGCAATAGTATGATCACTGGTGCATCTTTTCAACACTAACACAAAATGTTCAGAACACACTGATATTAGTTGAAATGCGGAGCATGCTTAAGGGTAGTTGCACTCCCCTGAAATCAATTCAATGTAGCAGTAAAGCAGCACCAAAGTTTCAATGTATCAGCACCAAAGTTTCAATGTATCCATATCTTGTTTATTGGAACATGCCAAAAGACAAACACGACGTTTTGGTTAGAAAACCTTAATCTTAACACATGATTAAGGTTTTCTAACCGAAACGTTGTGTTTGTCTTTTGGCGTGTTCCAATAAACAAGCTGTGGATACATTAAAACTCTGGTGCTGCTTTATTGCTACATTGCATCTTCTCAACACCCCCACTTGAATAAACGGTTCAAGATCCCCCATAGATTGTCGTGCATGAGCACTTTTATGATACACATACTCATCTGTCTGTGTTCTCTGTTCTGTGGGAAAGACCACAACTTCCTTCAGAGATTTTGTAACACACAAGCACAATGTATAAAGTATGAAGTTGATCATTATCAATCATATTTTACCTCTAAGGAGGGGAGGAGACAGAGAAAAAATGCTTTTGCAGACATAAACAAGGTGAATATATATTAGACACTATACAGCCAAGCGGTCTCAACACTTTATTGGATTTTGGGTCTTTGTGGGTTGGATCAATTTGTGGACAATGTGTGTTGATATATATGTTAACTTGTATGGGTGTCTATGAACTGCAACATCAACTATGCTCTAAGATAAACTTCTATAAAATTAACACTGATATGTCTTTTCTGTAAATAACCTAACCACAATAAAGATGTGGATTGTAGTGATGCTGCTAAATTGTTTATTTATTCTCTCATGTTTATAATAATAACATTAAATATTGTGTTTTTTATTATGCTTTTACGTTAATGATAGATGCTGTGGGTTTGCATGAATTGCAATCATGCCTTAATATTAAGCATGTGGTTTATGTTTATAATATGCCAGTAGACATGAGCCACGTAGAAATTGGGGAAGGAGTTTTTGTAGTGTGACAATTATCACGCCCCCATGTATATCTGCTAATGAAAGTTGATTGATGGCTATGATGATAATACATACCCATGGCATGAGCCGATATTGTCACAAGGGGCGTGGACTATTGACTAGGGGAATGGAAACACGGGATTCGGTGTGGCTAACGTAACATATATATATGTTCTATCTGTTAGTAATTTATAAAGTACCAATCGGTAAATCCAAGGTATAGGTATTTTCAGAGAAATAATTAAAAGGTATTACTCTGTAAATTATAAGGTGTAGGTCTCTGGTATCTTCAGAGAACATCCAAAGGCATTACTTGGTAAATTGAAATTTATAGGTCTCTGACATTTCTGAAGAGATAATTATTCTAATATATTCTAACCACATACTCAGAAGTACAGTAAATATATGTATATGGCTTCTTAACAAGAACCTTTACCCGGTTATACTTTCTATCACTGATAAATTTACTGATATAGATTCCTGTGAACATCATTAATAGTGACTATTCTACAGGAGTAAACTATCATGTTTAGGTCTCTTATATTCCAGAGGATTAATTCTTTACCCTACAGTATCAACTCTGATACTGTATTTTTGATCCCCTGCATCACCTTTCATCTAGTGTAACCCATATATTCAAGTTGTTTCTGCTATCCAATTAGCACACAACACAACCCCTCAGAGTCGCCTAGTATTTAGGCATTATTTAGACCTTAGGGGTCTTGTGATCTCATTTGTTCCAATTTACTTACCTTGCCCAGTCTGAGTAGGCATATGCTAAATTTTTATATGATAGATATACCCTTTGTTTTTAACTAACTTAGTAAAAGTTAAGTCTTATAGTTTTTCATCCTTTGCTTTGATTCAATATTTCTATTTAACGTTCATGAGTGCTATCTTTGTACTCTTTCTTCATTTTTTTACTGATTTGTTTTGAATTAATGATCAGAACAAGCACCATCCCCTGTTAAATAATTACTACTAAGTAATCACATATATGGGAACGTTATTTAACTCTGAGTAGTGCCATTGGTATTTCCTTTATAACATGTAACTGTGTATATAAATTGTCCTAGGAGACTAAATGATTTTAACTGGAAACAAGATGAACTAATTGATATGTTTTTGTATCCATTTGATAAAGGTAAAAGTATGTACCAAAATCTCATGGGAATGGAATTTTAATTCTGTGAAATAAACACTATTTTTTACATAATTCTGTGAGTGCAGTCTACTAGAAAACTATGTTACTATGCTTGTTTTTGCTGAAGAAACAACCACATGCCCACTGGTTCTCACAAATTACAAGACTGCACCCTAGAACTAACTACTAACTGTATCCTGTGCCACCCAACTTGATTCCTGAAGCACCCATACTCCCCATCTTCAATAACCAAGACTAATCCTCTGAGCCTTCTTTTTCTGGTAACAGTGGGACTGCTTGTTGAGGAGGATATATAGGACATATTCGAGAACAGTGGGTCAATTCACTAGCAGTCTTCTCTATGCGTGTCAGCCTTCTGCTTCTGCGTTATTCTTTAGAGCCCTTTTCACTAAAGCACACAGACCCCCATATCCATTATTTAGTGAAGGGTGTAACATACAATCCGAACAAACAAGAAAGGCTAAAGATGGCTTTTAGTGAATATATATCACTTTCTACAAAACTGTGTATCTCAAACAAGATTATTTTTAGTCTAAATATTGTTACATTAAATCATTCAAATAAAATAACTGAGGCACTTGTAAAAATAAAATTATTCTCTCTTTCTCTCGCTCTCTCTCTTACAACTATATATAATGTTTAATTTCAGTGTGAGCTACGGTTACAGCAACAGCATTAAAGAACAAATTATTGAAATTCATGTGTACAATTATTACACATAAAGCAATTCAAAATACTACTTTGATAGATAACAAGGATAATATCAATTATATAATGGATGTCTGGAATAAAAAAAAAAAAGACTTGCCTTCATTTTGAGAGAAATATACCCTCTTTACTGAAGGGCCCTTATGCCAATTTGCATGACGATTAAATAGCTTTTTAATTGCCATTAAATTATGCTGGCTAAACTGTGATTTCATGCAAATATTAAGCTGTAATGACATACAGTGAATCATTTAGTAAGATTTAGAACTTGGAACAAAGAGAGACAATTAATTCTAATCCTCAGATTTCACAATATAATGTGTCACTAGGCTGTTTATGAATATGGCCTGGTTGCTTTGTTATCATTTTTTAAATTATGCACAGATGAAGTAGCACATAGAAAATGTGTGGCACCAATAACCCTTGAGCAGAAATATTTCTGCAAAGCTATCTGTGATTTCTTCAATGCATATTTATCAACTATAGGTCTTTGTTCAGTAAAAGGAAAGGTTAGCATTAAACACAGTGATATCAGAGCTTTTCATTCATCGTCTAATATCTCATTCTCATGTAATTAAGTGTTGCATTTTAGGCCTCCTTTTGGAAATTTAAATTAGGACCCATTCACCTTTTGGTTTCAATGGTTTGATGTTCACAGTGCAGAATGCTGCCCTATAAAGATGTATGTATGAACCCTTTGCTGCTTTTTTTAAAAATATATATATATATAAAACAAGAATGTACAGAAAATAGATGGTTTAGAAATTCTCAGACTTAACTTACTTGTGCATGCCATAGCAGCTGGATCTTTCTCTGCTCGAAAGTAACCTTTCTCACATTGACAAACAGTTGTTGCCTCAACATAGGTGAAACTGTGTGGAGGGCATTTAGAACATTTGATGTTCCCAGCAAAAGCCTTGTAGAATCCAGGTCTGCATGCTGCAAAACAAGACAAGACAGTGAATTCTTCCTTCCTTTTCTTTTTTTTTACTTTTACATTGTATTTCATCTGTCATTCTGTAGTGACAGTAAGAGATTCTGGTTAGACACTCTTTGTAAGCTCATTCTGACCTTAGGCAAGACACTTTATCTCCCTGTAACTCAGACAACAAAATTAGATCGTAAATCCTTCTGGGCAGAAGTTCATTATGTCTGCTTTCCTACAATGACAGTAAATAATTGTTAAAATTATAATTCGGCTTTTGGGCCAGCCTGAAACTGAATTTCCCTGAGATTGTGTTTGCATGAGTACTGTTATGCTTATTCTATTCTGAACACTAACATTCACAGCTCTAGAAATGCTACAGATATGCCTTGAAGCATGCATATATTGCAAACTATGGAAACTAAAATATCAAGCAATATAGAACAACAATAATATCTACAACTATATCTGAATGTGAAGCAAAAAAACTAAATTTAGTTTGATCAGACAAGAAAAATGCACAAAAAAGTTAGTTTTGTTGAAAATGTTCTCACCATGTTCAAATAAATGAAAAATACTCAATGGTACTTGGTTATATAGCTTTTGCTTTGCAGTGAGAATGTGTCACGTGGTGTTTTTTCAAGGTCTAATTTAATACTGTATTTTAAATATGGATTATCAGTAAAAAAAGTTATTTATAGATAACAAATGTCTAGCAACATATTGAGTAAGATATTGAAGTATGTGTTTTAAAATGTATCTTAGAGATTACGAGTGTATTGCTATTTAACGCCCCCGTTCGAGCGTAAACAACACTAGATGGAGGCATCGGGTTGCGCTTGTATTACAAGTTTAAAGTAAAAACCTGATGCACATGAAAAAATTATCGCAACCACGTTAACTTCATAGAAGTCAATAGAGCATAAAATTGAGCTGCAAAAAAAAAACAACTAACACCCATACCCGTACGCAAACCCAACCGTGTATAGTCAAGTGCACTAAACCCAACATGAAATATTAATATTTCACATTCCAATGTTCTTCACATAGCAGAATATGTTCTATTCATTCTTAAATACATATTTATACACACATATATACCTGCCTTTTTTGTTCTAACACCTGAGACCTCATATATTTGAGCCCTTAAAACTTTTTAATGCAATATTTTTTTATTTTTTTTTAATTGGACAGTAATTATGAGTGTACCTCTATTGTTAAATGTATTTTTTATATGTTCTGTGCAACTTTTTTGTCTTGCACAAAAGTTAATCAGAGCTCTGAAGTCAGGCTAAATTCGATTGCGCTCAGGTGAACGCATTAACACGTAATATGCAAACTACTACTGATGTGTTCAAAGGGCCGCAATATACCCCTTATTGGTTGCGTGCTCATAATCTAGACCTTCGTATGGTGATATCTTAATAGGGTGGGTTGTGAAGAGCATTTTTAGTGATAATGGGCTAGTGCAGAGAGTTGATTAGAGATTAGGGGGTGTTGCAATAGAGAGATCAGTCCTTTTGAATTTTATGGATGCTTGTACAATAAGCTTCCTGGCAAGCAGTGGACAAAAGTAAAAAATGTAAAGGTAGATTGTAGATAAAACTGGCAAATTAAATATCAAATTTATGCTAAAAATTTTGTTTACTATGTTTAATTTAAAAAAAAAAAACTTTAAGTAAACCTCACGAGTATGAAAATTATGAAAGTAAAAGTTCTATTTTGTCATTTATTCTACAAATAGCCATGCTTATCTGATATCCATCCCATTAAACCAGGCATACATGAGTTTTTTCCCTCTTCTAGAGCTAATTAACAGCAATTTAGTTATTTGCGTATTATAACAAAGCTATACAGTATAGATCTAAACAAACATAAAACAGTAGCATTTCAAACAGATTATTCCATTGTATAAGCTCATGCCACATATCTAATTTGTTATACTGAATACAAATCATATTAATTCTAACTTTGTTGATAAGGTAGTATTTACTATTTATCATGTTGCAGATATAAGGATGATGCACTTTTCTAACTGTCATATCCCACATAATTGCAATAAAATGAGATGGCATGACAACCTAAATGTCATGAAATGAGAGCTCTAATATATCCTCTCCAACAACTAACTCATGAGTAGGTGAGGAATCTACTAACTTTTTAGATTATAAGTCTCCAGCAATAAGGCAATTATCAATGTAATACTAATAACATTAACGAGGAAGGGAACATATCAAGAAACTTTAAAAGGTGGAATTGAGGAGTAGGAAGGAAATTAGAGAAGGAAAAGATATGGGGGAAATAAAAGTAGGGGTAGAAAAGAAAACATTATGAAAAGATATGAGCACACAAGGTCAAACGCAAACACAAGGTCAAAGAGAGAAAGAAAAACAAGGAAAATGTATAAATCTACAGGAGCAGAACCAGAAAAACAGATGGTTGTGAGAAAAGAGAAAGATGTAAAGAAATAAGAGCATTGCATTTACAACGGCAAATATAGAAGGGATATAAATATATTGTAAGGTTTACAAATATTTATTTACAAATATGGTAGTTAATAAATACTCACATGGTAAATATGCTATTTGTTTTAGCCAAATAAATATTTACTGCTAGGGATTAACAATTGTCTGTTATGGCTTTTAAATAGAAGCGTTAATGTCCAACCTAAAATTTAGTCTACCTATTCAAATGTTTTGATTACCCAACTGCCCCTCTTTTAATAAATATTATATTTGATTTAAATTATTCGAAAAAAATAAAATGGAGAAAAAATATCTGAATACAGCATTGGTAGTGATAGATTAATGATGATTTAATTAGTGGATAAATAATGGTTATGGTGCCGTTAGGCTAGTTCAAAAGTATAAGGCATGCTTCAATCAATTAAAGGATACAGCCAACCACAGATTCTTGAAGTTTACTCCTGCTTCTTAATCTTTGATTATATTACATATCAGTATGCAAAGCTTCTTTCATAACTACTGAAATATTATTTTTGATTCAGATGTTTTTTTCAAGTTCTGTAGTATTATTATTTATTTGTATAGCACTGATAAAATCCATAGTAGTAATATAGTAGACATGTGCGGTTCGTTTCGGATTAATTCGGAAATTCGGTAAATTCGGTAAATTCGGAGATTCGGATCGATTCGGATTTCCGAATTAAAATACTTCCGAATCTACCGAATGAATCCGAAATAGCTGCCGTATCTCCGAATAAATCCGAATTAGCTCGTTAAGATTCGGCATTTCCCCATAGGAAACAATGGGAGTTTCGGCTGAAAAAAAACTAACACCGCAGCCCCATTGTTTCCTATGGGGAAACACTAAGTCTGCACCTAACACCCTAACATGTACCCCGAGTCTCTAAACACCCCTAATCTAACACTTATTAACCCCTAATCTGCTGCCTCCGCTATCGCTGACACCTGCATTATTTTATTAACCCCTAATCTGCCGACCCGATATCGCCGCCGCCTACATTATAACTATTAACCCCTAATCTGCTGTCCCTAACACCGCCGACCCCTACATTATAGTTATTAACCCCTAATCTGCCCCCCCCAACGTCGCCGCAATCTAACTACAAGTATTAACCCCTAATCTGCCGACCGAATATCGCCGCCGCCTACATTATAACTATTAACCCCTAATCTGCTGTCCCTAACACCGCCGACCCCTACATTATAGTTATTAACCCCTAATCTGCCTCCCCCAACGTCGCCGCAATCTAACTACAAGTATTAACCCCTAATCTGCCGACCCGATATCGCCGCCGCCTACATTATAGCTATTAACCCCTAATCTGCTGTCCCTAACACCGCCGACCCCTACATTATAGTTATTAACCCCTAATCTGCCTCCCCCAACGTCGCCGCAATCTAACTACAAGTATTAACCCCTAATCTGCCGACCGCAAATCGCCGCCGCCTACATTATAACTATTAACCCCTAACCTGCTGTCCCTAACACCGCCGACCCCTACATTATAGTTATTAACCCCTAATCTGCCTCCCCCAACGTCGCCGCAATCTAACTACAAGTATTAACCCCTAATCTGCCGACCGCAAATCGCCGCCACTATAATAAATGTATTAACCCCTAAACCGCCGCACTCCCGCCTCGCAAACACTATAATACATTTTATTAACCCCTAATCTGCCCTCTCTAACATCGCCGCCAACTACCTACAATTATTAACCCCTAATCTCCCGCCCCCATCGTCGCCGCTACTATAATAAGGTTATTAACCCCTAAAGCTAAGTCTAACCCTAACACTAACACCCACTAACTTAAATATAATTTAAATAAAACGAAATAAGTTTACTATAGTTAAATAAATTAATCCTATTTAAAACTAAAGACTTACCTGTAAAATAAACCCTAATATAGCTGCAATATAACTAATAGTTACTTTGTAGCTATTTTAGCATTTATATTTATTTTACAGGCAACTTTGTATTTATTTTAACTAGGTACAATAGTTATTAAATAGTTAATAACTATTTAATAACTACCTAGCTAAAATAAATACAAATTTACCTGTAAAATAAATCCTAACCTAAGTTACACTAACACCTAACACTACACTATCATTAAATTAACTAAATAAATGAATCATATTTAAAACAAAATACTTACCTGTAAAATAAACCCTAATATAGCTGCAATATAACTAATAGTTACATTGTAGCTATTTTAGCATTTATATTTATTTTACAGACAACTTTGTATTTATTTTAACTAGGTACAATAGCTATTAAATAGTTATTGACTAATTAATAGCTACCTAGTTAAAATAATTACAAAATTACCTGTAAAATAAATCCTAACCTAAGTTACAATTAAACCTAACACTACACTGTCATTAAATAAATTAACTACAATTATCTACAATTAAATAAACTAAAGTACAAAACCCCCCCACTAAATTACAAAAAAAAACAAACACTAAATTACAAAAAATAAAAAAATATTACAAGAATTTTAAACTAATTACACCTAATCTAAGCCCCCTAATAAAATAACAAAGCCCCCCAAAATAAAAAAAATGCCCTACCCTATACTAAATTACAAAAGTTAACAGCTCTATTACCTTACCAGCCCTGAACAGGGCCCTTTGCGGGGCATGCCCCAAAGAAAACAGCTCTTTTGCCTGTAAAAAAAAAACACAATCCCCCCCCCACATTACAACCCACCACCCACATACCCCTACTCTAACCCAAACCCCCCTTAAATAAACCTAACACTACCCCCCTGAAGATCTCCCTACCTTGAGTCGTGTTCACCCAGCCGGGCCGAAGTCTTCATCCGATGGGGCAGAAGAGTACATCCAGACCGACAGAAGTCTTCATCCAAGCGGGGCAAGAAGAGGTCTTCCATCCATCATACAAGTACCAAAATACAAACAAACACTAAATTACCAAAAATAATAAAATATTACAATAATTTTAAACTAATTACACCTAATCTAAGCCCCCTACTAGCTATTAATATAGCTTCAATATAACTAATAGTTACATTGTAGCTATTTTAGGATTTATATGTATTTTACAGGCAACTTTGTATTTATTTTAACTAGGTACAATAGTTATTAAATAGTTAATAACTATTTAATAACTACCTAGCTAAAATAAATACAAATTTACCTGTAAAATAAATCATAACCTAAGTTACAATTACACCTAACACTACACTATCATTAAATTAACTAAATAAATGAATCCTATATAAAACTAAAGACTTACCTGTAAAATAAACCCTAATATAGCTGCAATATAACTAATAGTTACATTGTAGCTATTTTAGCATTTATATTTATTGTACAGGCAACTTTGTATTCATTTTAACTAGGTTCAATAGCTATTAAATAGATATTGACTATTTAATAGCTACCTAGTTAAAATAATTACAAAATTACCTGTAAAATAAATCCTAACCTAAGTTACAATTAAACCTAACACTACACTATCATTAAATAAATTAACTACAAGTACCTACAATTAAATGCAATTAAAAAAACTAAACTAAAGTACAAACCCCCCCCCACTAAATTACAAAAAATAAAAAAATATTACAAGAATTTTAAACTAATTACACCTAATCTAAGCCCCCTAATAAAATAACAAAGCCCCCCAAAATAAAAAAAATGCCCTAACCTATACTAAATTACAAAAGTTAACAGCTCTATTACCTTACCAGCCCTGAACAGGGCCCTTTGCGGGGCATGCCCCAAAGAAAACAGCTCTTTTGCCTGTAAAAAAAACCCACAATCCCTCCCCCCACATTACAACCCACCACCCACATACCCCTACTCTAACCCAAACCCCCCTTAAATAAACCTAACACTACCCCCCTGAAGATCTCCCTACCTTGAGTCGTGTTCACCCAGCCGGGCCGAAGTCTTCATCCGATGGGGCAGAAGAGGACATCCAGACCGGCAGAAGTCTTCATCCAAGCGGGGCAAGAAGAGGTCTTCCATCCATCAGAAAAGTACAAAAAAACAAACAAACACTAAATTAGCAAAAATAATAAAATATTACAATAATTTTAAACTAATTACACCTAATCTAAGCCCCATACTAGCTATTAATATAGCTACAATATAACTAATAGTTACATTGTAGCTATTTTAGGATTTATATTTATTTTACAGGCAACTTTGTATTTATTTTAACTAGGTACAATAGCTATTAAATAGTTAATAACTACCTAGCTAAAATAAATACAAATTTACCTGTAAAATAAACCCTAACCTAAGTTACAATTACACCTAACACTACACTGTCATTAAATTAACTAAATAAATTAATCCTATATAAAACTAAATACTTACCTGTAAAATAAACCCTAATATAGCTACAATATAACTAATAGTTACATTGTAGCTATTTTAGCATTTATATTTATTTTACAGGCAACTTTGTATTTATTCTAACTAGGTACAATAGCTATTAAATAGTTATTGACTAATTAATAGCTACCTAGTTAAAATAATTACAAAATTACCTGTAAAATAAATCCTAACCTAAGTTACTATTAAACCTAACACTACACTATCATTAAATAAATTAACTACAAGTACCTACAATTAAATACAATGAAATAAACTAAACTAAAGTAAAAAAAAAACAAACACTAAATTACAAAAAATAAAAAAATATTACAAGAATTTTAAACTAATTACACCTAATCTAAGCCCCCTAATAAAATAACAAAGCCCCCCAAAATAAAAAAAATGCCCTACCCTATACTAAATTACAAAAGTAATCAGCTCTATTACCTTACCAGCCCTTAAAAGGGCCTTTTGCGGGGGCATGCCCCAAAGAAAACAGCTCTTTTGCCTGTAAAAAAAACACAATCCCCCCCCCACATTACAACCCACCACCCACATACCCCTACTCTAACCCAAACCCCCCTTAAATAAACCTAACACTACCCCCCTGAAGATCTCTCTACCGTGTCTTCACCCAGCGGGCCGAAGTCTTCATCCGATGGGGCAGAAGAGGACATCCAGACCGGCAGAAGTCTTCATCCAAGCGGGGCAAGAAGAGGTCTTCCATCCATCAGAAGTCTTGATCCAGGCGGCATCTTCTCTGTTCATCCATCCGGAGCGGAGCGGCAGCATCCTGAAGACATCCCACGCAGAGCATCCTCTTCTTTCTTGATCCGACGACTAGGTGACTGTACCTTTAAGTGACGTCATCCAAGATGGCGTCCCTTGAATTCCGATTGGCTGATAGGATTCTATCAGCCAATCGGAATTAAGGTAGGAAAAATCTGATTGGCTGATTTAATCAGCCAATCAGATTCAAGTTCAATCCGATTGGCTGATGGAATCAGCCAATCAGATTGACCTCGCATTCTATTGGCTGTTCCGATCAGCCAATAGAATGCGAGCTCAATCTGATTGGCTGATTGGATCAGCCAATCGGATTGAACTTGAATCTGATTGGCTGATTGAATCAGCCAATCAGATTTTTCCTACCTTAATTCCGATTGGCTGATAGAATCCTATCAGCCAATCGGAATTCAAGGGACGCCATCTTGGATGACGTCACTTAAAGGTACAGTCACCTAGTCGTCGGATCAAGAAAGAAGAGGATGCTCTGCGTGGGATGTCTTCAGGATGCTGCCGCTCCGCTCCGGATGGATGAACAGAGAAGATGCCGCCTGGATCAAGACTTCTGATGGATGGAAGACCTCTTCTTGCCCCGCTTGGATGAAGACTTCTGCCGGTCTGGATGTCCTCTTCTGCCCCATCGGATGAAGACTTCGGCCCGCTGGGTGAAGACACGGTAGAGAGATCTTCAGGGGGGTAGTGTTAGGTTTATTTAAGGGGGGTTTGGGTTAGAGTAGGGGTATGTGGGTGGTGGGTTGTAATGTGGGGGGGGGGGTATTGTGTTTTTTTTTACAGGCAAAAGAGCTGTTTTCTTTGGGGCATGCCCCCGCAAAAGGCCCTGTTCAGGGCTGGTAAGGTAATAGAGCTGTTAACTTTTGTAATTTAGTATAGGGTAGGGCATTTTTTTATTTTGGGGGGCTTTGTTATTTTATTAGGGGGCTTAGATTAGGTGTAATTAGTTTAAAATTCTTGTAATTTTTTTTATTTTTTGTAATTTAGTGTTTGTTTTTTTTGTACTTTAGTTTAGTTTATTTCATTGTATTTAATTGTAGGTACTTGTAGTTAATTTATTTAATGATAGTGTAGTGTTAGGTTTAATAGTAACTTAGGTTAGGATTTATTTTACAGGTAATTTTGTAATTATTTTAACTAGGTAGCTATTAATTAGTCAATAACTATTTAATAGCTATTGTACCTAGTTAAAATAAATACAAAGTTGCCTGTAAAATAAATATAAATGCTAAAATAGCTACAATGTAACTATTAGTTATATTGTAGCTATATTAGGGTTTATTTTACAGGTAAGTATTTAGTTTTATATAGGATTAATTTATTTAGTTAATTTAATGACAGTGTAGTGTTAGGTGTAATTGTAACTTAGGTTAGGGTTTATTTTACAGGTAAATTTGTATTTATTTTAGCTAGGTAGTTATTAACTATTTAATAGCTATTGTACCTAGTTAAAATAAATACAAAGTTGCCTGTAAAATAAATATAAATCCTAAAATAGCTACAATGTAACTATTAGTTATATTGTAGCTATATTAATAGCTAGTAGGGGGCTTAGATTAGGTGTAATTAGTTTAAAATTATTGCAATATTTTATTATTTTTGCTAATTTAGTGTTTGTTTGTTTGTTTTTTTGTACTTTTCTGATGGATGGAAGACCTCTTCTTGCCCCGCTTGGATGAAGACTTCTGCCAGTCTGGATGTCCTCTTCTGCCCCATCGGATGAAGACTTCGGCCCGGCTGGGTGAACACGACTCAAGGTAGGGAGATCTTCAGGGGGGTAGTGTTAGGTTTATTTAAGGGGGGTTTGGGTTAGAGTAGGGGTATGTGGGTGGTGGGTTGTAATGTGGGGGGGGGGGATTGTGTTTTTTTTTACAGGCAAAAGAGCTGTTTTCTTTGGGGCATGCCCCGCAAAAGGCCCTGTTCAGGGCTGGTAAGGTAATAGAGCTGTTAACTTTTGTAATTTAGTATAGGGTAGGGCATTTTTTTTATTTTGGGGGGGCTTTGTTATTTTATTAGGGGGCTTAGATTAGGTGTAATTAGTTTAAAATTCTTGTAATATTTTTTTATTTTTTGTAATTTAGTGGGGGGGGGTTGTACTTTAGTTTAGTTTTTTAATTGTATTTAATTGTAGGTACTTGTAGTTAATTTATTTAATGATAGTGTAGTGTTAGGTTTAATTGTAACTTAGGTTAGGATTTATTTTACAGGTAATTTTGTAATTATTTTAACTAGGTAGCTATTAAACAGTAAATATCTATTTAATAGCTATTGTACCTAGTTAAAATAAATACAAAGTTGCCTGTACAATAAATATAAATGCTAAAATAGCTACAATGTAACTATTAGTTATATTGCAGCTATATTAGGGTTTATTTTACAGGTAAGTCTTTAGTTTTATATAGGATTCATTTATTTAGTTAATTTAATGATAGTGTAGTGTTAGGTGTAATTGTAACTTAGGTTATGATTTATTTTACAGGTAAATTTGTATTTATTTTAGCTAGGTAGTTATTAAATAGTTATTAACTATTTAATAGCTATTGTACCTAGTTAAAATAAATACAAAGTTGCCTGTAAAATAAATATAAATCCTAAAATAGCTACAATGTAACTATTAGTTATATTGAAGCTATATTAATAGCTAGTAGGGGGCTTAGATTAGGTGTAATTAGTTTAAAATTATTGTAATATTTTATTATTTTTTGTAATTTAGTGTTTGTTTGTATTTTGGTACTTGTATGATGGATGGAAGACCTCTTCTTGCCCCGCTTGGATGAAGACTTCTGCCGGTCTGGATGTCCTCTTCTGCCCCATCGGATGAAGACTTCGGCCCGGCTGGGTGAACACGACTCAAGGTAGGGAGATCTTCAGGGGGGTAGTGTTAGGTTTATTTAAGGGGGGTTTGGGTTAGAGTAGGGGTATGTGGGTGGTGGGTTGTAATGTGGGGGGGGGGATTGTGTTTTTTTTTTTACAGGCAAAAGAGCTGTTTTCTTTGGGGCATGCCCCGCAAAGGGCCCTGTTCAGGGCTGGTAAGGTAATAGAGCTGTTAACTTTTGTAATTTAGTATAGGGTAGGGCATTTTTTTTATTTTGGGGGGCTTTGTTATTTTATTAGGGGGCTTAGATTAGGTGTAATTAGTTTAAAATTCTTGTAATATTTTTTTATTTTTTGTAATTTAGTGTTTGTTTTTTTTTGTAATTTAGTGGGGGGGTTTTGTACTTTAGTTTATTTAATTGTAGATAATTGTAGGTACTTGTAGTTAATTTATTTAATGACAGTGTAGTGTTAGGTTTAATTGTAACTTAGGTTAGGATTTATTTTACAGGTAATTTTGTAATTATTTTAACTAGGTAGCTATTAATTAGTCAATAACTATTTAATAGCTTTTGTACCTAGTTAAAATAAATACAAAGTTGCCTGTAAAATAAATATAAATGCTAAAATAGCTACAATGTAACTATTAGTTATATTGCAGCTATATTAGGGTTTATTTTACAGGTAAGTATTTTGTTTTAAATATGATTCATTTATTTAGTTAATTTAATGATAGTGTAGTGTTAGGTGTTAGTGTAACTTAGGTTAGGATTTATTTTACAGGTAAATTTGTATTTATTTTAGCTAGGTAGTTATTAAATAGTTAATAACTATTTAATAACTATTGTACCTAGTTAAAATAAATACAAAGTTGCCTGTAAAATAAAAATAAATGCTAAAATAGCTACAATGTAACTATTAGTTATATTGCAGCTATCTTAGGGTTTATTTTACAGGTAAGTCTTTAGTTTTAAATATGATTCATTTATTTAACTATAGTAAACTTATTTCGTTTTATTTAAATTATATTTAAGTTAGGGGGTGTTAGTGTTAGGGTTAGACTTAGCTTTAGGGGTTAATAACCTTATTATAGTAGCGGCGACGATGGGGGCGGGAGATTAGGGGTTAATAATTGTAGGTAGGTAGCGGCGATGTTAGGGAGGGCAGATTAGGGGTTAATAAAATGTATTATAGTGTTTGCGAGGCGGGAGTGCGGCGGTTTAGGGGTTAATACATTTATTATAGTGGCGGCGATTTGCGGTCGGCAGATTAGGGGTTAATACTTGTAGTTAGATTGCGGCGACGTTGGGGGAGGCAGATTAGGGGTTAATAACTATAATGTAGGGGTCGGCGGTGTTAGGGACAGCAGGTTAGGGGTTAATAGCTATAATGTAGGCGGCGGCGATATTCGGTCGGCAGATTAGGGGTTAATACTTGTAGTTAGATTGCGGCGACGTTGGGGGAGGCAGATTAGGGGTTAATAACTATAATGTAGGGGTCGGCGGTGTTAGGGACAGCAGATTAGGGGTTAATAGCTATAATGTAGGCGGCGGCGATATCGGGTCGGCAGATTAGGGGTTAATACTTGTAGTTAGATTGCGGCGACGTTGGGGGAGGCAGATTAGGGGTTAATAACTATAATGTAGGGGTCGGCGGTGTTAGGGACAGCAGATTAGGGGTTAATAGCTATAATGTAGGTTGCGGCGATATCCGATCGGCAGATTAGGGGTTAAATAATGTTATTATAGGGTTTGCGATGTGGGGGGGGCCTCGGTTTAGTGGTTCATAGGTAGTTTATGGGTGTTAGTGACTTAGTGTACTAAATGGGTGTTAGTGTACTAAAAACATACCGAATTTCGGAACGGAATAGAACCGAATTCAGCCGAATCCGAATAAATCCGAAACGAATTTATTCGGATCCGAATAAATCCGAAACGAATTTATTCAAATTTTGCCGAATCAGATTCGATCCGAAACGAAATTCTAAAAGTCCGAATCGATCCGAACCGAAAACGAACCGAATTTTTTAGCGGTGCACATGTCTATAATATAGCAATAAGGAGATATAATAGAGATATAGCAGACAGAAAATTATAGAATATTAAAGATTATGGGCTTTGCATGAAAATTTAGACAACTGATATTGGACAAGTATAAAAATATAGTAGAACAAAAACACACCTCCCCTCTCCATGTACGCTATTGTGTGGACTATTAAGATTCTACTTACTTGTGACTTCCTCTGATGCCTTTTGACCAGCAATGATAGTTTTTTATAATTATGTTTGTAATTGAATTAGTGTAGCATGAGCTACCTACATTGTATGTAGCACTGCAGATATAAAGGTGCATTAACAAATAGGTGAGCACAAAGATCTGCCTTTTATGTAGTAATAAAACCAATAACTCAACAAACACTTTAACTAGTCTTAAAAGCCATGAACAATGTGATTACAGATATTTTATTTTCAGAGATTGCAAATAAATATAAGGCAATATATAGGTGACAATTACATGTTTGGCAAACATTTTGTTATAAAAACTACAGTTACTCTGAGAGGAATAACCTAAACATGCCCATATTATTTTGGACTGGTTCATCCTGGGGTGTATGGCCAGATTATAGTCTGTGGTTACAGTCTCAGCCCTTCAGTTTGTTGGATGTTCTCTACAGGGGCCTTCATTTTTTCTGGCTAACAACTGGGAAAGTTAATGTATTTGGCAGAGTAACAGTTAGGGGACAAACAGCCAAAAAAAGCTAAGTATCTGAGATTATAGCCATAGTAAAAAGCTGTTGGCAATGCAAATATTCTGGTGAATCAGTGGCATTCTTTAGAATACCTATGCTCTTACAAATGGCTCAAAATATAGAGTTAATGATGATTTATAATAAATGATAGGCTTTATATTTTCAAATTGACTTATGTAAAATGCTACCTCCATTTCATCGACGTGTACCTTCTTCAAATGTTCCTTGTGTCTATTATGCGATGATCATGTGATCTTTAAAAAGTAAATAAGTAAATTATTTCACTTGTAAAGTTACTGGCCTAGGTTCAATAAAACTCATTCAGGATTCATAAAAATTCATAGCTTTGTCAGAGCAATGAATAGTGAGTTCAGCTCTACTGAAATCAATAAAGCTACTTCTATCTCACAACCATTAACTTCTTGCCACATAGAATGAGCAATAAAATAAAAACGAGACAAACTTGTCAGCTCTGTAATAGCGAGACATGTCCATGAGTCAGGTAAAAATGTTAGACCTTGCCTCAAGAACACCATGAAAAGCACATTATATAATAAGCCTTTCATTTGATTCTGAGATTTCTGGGATAAAGTTTGTTCTGTCCAGTGAAACTTATTTTCCATAACAATGAGGAATTATTTTAGAGCAACAACTGTTACAGTTGTAAAAGTTGATTTTCTGCATTGCTATCAGTTCTCATTTGGGACCTGATGATCTAATGTTCTCCCCTCTGGTGAAATTTTTTAACAGGCCTTATCAATCCATCAAAGAAATTTAGAAGGAACATTTTAGATTAAAAGCTGTGCAGGTTTCTGGATGTGAAGGAGAGACAACTACATTGCAATATACTGCTAAAAAAAGCCCCAGAGATTTTGTGTGATTTCTCTTCATGCCAGTGAGTTTTTGACTATCAGGTCCTTGATGTGTGAGACATCATGTATTGAGGCATTTAACACAGCTACATATGTTAATGGAAGAAACGCCATCTTGTGATAGGCTGGAAAAGATAGAGGGGAAAAAAAACCCAATGAATATGTAACATCATCTTGCTTGAATTAGACCCCTCAGCAGCAGAGTCTTTTCATCTAGCCTAATATCTTTGCATTCAGTGGCGGTATGCTCCAATATTAGTTTAATTTTGGAAAGATATGTAATATTAAGGGGGTTCTTGAATTTGTTGAGATGTAGTAGCTGTAGTGTAGTAGGTACATTCTTTCCATGGAGACTTTATCGTTCATAATAAAAGTTATGATGTATTTACAATAAAAATACCTTAAAGAAAAAAAAAACATCAAAAGGAGACTATAAAAAAAATAAAATAGAAAAATGTAATTTATTCAAAGAACTATATTCCCATAAATAATAATGTAATAAAGCTATCACAGGTGTCATGTGTATAGAGATTGTAATATAGGATGTTTTATAAGTATTTGGGAGAAAGTCTTGATTAATTTAGTATTTTCAATCTTAGTTGAGGTGCACACATAAATCATAGTTAGTAATTATGCTAACAGCAACATGTCATTTTCCTAATTAGTGAATGCTACTTATGCTGAACTCTCATGTTTGGGTTTGAATATTCTTATGGAAAAAACAGCAATACAAAATTAATGCAATGCACATGCTTTATACATTAGTATATTAATATACAAGTGCACCAACACAAGTGGAAATGAGGAAGTCAATTTGATTTTATTAATTAACAATAGGCAATTTATTTGTTGCTTTTTCTTTTGCTTACTTTGTCATTGGCTTAATGAGAATTGATTAATGTACCTTACTGAGAAACAGACAAGAACGTAATTCTGTGTACATTGCTTTTTTTTTCTTGTCAGACATTGGAAATTCAGATGTTATATTTAGCCCTGATATCTATCCGATTTCTCTAAACTCTCCTAGACAAGTCTATTACTTTACTTCCTAAAGTCTTTGGCTTCTGTATGCTCACACAACAGCTGTCATCCACTAGTTTCTACCAATCACTTCTTAGTTTGAAAGACATTCATTTGCATATTCTTGTACATTTTATTAGTTGTACCCCTGTTTAGCACTGCACGATATGTTCATGCCTTACAAATAATGGCTAATAATAATAATAATAATAATAATAAAAAGAAGAACATATAAGTAAAGTAGCAATAAATAAATAATTTAGCTTTCATTCTTGTCACTAATCCTATCTAAAAACTAATTTTAACACTACAATTGCAAGATACTTCAAAAAAAGTGCCTTGAATATAAATATGAGACATCTAGTAATGTGTGTATTTTCCACATATGAAGCTGATTTAAAGCAGGAAAAAGTAGGGTTTGGAGAAATACTGCATGACAAATTAACCTCTACAACACTAGTATTAAGCAATGTGGGGAGTTGCATGTATATTTTGGACATTAGGTTTAACCCTTTCACTGTTGCAATGGCCGTAACTTAATAAAACACTATATTGCAAACAATATAACCAACTTGATACCCTTTTAAATTGATTAACCCTGAATTCATCAAAATGCCGTAAACTGCATTAGCCCCTAATAAAATGTAACCCGACACCTTCATTTTAAGTGTATCTCTTTCCTCTTCCAATGTAAAAACTGCCCTACCCAAAGCATTCCCCTAAAACACTCTCCATCCACATGATCCCCATGTCATTCATATCTGGTTCTTTTTCTTTATATTTTCCAATTTCAAAATGAGTTATAGAACACAATTCTATATGTTAACCCCTTTACTATTTCAGAAAAAACCTTGCCCAAAGTACCGGAGAAATGTTAGCATTTTTTCTATCACTCTGTTTAACCAGAAATAGAGCCTTTGGGGCCGATTTAACAATGTGTGAGCAGACATGATCTGCTGTAGCGGATCATGTCCGCTGCACATCGATAAATACCTACAGCATACAGCCCTGAGGCTGCAAATTGCTGGTGCAATGATAAATGCTGACAGCGTATACTGTCGGCATTTATCAATGTGCAGGGGACATGATACGCTACATCATATCATGTCTTCTCGCATTATGATAAATCTACCCCTTAGTGACAGCAGCATACTTTTTGTATCACCTGTCATGATTGGGTTAAAAATCTAAAATTAGCCCTTTATAGTACTAAAAACTAATATCTGTAGCTCATGAGATTCATCTTTTTCCACAACATTGTGAGAATATATATATATATATATATATATATATATATATATATATATATATATATATATATATATATATAGTATATATATTCAGTATATATATATGTATATATATTATATATGTAATACTAATAATTTACTTTGGACAATTCTTAACACATTTAACACACACACAGCATCCTGGCAGTGGCAATACATAGTTTAATTAAGTCAATGAATGAGTCTAAATAAAAATGAAAAGTTTATATCTTTGAGAAGCACAGCCATACCAGGGCAGCATGCAAACAAAGTGAACTTAAAGATCCTGTTTTCCTTTCCTGACCTCAGTGACCTGACGTTCTGGTCTGATAGCTGTAGAAGATAACTCCCCAGCAGCTAACATAAATTAGCAGGCAGGGAGGAGCACACGTGACCTACTGCTCCATTAGACAGCGTGCCTAAATCTGTTAGAACTTAGCACGCAGTTACAGTTAACTCTGTGTCTACCAACAAGGGTTGCAGCATGTTTCACAGCAGCAGCACCCTCTGGCAGACACAGGATAAAAACAAATAAAGCAAAATTTTGTTTAGAAGGGGAGGAAGGCCATACTAATACAAACTGTATTCCTTCAAAGCTAAATAGGGGCACGGGGAAGGGGGCAGTGGGATGTTTACATACCTAATAGCAGCTAACTAATACACAGCTTCTATGGGCTGGGTTGGGCTATGGGCTGGGTTGTGGGAGGCGCTGCAGGCAGAAAGTAGAAAGGGCTTTTTGAGTATACTTCTATCTATTGCACGTGCGGGGCCATAGATAGATAGAAGTAAAATGGCAACAAAAAAAAGTAGACAAAACTGCAGTGGAGCCTGTAGGAAAATAGACAAAACTGCAGTGGAGCCTGTAGAAAAATATATATTTATTCAGACAAAAAAGTTTTATTTATTTAATTACTTATTTTTTTTTTATTTCTTTCTAACTCTTTTTTTATTGCTGGGGTTCAAGGGGTTCACGTGCTCATGTGCTCCTATAGATGAGCATCCACTGTGTGTAACTCAAAACTGTCAAGGAAAACATGGCTGAGGGGGCAACCCTATGACCAATCCTCTATAAAGCAAACACAAAAAGAGCCATGAAATTGCAAGCTTTTGAAAAGGGGCAGCACTGCAGTGACTGTAAGACCCAGAGCTAATCAGTAATGTTACTACCTGGTGGCGTCATTGCATTCTCGGAACCCAGACAACAAAATATCTTGAGCAGGGCCTGACACCATAGCAGCTTTGCAAGTTTTAAATATTCCAAGGCCTTTCCAGGGCACTTTTACATACATATACAAAAGCAGATAAAATGCATTTATTCAACAAACTATTTTATATAGCGGTGAAATTTCTTGAATGTAAAGTATGAGGTTTTTTTTTTTTTTCTGGTGGTGGAGAGTCTAACAAAGGTTTTATTAAAACTATATATAAAGTTATATAAAGGTGCTGGTATTAAAAATATTATTTTCTTCTTCATTTTTATATTTCATTCTTTTATTGAGAAATTGATGTACATGTTGCTGAATAAGAGAGAAGTGGATTCTACAAATGTAATATAAGAATGGATGTGGTATGCAGTTAACAATATGGTAGTAGTCAAGAAAATGTACCTTTCTATATGTATAATTAGTTGTATTTGAAATATATATCATGTTACTTTGAATGCAACTAAGTGTGCCATATGTTCACCAAAGGACTGGTCTGCTAACATGACTGGTTCTTCCAAGAAAAGTGAGTGTTCATTTGGTTTAGTATTTTAGCAATAAGAAGCTTTAAAAAAAAATAACAACATACTATAGTAGAAAATGGAAAGTTTACAAATAAATAGAAAAACATCTTTAAAAAAACATGCACACACAGACCTCTAGAAATACCACAATCAATAACCTTGTGAATGTTAGCTTGACAGACACTACTGCCACTTCCATCTTGCTCTAGGACATAATTTACTGAAAATGGCAAGTGGATTTGGAGGCAAATAATAAAGAAGCCTGGAAATAATAGTATTTATCCTCAAAATGAAAAAGACCAGGGAATAACAAAATAACAGATATGTTGTGCTACAGTATGTACCAAGTATCAACATTATTTTGTTAAAGGGACAGTCTACACCAGAATTTTTATTGTTTAAAAAGATAGATAATCCCTTTATTACCCATT
The DNA here is from genome assembly GCF_027579735.1 of Bombina bombina. Classification (NCBI taxonomy): domain Eukaryota; kingdom Metazoa; phylum Chordata; class Amphibia; order Anura; family Bombinatoridae; genus Bombina; species Bombina bombina. The sequence continues at coordinate 184,310,801 of NC_069501.1, read as the reverse complement.
CTCTAGTTTTGCACAACCAACACAGTTATACAAATATAATTTTTACCTCTGTGATTACCTTGTTTTTAAGCCTCTGCAAACTGCCCCCTTATTTGAGTTCTTTTGAAAGACTTGCATTTTAGCCAATCAGAGCTAGCTCACCTGAACTCCACATGCGTGAGCACAGTGTTATCTGTATGGCACACATGAACTAACACCCTTTAGTGGTGAAAAACTGTCAAAATGCCCTGAGAGAAGAGGCGGCTTTCAAGGGCTTAGAAATTAGCATATGAACCTCCTAGGTTTAGCTTTCAACTAAGAATACCAAGAGAGCAAAGCAAAATTGGTGAAAAAAGTAAATTGGAAATTTGTTTAAAATGACATTCCCTATCTGAATAATGAAAGTTTATTTTGGACTATACTGTCCCTTTAAGAATTAGTAAGAAAGCACATTTTTTAGATTTGTTTTGATTTAACCCATAATGTCTGATTAAATATATGTAGAGCACA